>NC_057801.1:296796269-297152450 GCF_018294505.1 Triticum aestivum
CTCCGCTCAAGCCCCTTCAAAGCAGCATTCGTGCCATGCGTACACAATTACGCACTCAAGATACCATGGGCATAGGCGGAGGCGTATCAACTACTCAGACGATAGTACGGGTAACCGCCAAATACCTTCATACCCTTTCCCTCTTACATTTCAGGACACCGCGTTAGTGCAGCATTCTCAGAAGAGCCGAATTGCCGAACTCATATGGAAGAGACATCCAAGGAGGCAACAGACGTTGTGCGCAGAAGGAAATACCCAGGTGGAATCTATTTACGATATATATACCTATTTCATCTATCTGTACACAGCTTTCCCCTGGATAGGACATGTCAAATAGTCCTATTTTTATCTCTGCTTAATGCATCCATTGTAACCATACGCTTAAACGTATTTATCGTCAATGGGAGATTACATATAGCGTCAACTTATTATCCTTATTTGAGTATTTTTCTCTTATAAGTGTTTATTTGATATTGCATCCATTCATCTTGGTACGGCCAGTTTGCCAGGGGCTTATGATGGTGCCCCGAAGTACGACAAATAAAGTCCGAACACTTTAAACAGTGCGGCACCCCGAACTTATAGCATTATATGCATCAGCTCCGAATCATGTTTTGGGTCTGCAGTTGGAATAGCCCGGCTCCCTTGTTTTGGTGCCTTACGTTCCATTATATCGGCTAAGGTAGCGCAGGGAGAACTACTGCGATTGTGTCCCGGTTCTTCCAAACGAGCACCTTAGTAGAGAAAGCCGAAAACTGACCGACATGATGTGGCGAGAGCTGTTCGCTGTTCGAGAGGTACTAAAATCCTTAAAGATTTTCTGCTTTAGGCGATAAATCGGCTTTTTCCGATCTAGGCATATATAGCGCCCCAATTCGGCCTTCCGGATTCTAGGGGCTTCGTCGAAATTTAAAATTGTAGACTTCTATGGCTAAGTGAAAGTTATAAAGCCGCATAGTCCGATTGCCTCATTCGCTACGCCGGACACCTCCTTAAGGGACCAAACAATTGGATAAAGAGTGTCCGGGTTTTCCACGAACACCCCAGTGCTAGTCACGTGGGGGCGGAAGTCGACGACTGGCCTACTTTCAAGATTTTATAAACGGCCGCATAGAAGGTAATATTTTAAATAACAAAAATGCTACATAGCGCAAGTAACTTCGTCCTTGAAATACAAACACGACAGAAGCGAATTCATTCAAATATGGTGTCCTTGGTACATTCGAGCACCCTTCATAACACCATCATAGTACAGCTCGGGATGGCGATGGGCCTTGCCCTCTGGCGGCCTGTCCTTGACCAGCTTCTCCGCATCCATCTTGCCCCAATGCACTTTGACGCGGGTAAGGGCCCGGCGGGCACCCTCGATGCACACGGATCGCTTGATCACCTCAAGCCGCAGGCAGGCATCCACCATCCGCTTGATCAGGCCGAAGTAGCTACTCGGCATGAGCTCACCAGGCCACATCCCAACTATGAAACCTTTCATAGCCAGTTCGGCCGCCCTATGGAGTTCGACCAACTGCTTCAATTGGTCACTCTGAGGCATCGGGTGTTCGGCCGCAGCATACTGGGACCAGAATAGCTTCTCCGTTGAGTTCCGCTCCTGGGCACGGTAGAACTCCGCAGCGTCTGATATGCTGCGTGGCAGATCTGCGAATGCCCCTGGAGAGCTCCGAATTCGAGTATGTGAAAGAAACGCCTCCTCCACATGTTTGCTTTGCATAAAGAACTTCTTACCCGCTGCTATCTTCTTGGCCTCCTGGATCTCCTACTGTGCCTTCTCGGCTTTGTCCTTGGCGTCTTTTAAACTCATAAGGGCCTTCACAAGCTCGGCCTCTTTCGCCTTCAGATCATGCTCCACGGACTCGCATTTGTTGCCAAGGTCCTGGAGCTCTCGCTGTACCTCACCCACCCTAGAACTTCTCGCGCTCCTTACACTCCGAGGCCGCCGTGTCTTCGGCCTCGGACAGCGCCTTCTTCAGGGATGCCACTTCGACGGTGTTCCCTGTTACACGGTCACGACATTGAGATGTTAGACCCACCAATTTTTCCTATCCTTAAATGCATAAGAGCGGGAATTACATACCCTTGTTCACTTCGAGCTGCCTCTTCGTGAGGTCGAGCTCTCCCTGCGCCTGCTCCAAGTCCCGCTTCAGATCGGCAACCTCGGCAGTACGACAGCAGCAGCAAGCAGCACCGCCTGCTTATTCACAATAATACTTATGATTAGACTCCTGCAGATTATAATTGACCCTCTGCTCAGCTTTTCTTTCTGAACGCCAAACAGAGTATCAGGGGCTACTACCTATCGGGTGATAATTTTGCACATATTTATTACTTACCTCGAAGCCTGTTAGGAGGCTGGTGCAAGCTTCGGTTAGTCCGCTTTTGGCGGACGAAACCTTCTGAATCATCATACTCATAAGAGTACGGTGCCCCTCATCCAGGGAAGCACCGCAAAGCGCTTCCAGCAGACCGTCCGATGCCTCATGCGCAACGAAAGTCCATGACACAGATGGCTCGCCCTCCCTAGCGAGGGGTCGACCGCCTGAGTCCAGAACCATCGAAGGTTCCGGAATTGTGTTCGGCTGAGAGCTTGGCTGGCCATGGCTCTCATCGACACGATCCGCGAGGCGTGTCCGACATCTTGGACCCCGCCTCGGGGCATCTCCAGAGTCACCTCCCCCCGCTCTGGGAGCCTTCGGGACAACACCTCCGTGTCATCCACTTGTTGGGGAGTAGTGGCTGTCGGAAGCGAGTTGATCTCTGAATCACTCAGGGACCCGGAGGAAGACACTTCGGGGAGATCCCTGGCCGGACTAGACATATATTCAGCATTATAAAATGCAAAAACTATGAACTGACATCATGATAGAAAGCGGACACTTACGATCGCACTAGGGGCTTCCCCCTGGGCAGCCACCCCTCCTCACTATGAGATGCCGTGGAGGAATAGTCCGCAAGGGGCACCTTCCCCTTCTTGGACGCCCCAGCCTCCCCCTCCAGGGCGGCTTTTCTTTTGTTCCCCTCCCTAGTGAGGGGAGGTGGAATTTCTTCTTGATTCCCCCACCTCCTGGGGAGGAATCTGTCTCGTCGTCATCCGACGACAGGGGTATGACGGCCTTGGGCCGGGGGCCTTTTCCGGCCCCCTAGCCCGCCTTCCCAGACCCCTCATCCTTTCCGTATGAGGTGTCTTCTTCTTCTTCCTCCTCCCCTTCATGGGAGGAGTCCGCCTCGTCGTCTTTGGATGAGGCTTCTGGCACAACCTTACGCCGGAGACCCTTACGGATCCCCGGGGCCTTCTTCTTGGCCTTCTTCGCCGGCACCTTGTACGGTGCCGGGACCAGCATCTCCGTCGGGAGAGCATCTGCTGGGCCTTCTGGTAGCGGACCCGGGCAGTAAACCAGCTCCGCTATCTCCACGTCATCCTGAAGCAAATATGCACAACTACTTAAGGCACTCTCATGAATATATTGGGGAGAACTGGGTCGGGTGTCAGTCTGAGAACTCACCGGCCGGGGGCCCGTGCGGCGTGAAGCCTGCGGTCCTCGGATGTGGGAGGGGGCACTTCAGAGGCCTTGAAAAGCACCTTGCACGCGCCTTTGTGTGTCATGTCGTAGAGCCTCTGTAGCGTCTGGTGCTCGGTTGGGACGAACTCCCACAGATTGACTGCCCGCCTCTGGCAGGGCAGGATCCGGCGAACAAGCATGACCTGGATCACGTTGACAAGCTTGATGTTCTTGTCCTTCATGCTTTTGATGCATGTTTGGAGTCCGGCCATCTCCGTGGAATCGCCCCAGGACAGGCCCTTCTTCTCCCAGGAGGTGAGCCGCATGGGGGCTCCGGATCGGAACTCGGGGGCCGCTGCCCAGTCGGCGCCACGTGGCTCAGTGATGTAGAACCACCCCGATTGTCATCCTTTTACGGTCTCCACAAAGGAGCCGTCGAGCCATGTGACGTTCGGCATTCTGCCCACCATGGCCCCTCCGCACTCCGCCTATTGGCCGCTTACCCCCTTCGGCTTCACGCAGAAAGTTTGCAGCCATAGGCCAAAGTGAGGTCGGATGCGGAGGAAGGCCTCGCACACGACGATGAACGCCGAGATGTTGAGTACGAAATTTGGGGCTAGATCGTGGAAATATATCCGGTAGTAGAACATGAGCCCGTGGACAAAGGGATGGAGTGGAAATCCCAGTCCACGGACGAAGTGGGCGACGAATACGACCCTCTCGTGGGGTCCTGGGGTCGGAATGACCTTCCCGGCATCTTGTAGACGGTGCGCTATGTCCGCGGCCAAGTATCCGGCCGCCCGAAGATTTGCGATGTGCTTCTCCTTGACGGTGGAAGTCACCCACTTGCCCCCTGCTCCAGACATGTTTAGCTGTGCGGGGAAGACTTGGGCTTGGGTGCTGGGGCTCGAGGGGGCAAGAGTGGGCAAAGGAGGAAGAAGGCGTGGGTGAAAATGGGGGAATCTTATCCCTTTCTAGAGACACCGGAAGCGGTGCGCCTCCCCACTTGCCCATTGGGAATCGCTTGTTTCCCAAGCTCCACGATTAATGGCGTGGTGAGATTACCCATACCCGTATTGATGAGAATCCCGTAATAAGGGGACATGATCTTTGCTTTGACAAGACGTGTCATAGAAACCGCCTTGTAATATGCGTTGTAGCTGGTTGTGGGGAAACGGTTCGAATAATGGATCCGATCATAATAACGTGTCACGCCACCAGAAAAAGTTGTCAGTAGATTGCATTTGTGAAATATCATTCTCTCTACAGTGGTATGCGAAGATCATTTTTTAGATCCGGACACGATTTGAGTGTTCGATAATTACTTTGGAGTATTCGGAGGAGGAACCCGCCTTGCAATACCAAAGACGATACTGCGCGCCGGACTCATCATCATTGAAGCCTGGTTCAGGGGCTACTGAGGCAGTCCTGGATTAGGGGGTATCTAGACAGCCGGACGGTGTACAACGTCCGGACTATTGAAGCGTGAAGATGCAAGACTCAGGACTTCAGCCCTTGTCTGGATGGGCCTCTCCTTTGCATGGGAGGCAAGCTTGGTGATCCGGATATTATATTTCCTTCCTTGTAACCGACTCCATGTAAACCCTAGCCCTCTTCGGTGTCTATATAAATTAGAGAGGTTGGTCCTTAGAAGGCCGATCACAATTACATTCATACAATCATAGGCTAGCTGCTAGGGTTTAGCCTCTACGATCTCGTGGTAGATCTACTCTTGTACTACCCATATCATCAATATTAATCAAGCAGGAAGTAGGGTTTTACCTCCATCGAGAGGGCCCGAACCTTGGTAAACATATGTGTCACTTACTTCTTGTTACCATCTGCCTTGATGCACAGATCGGGACCCCCTACCCAAGATCCGCCGGTTTTGACACCAACAGCTGATATGCCAGGTCGCGATGCCGTGGACAAGGCCAGGGGGTGAGGGCTGGAGAGCCAATAAGAGCCCCTGAGTTGTGATGCTCAGGCGCCCCCCTTTTAACGTGCAAGAAATTTTCATGAGTGATAAATGGGGGCCACAGTAGGCGGGAGATCATAATCATAGGCAGGTTAAGCATGAAAGGCAAATTGTCTTAGATAGGTGCAGGAAGGATACATGCCACTGGGTCAGGCCCGAGTGGCTTGGGGATGATGCAGCCCAAGGGGCGCCCCCATCAAGGTAAACTTAAGACATAAGTAAAAGGTATACATGCCGTAGGGACAGACCCACGCAACCTTGGAATAATGCAGCCCTGAGGGTGCTCCCAGCTGAAATGAACTCGAAAGATATCACCTGATACCATTGTAGAGCGGGTGTTGAAGCGGCTGACGATGCGCGGTGAAGAGGCCGATCGTCACGAGCCACCGGAGACCTGAGCATCTGGAGGCTCTAGGGGTCCGAGCGGCTCCTCGAGGACCATCTCCATCTCCGCTAGCACCGTGTGGTGTCTGGCCTCCTGAGCTATGGAGCATAAAACCCTACTCTTTCTGTGGTGGATTGATCTGGGGGAACACGAAGGCTCTATGCGCTCTGGCCTGGTAAGGTTGCCTCAGGGAGAGTGACATGAGCATACATGTGTTGTGGGATCGAATCTCCGAACCCTTTGCTAGGTTGCCTTAGACCTCCTTTTATAGGTTAAGGGGAGACCACAGTGGCAAAACGGTCATTTCAGTGTGATTAGATAGCCAATAGTGCTATCATACCTAACTCTGGTAGTTAGGACAAAGTGCATCAGATGCACTGCTAGATGTCGTGCCGAGGGCGAATCCTAGCAAGCCTGTCATGCCGCTTATCTACCTCTTCTTATCAGCTTCACACGCCTCTCGGACGGGTGTCAATAAAGATAATCTCTCCTCCTTGATGCTGCCACATGCTTGATACACTACTGGAAACTGGGAATTTGCCATCAGCCAGCTCTTTGCCATCTGCCAGCTGATGGCAAAGAACGTCTTTGCCATCTGCTTATAAAAAACAGATGGCAAAGAACTGACAGACGGCAAAGAACATGGTTGCCATCAGCCAATTCTTTGCCATCTGCTAGTGGATGGAAAATAATCTTTGCCATCTGCTAGCAGATGGCAAAGAGGTGGATAGGGTCCAGCAGATGACCAAGTATTATGGAAGAGTTGAAGCAATTTATGAACTTCTATTCTATGTTGCAAACCCATCGAGTGTCCTAGTCTTCAAATGTCATTGGTTCCAGCCGAAAGAGACTAGAAGGACTCATGAACATCTAGGGCTAGTCGAAATCAAACAAAGCACCCATTTGGATGTTCCCGATGTCTATACTACGGCTCAACAGGCAACCCAAGTTTTCTATCTACCGTGGGCCTGCCAAAGTGATCCAAATCTCGAAGGTTGGGATGTCGTTTATGAAGTGTCGCCACGTGTTAGACCACCTCCCCCCCAATGAAGAGGATTATGAACCTCATGTTAATCCAGACACATATGAAGGAGAATTGTTCCAAGAAACATGTCTTTCCAAAAAACGTCTCAAGAACCGCTCACCTCATAACATTCAAGTAGACAGCGGCAGTGAATCCGAGCCTGAGCAGGAACAAGAAGAGCCGGAACAAGAGGTTACTGCCGCAGATGACCTGTCAATGCTTGACCGATTACATGCAGTAGGCCTTCCAGATGTTGATGAATTTATTGATGATGATGATGATGATGATGAGCACGTCATTACTGATAGTTATGAGGATGATGCATTTATTGACACCGAAGCATATATAGATGATGATGATGCATTTATTAATGATGACGATGAAGATTAATATTATAGTTCATGTCAGGTATTCCATTATTATTATATACATATATATTATTAATTATTTCAAGTTTTAACCTAGCTAGCTCTAAGATAAGCTATACTTAGCATTTATTCCTCCAAAATGAATTTGTACGCTTAGCTAGCTCAAAAATGACATAACAACCTTAATTAGCTCAAAAATGACTTTAACCTAGGATAGCTCTAAAATGAGCTATACTTAGCATTTATTCCTCTAAAATGAATTTATATACATATTATTATTCATGTCAGGTATTCATTTTTTATGTTGTACTAATTTCAATTACTCTTTGTCATTCCAGGTGTTGATAGATGGTGGGCGCCGGTCGAGAGCGCTCCGGGGCTCCTACCTCAGCACGTGGTGGGAGGGGTAGTTCCATTCCCCCCCCCCCCCATAACTTCCAGAGAGTGCTAGATCTTAGTTTGCAGAGTCCAGCGACGGTCGCTTCTTCTTCGGCCGGGAGAGGTCGGGGGGTAAGAACAAGGAGAAGGCTGCTAGAGGTGGACGTGGCGTCAGGAGAGGTAGGAAGGCTTCTACGCCTTCCTCGCCGCCACCCCCAGCTGAGTCACCCGACCACAGGGCTGCTTCGTCTGAGATCGAGCCATATGAGGTGGACCCGTCTCGGACTCCACTCCACGAGCCTCCAGCCAACGAGCCTATGGCAGACGCGCCTACGGCCGACAAGCCTCGGGCCGCCGACGAGCCTCGGGCTGCCAAGTATTCGCCCCCCGAGACTCCGGAGCTTAGACGGGGTCATGCTGAGTCGGAGCCGAGCCCATGGGAGGACTGGACGGAGTCGAGTGCACATGGTTGTGTTCGGGGTGGCGACTATAGTCCTGATAGCTATAGCGAGGGTGAGTGGGTTGAGGGGCGCAAAGTCTAACAGCGTGGTCGTACAAAGCTCCCACCCACCCTGGCGACCCCCGACCAGAGGTGGTTGATTGCGCCTAACGAGGAGAAGTAAGTGCATTTACTCTTTTTTTAACCTTTTGCCTTGACGTTTCTTCGAATATCTAATGCATTGGCCTTGTCATACTGCAGTTCTTGGACACACGAAGATGGTGTCCGCGGGCCCAACACTGTCCTTGGTGTGATTTGTCACCAGTGCTTCCCGGGGTGGCTCACGTTGCCCGGTGAGGGCCTGGTTCCAGAGCTAGGAATGACTTGGGAGCACTACTTGGCTGCCCCGGCCCCGCCGGAGCATAGGGTCGGCGATGTCGAGTGCGACACGGTGGCCGACATTTTGATCGCCACGTTTTGGGTAATTTCTCCTTTGCCATTTACGTTGTGTTTTCTTCTTTGATTGCATACCTTCTACATGTGTTTTCTTGTTTGATTGCGGACCTTCTAATCCGTGTTTTCTTGTTTGATTGCAGACCTTCTACAGGTGTGATGAGGGATAGAAGGAGGCCGCGGCTCGGGTTATCGACGCCGAGTGCAGGCGCCTACTTGGAAACTTTTTGCACGAGGCTCGGACGCAGGCTGTTCGAGACTACTTAGCACAGACTATTATTAGGAGGAGAAAAGAGAAGTGTCGGCACAAGTATCTGAGTATGGAGAAGTACATGAAGGTAATTACCTATTCTTAAGGCCTTGTACTTAGTTTCCTTGATTTGATTCGTAGGCGTAGCGCTCAAATTTCTCTTGCTTAACTTAGGTGCCCCCGAGATGGTTAGCGGACAAGATGGACTGCTAGGAGGTGTTGGTGGATGAATGGTGCTCTCCCCAATGGCGCGTCGCTCACAACATAGCAAAGGAGAAGTGTTTCAAAATGAAAGGTGTGCCACACCATCTAGGCAACATCGACCTACATGGGTACGGGAAAAACTGGGTATGTGTGGTTTGCTTCATGATTCATGCAAATTCATTCTTTGTGCTAGCTTGAGTCCTTAACTAATACTCTGTTCCTCTCTTTTAGTCAAAACACAACAAGGCTCCAGTGCCAGAGCTGTTCGACCTCTATTGCATGTCCAATATTGCACCGTACAAGAAGGCCAAGGCATTCTCTGAGTCTGACCTCGAAAATGCAAAGAACTTCAACAACGAGGCCTCCCACCACAAGATGGTGCAGTATGTTAAGCAGGGGAAGGCGAGGAAAGGGTCGGACTTTAACCCGAGCCGGCCTCTTGATCCAGAGATGGTGATGATATCTGGTGGCGGGAGGTCCCATGGCTCGTTAGCCATTGGTAATGGACTTATACTTTGTAGTAGCACTCTCCCGCAGATCAAGAAGCGCCAGACCAGCTCTGATCCTGAGATACCGCCTCGTTTACGACCAGTGGAAATCGAATTCCAGGTTTGTTATATGGACTCAGTAGCCTTTCGTCCATTACATTGTGTTTGCGGCTGTTGATGATTACAATGATAACGAGTGGTGTTGCAGGCTGCTATTGAGGCAGAGAGAGTGAAGACCCAGGCTGCTTTTGAGGCGAGGGACCGGCAGTTGGCGGAGAGGGACCGGCAGGCGGCCGAGAGGGACAGGGAGAATGAGGAAAGGATGGCTAGGCTGTTGGAGGAGGAGAGGAACCGGAACGACTCGGCTAACCGGGCCATGTACGAGCTCTCCATGGTAAGTTTCTTCTGCATATTAGCTAAATCATGCACACAATGTTCCTTTCATTAGTAACTAATATGACTGACTCTTCAAAACCAAATGTGCAGTCCATGTGCGAGAAGAACGGCCAGACCCCTCCGCCGATGCCAGTCATTGCTCCGGCGGGCACGGTGAGTTTCATTTGAACGGTCATTAGTTACTAGTCTTCACATTTGAGTTGCATCATGCTAATGATACATTGGAAATAATCTTTGGTGTAGCGTAACTCCCGACAAGCATCGACCGATCCTTCTCCGTCTGCCACTGGCGCGACCGGTCCTACACCTACACCTACACCTACACCTCCGTGATGACGGTAAGTTTCCCAAGTGTTTTGCTTAATAGAGTTTTGTTGTGATGCCATGTTGTATCTACACATATCGTGCATAATGTGTGTATGTTTGAAATGCATTGTATGTGTGGGATTCAACACCTAGTCGTGTGCCTTTGGTAGCCTTCCATACAGGGAAATGCCTCCTAGTGCTTCCACTGAGCCATGGTAGTTCGCTACTGCTCCGGAACACATGGATTGACCGGCATGTGTCCTTCTTTGCTCTTGTGTCTGTCCCTACGGGGAAATGTCACGCGGTGTATCACCGAAGCCCTTGTAGCTTGCTACAACTTGGTTGCACTCGCTGATGACCGACACGTGCATTGCTGGGTCATGTATGCCTGTCCCTGTACGTTTGTGCCACCTTGGTTCTATGACTAGTCATGTCGGCCTGGGTTCTCTGCCATATGGATACTAGCGACATAATCATATACTTAGCATTTTTCCTCCAAAATGACTCAATATGCTTAGCTAGCTCAAAAATGACATAATAAGCTTAATTAGCTCCAAAATGACATATTTAACCTAGGATAGCTCTAAAATGACCTATACTTAGCATTTTTCCTCCAAAATGACTTAATATGCTTAGCTAACTTAAAAATGTCATATTTAACCTAGGATAGCTCTAAAATGACCTATACTTAGCATCTTTTCCTCCAAAATGACTTAATATGCTTAGCTAGCTCTAAAATGATATAATATGCTTAAAAAATGACATATTTTAGGTCCTAAATGACTTCATATGCTTAGCTAGCTCGAAAATGACATAATAAACTTACTTAGCTTCAAAATGACCTATTCAACCTAGGCTAGCTCTAAAATGACCTATACTTAGCATTTTTTCCTCCAAAATGACTTAATATGCTTAGCTAGCTCAAACATTACATAATAAGCTTATTTAGCTCCAAAATGACCTATTTAACCTAGGATAGCTCTAAAATGACCTATATTTAGCATTTTTTCCTCCAAAATGACTTAATATGCTTAGCTAGCTTCAAAATGACCTATACTTAGAATCTTTTCCTCCAAAATTAGTTAATATGCTTAACTAGCTCTAAAATGACATAATATGCTTAAGAAATGACATAGTTTAGCTACTAAATGACTTCACATGCTTAGCTAGCTCCAAAATGACATAATAAGCTTAATTAGCTCCAAAATGACATATTTAACCTAGGATAGCTCTAAAATGACCTATACTTAGCATTTTTCCTCCAAAATGACTTAATATGCTTAGCTAGCTCAAAAATGACATAATAAGCTTAATTAGCTCCAAAATGACATATTTAACCTAGGATAGCTCTAAAATGACCTATACTTAGCATTTTTCCTCCAAAATGACTTAATATGCTTAGCTAGATTAAAAATGACCTATTTAACCTAGGATAGCTCTAAAATGACCTATACTTAGCATCTTTTCTCCAAAATGACTTAATATGCTTAGCTAGCTCTAAAATGATATAATATGCTTAAGAAATGACATATTTTAGGTCCTAAATGACTTCATATGCTTAGCTAGCTCCAAAATGACATAATAACGTTACTTAGCTTCAAAATGACCTATTCAACCTAGGCTAGCTCTAAAATGACCTATACTTAGCATTTTTTCCTCCAAAATGACTTAATATGCTTAGCTAGCTCAAAAATTACATAATAAGATTAATTAGCTCCAAAATGACCCATTTAACCTAGGATAGCTCTAAAATGACCTATACTTAGCATTTTTTCCTCCAAAATGACTTAATATGCTTAGCTTGCTTCAAAATGACCTATACTTAGAATATTTTCCTCCAAAATTAGTTAATATGCTTAACTAGCTCTAAAATGACATAATATGCTTAAGAAATGACATAGTTTAGCTCCTAAATGACTTCACATGCTTAGCTAGCTCTAAAATGATATAATAACCTTACTTAGCTCAAAAATGACCTATTTAACCTAGGCTAGCTCTAAAATTACCTATACTTAGCATTTTTTCCTCCTAAATGACTAAATATGCTTAGCTAGCTCAGAAATTACATAATAAGCTTAATTAGCTCCAAAATGACCTATTTAACCTAGGATAGATCTAAAATGACCTATACTTAGCATTTTGTCCTCCAAAATAACTTAATATGCTTAGCTAGCTTAAAAATGACCTATTTAACCTAGGATAGCTGTAAAATGACCTATACTTAGCATCTTTTCCTCCAAAATGACTTAATATGCTTAACTAGATCTAAAATGACATAATATGCTTAAGAAATGACATAGTTTAGCTCCTAAATGTCTTATATGCTTAGCTAGCTCCAAAATGACATAATAACCTTACTTAGCTCCAAAATGACCTATTTAACCTGGGATAGCTCTAAAATGACATATACTTGGTAGTTTTTCCTCCAAAATGACTCAATATGTTTAGCTAGCTCAAAAATTACGTAATAAGCCTAATTAGCTCCAAAATGACCTATTTAACCTAGGATAGCTCTAAAATGACCTATACTTAGCATTTTTTCCTCCAAAATGACTTAATATGCTTAGCTAGCTTAAAAATGACCTATTTAACCTAGGATAGCTCTAAAATGACCTATACTTAGCATCTTTTCCTCCAAAATGACTTAATATGCTTAGCTAACTCTAAAATGACATAATATGCATAAGAAATGACATATTTTAGCTCCTAAATGACTTCACATGCTTAGCTAGCTCCAAAATGACATAATAAACTTACTTAGCTCTAGAATGACCTTAGCATGTTTTATACCAAAATGACTTAGTATGCTTAGCTAGCTGAAAAATGACATAATAACCATACTTAGCTCCAAAATGACCTATTTTACAGATATAAGTTGCATCATAATAATCTTCACATTTTAGTTGCATCATAATAATCTTCTTCTTCTAGTCTTCTTCTTCTAACTTTCCTCTTTCCCAGTTTACAGATTTGCTTAAGATCACGGAAGCTTGGGTTGATGGAGTGCTTGTATTTAGTTTTTGTTTTGACCTTGTGAAACTTGCTACCTATGGATGAAAGTGTGTAATATTGATGAAACTATGTATATGTACGGTTGAAACTTGCTACTATTGGTAACATGTGTTGGATACATATGTGTTCATGACTATTGGTAATATGTGTTGAATATGCTATATTGGTCATATAAATATATTTGTGTTTGATTTCTGTGAAAATGAATTGATATAAGAAAAAACAAAATTAAATGGGGCAATATAGTCACTTTGTCATCTGCTGGCAGATGGCAAAGAGCTTTGCCATCAGCTGGCAGATGGCAAAGAGGCCACGTGTCATCTACATGTAAAATTTGGGCTGGCCTATTTGGTTCTTTGCAATCTTACAGCAGATGGCAAACCTCTTTGCCATCTGCTGGCAGACGGCAAAGCATGCAGCATTTGCCATCTGCTGGCAGACGGCAAACAGCCTGCAGCCTTTGCCATCTGCTAGTAGACGGCAAAGAGCCTGTAGCCTTTGCCATCTGCTGGTAGATGGCAAAGTATGCTGTTAGCCTTCTAACGGGGCTAACCCCGTTAAGAGGCTTTGCCATCTGCCAGCAGATGGCAAAGCCACAGGCTCTTTGCCATCAGCCAGCAGACGGCAAAGAATCCTTTACCGGCAGGGTTTCAGACAAACTGTTTGCCATCTGTTGGCAGATGGCAAAGCCTTTGCCATCCGCCGACCATGCCTTTGCCATCTGCCATGGCAGATGGCAAAGTGCCAGATTCCAGTAGGGATAGGATACACATGGTTGCTTAGTACCTTGACACCACACTGATTTGTGACTTGGGTGCGGTGAGGTGGAGCGGTGGCGTCTTGGTGAAGGTTCCTCGGAAAAGGAGCTTGGCAGGGTTTGGTCTTGGCGGCCCAGGCAACCCTAACGGGGCGAATCTGGACATGCTCTCAAGTGCGGCCTCGACCCGACCAGGCTCTCCTGCCTGGCAAGGGAGGCCTTACCAAGGTGGCCTTCTGCTAGTTTTGGTCTACTCAATGTTGTCTTTGATCTCACAAAGAGTGGCTTCTCTGGTTCAAATTTGTGCCATGTACTGGTGCTGGATGTATGACTATCAGCATGCCTGTGTATGAGTCCAGTAGGCAAATGTGAATGTTTGTTGCACCGGCAAGAGCCCTTGGTCCTGGCCCACATGTGGTGTCGGGCATTGTTAGGGTAGGCCCTAACAATGCACGGATTGGCACCCTAACCTTGCCGTGGTGGAATCCATGTCTCTAAGATCTTCTGTGCTTCTTCGTTAACCTGAAATTTAATCAATCCTTGGGTCCCCCGCGAGTCGTGCAACATCAAACGACGTGGGTCTACCCAGGTAATGGGCAGAAGACGCCGACGTTCATGGGGAGTTGATTGAAGCGCATGCAAACGTTCCAGGGGTAACTGCCATTTTACCCTTCCCACTACACCGGCCTGTTTCCGCCACATATGCTGCATGCATCATGCAGGGTTGATGGCAGATGTGTAGGGCATGGGGAGGAGTGCCATGGAAGAAAGTGCGGTGTCATGGATTGGTGCAGAGGGGCGACCAGCGAATCTGGACATCGTCAGTGACACCGCTGAACCGGATTGGCGGAGCGGGGCGGTTGCCTCAGGATGGGGGGGAGCCAGCCCCCTGCCACGCTCCACTATAAAAGGGAGTGCAGTGGTGAATGGAAATGCTCACCCACACACCTTCTCCTTCTTCTTCTCATGTACTTCTCCCACCATGGTGAGGGGAAGAGGGCACGCTCGAGATCCAACGGTGGTGACAAGGGCCTCCTCTTGGCACCACATCCCTGCCCCCGCTGGGGATGCAGGGGTAGGATCCAGTACGTAAGGTGGAGCCGCAAGACATGATCGTGGTCGAGGAGGACATGGTGGTGCTTCAATCGCGCCTCCTCGAGCAGCTTTGACTCTAATGGAAGGCCATGTTGGAGATACGGTGCTAGAATTCATCGTCAGGATGCCTGAGCCCCCGCGCAGCCATCTTCGGCTTCCTGGCCCCTTTGGAAGGGTGTTGGAGGTCGAATAGCCGCACGGGTTGAAGTTGCACATAAGGGGTTGCTGCAACGGCAACATGTGGGTGGACGTCGAGTTCCTCGCACCTCCTGTCATGCTTCTACGGCGTGGCTGAAAAACTTTTGCACGTGCCCATAGCCTGGTGGAAGGGAACGTCCTCCATTTTAAGTTAATGGAGGCCGACCTGCCCTCCATCAAGGTCTTGGGGCGCTTGGGTGCTCAGTTAGGGTGCTGCATGGAAAGCTCGAGCGACGATGAAAGCTCCTCCTCGAGCGACAACAACAAAGAGGACACTGACAGCGAAGACGGTGATGCCGAGCCCCTGGTCGTCTAGCATGAAGATGACGACTCGGACTCCGGTGGAGCGCCGGATGCATCGTCACAGTCACCTAGGCGATGACTCGGACCCCGGCAGAGCGATTTGTCGGGGGTGCTTGGCCTGGTCGACTACAGTTCCACCAGCTGGACCCCAGCAGGCTTCCTCGTGGACTCCGTCTTCATCTTCCCTGCTGGTGTCCCTCTTGCCGCGTTCCTCTGGACCTGGCAAGGGTGCCCTATGGCATCCCCTAGCGGCTCTCTCCGCCCCCGGCCTCTTCTTCCTTGCCGGGGAGACACCCTCCCGATCTTGTTAGGTTGCGTCCTGCGGGCCCTGACGAGGTAGGGCTCGGACTCTGCCCGAGCGCTCCTTTTGCCCTCTTTCCTTCTTGATGCAACTCCTAGAAGGAGAGGGACAAGAAAGGCATTAAGGGGCTCTTATCATTTTTTAATTTAAAATATGTAGGCACCAACCAAGTTTTAGTTCAAATTATGTAACCCTCTATCCATGTTTGTATTTTGTATGATCTCTACTTGTTTATCCATGTATTAATGGAAAAAGATTGCTTGATGGGTACTTGTGCATGTATCATATCTGTAACACCCCGGATGTAACTTTCCATCTTTGTAACTCCAACTCTTGCCATTTCCAGATATGTGATATGATATTTCCTTCGTGGTTGGGTTTTTGTCTCTCGTTTTGCATTTGTGCTTGGTGCCATTTTGCATTCAATCCCCATCATGTGCATGGTGTGTTTTTCTTACATATTATGTTGTTGCATGTTCCATGCATGATTCTGGCATCATCTCCACTTCTCCTTTCCTTTCCTTTCTTTCATTTTGCAAGTGCCACTTTTCCCTTCTCTTTTAATGCTCATCTTTTCTCCAATATTCAAGCATCTTGTCCTAAACCTCTGTGCCAAGCTTCACATACTTTGGAGTTGATTTGGTTAGGTTTTAAAATGGCTCAAGTTTAAATTTAATTCAAACTTGAATTATTTTACTTCCTCTAAAAAATTCCCAAACCAATTTATTCAAATATTGCATAATTCCAGGAGCATGAGGATATTCTCATCTCTCCCAAATTCCTCTTCTAGCCCCCTGTGCTTTTCAATTTGTGTTTCTCTTTTAAGAAAAGAGAGAGGAAAGAGCAGCGGCAGCTGCAACCCACTTGGGCCTCGGCCCCCAGCGCCACCAGCTAGCCCAGCAGCAGCGCAGCCAGCAGTAGCCCAACCTGCCCGTGCGCATGTTGCTTCCCCGCTTTCTCACACGAGCGCCGCACACCCCTCTCTCTCACTCGAACCACATGGACACGCGGATCCCCCGTGTCAGCGAGAGCGGCAGCCACACCCGCCTCCTTTTCTCCATCCCCTTCCTCTGCTTTTTGCCGTGCCATGGCCACGGTGGCGAGCCAGCTAGCCGCGCCGCGCCTACTTAAGCCCCCCTCGGCGTCCGCACCTAGCCCCTAGGGTTTCCCTCTCCATCCTCCATCGCCGCCAGGTGAGAAAACTCCCCTAGACCCGTCGCTTCCACCGCTTCCCGATCGCTCCTGAGAGCATGTCCATGTCACCGGCGCGCACTCCGGCCACCTCCGCCTCGCCAACCACGTCTGTCTTCCTCCACGATGTCGACTATGTCCCCGTCATCCTCTGCCTCCCCTAGGATCGTCAAGGCGAGCTACCTCCCCGTCGTCCTCTTCCTCCCCTGCTTCGCGGACAGTAGCCCCGCTAGGTTCAGAGCTCGTCCGCGTCGCCGTAGGCTCATATCCATCGACCCCGTCGTGTCCTAGGGTGAGCTGGGTAACGAACCTCCCTATCCCATCCATTCCATGGCGTGTAGGCACTCGTAGGACTCGCCCATCCGTGTACTTGACGCGCTCGCAGTGCTCCGGCGAAGCCTGAAGATTATGTCGTGTGTATCTTTGCTGTAGTGCACCTGCGCATCCCCACGCTCCGGTTCTATCCTAGCCTCGTTCTCCTCGTTGTGCTGTACTCGCCCGCGCAACCGCTCCTGCAGTGCAGCATCCCCGCGCAAGCACCAGGCTTCGCCTAGCCCCATGCCATAGCCACCGAGGCGAGCACGAGTTTGTCCTTGGGAGGGCCCGTACACGCACGCTCCTTTGCTGCTCCGCTTGCACACGCGCGACCTTACCCCCATTCCGCATGCCCGCCGGTGCTCTGCAGCTACAGAAGTCGCCGACGTTGCTTGCCGTCGATGCCGGAACTCTGCTGCGCGTTCATGGCGTTTCCAGGACCGGGACTCTCTCTGTTGAAAGGGTGATGCACCCCTTCTTGATCGCAAGCCGAGCTTGTAGCCCACTGGTTCCTCCCGCTCACTTTGATTCAGTAGGTCTCGGGTTCGAGTCCCGGGCTCTACATAGTTTGTTGTCTCCTTTTTATTCTGCATTGTGACACTGACGCCTCGGCCCCCCTATCATATATACACCCTCTTAGGCCCACTGTCATACACACACACACATAGCCGCCTCCCTTTCTTTACTTTGTTCCTATTACCCCCGCTCTTTCCATTAATGAAAAGTGCCCATTTTCCATTTTGGGCAGATCCAAATCTGGACATTCCAGATTAGGCAATTTCCCTTTTCTGTCTATTTTCATTTCGGGCAGTTTCTCAAGTATGCATTTTGTGGGTATTTTTCTACAGTAACCCCAACATATTATATATGTTTTTGGGCTAGAAAAATCCAGTGAATCCAGTGGTGGCATTAGTTTCGGCATTCCAGCAAGTTTGCACACATGTCATTTTACATCATGTTGTTGTTTTGTCTTTCATGTGTATATTTATGCAAATATGCTATGGGGTAGTTTTTCACATGAACATGCTCTTCATCATGCCTACTTGCCGCTGCAATTAATCTTATTCCATGATATGTTTTATTTTGAGTTAAATAAGCTTGCAAACATGTTATCTTGAATCCGTTTCTGCCATGCCATTAAATTCTGCTAAGTCTGGGTCTGTTTATGTCACTTGCCATGTTTGCATTGATGCTATCATCATTTCTGTAGATATTTGGAGCATGTAGTACTAGCATTCCATTCTCTTTCTTGCTATGATATATTGTTGTATCATATTTAAACCTTGCACACAGTTTGTTACATTGTTGTTTTTCAACAGATTGCATTGCATTTTGTTTGGCTTCTCATTTTCAAACTGTGCATCCATTTCCGGTGATCTTCATATCGATTTCATTTGAAATCTCCCAACCTATCTAGTGGCATGCTTGGGTTACCAATTGTGCTATGTTCATTGTTTCTCCTTCCGTCTCGTTTGCACCCCTTCCGAAGCACCTCGTATGCATTGCACCTCATATCTTGCATTCCATGCCATGTCTTGCATCATGTTGCTTTCGCATTGCATCGTAATTGATTGTTGTTCCATTGCTTGTGTTATTGCTTTGGGTAGAGCCGGGAGACTAGTTCGTGTAGGAGGAACCTGTTGAGTACGCTAACGAGGAGCAAGCTTTCGACAACTCTGAGAACTTTGCAGGCAAGATGACCATTACCCTCGATATCACTTCTATCTTTGCTTGCTAGTTGCTTCGTTCTATCGCTATGTTGCGCTACCTATCACTTGTTTACCATGTCTCCCATTTTGCCATGTCAAGCCTCTAACCCATGTTCCTAGCAAACCATTGTGTGGCTAAGTTACCGATTTTGCTCAGCCGCTCTTATAGCATTGTTAGTTGCAGGTGAAGTTGAAGATTACTCCGTGTTGGAACAAGATGATGTTGGGATATCACAATATCTCTTATTTTAATTAATGCATCTATATACTTCGTAAAGGGTGGAAGACTCGGCCTTCTGCTTGGTGTTTTGTTCCACTCTGGCCGCCTTAGTTTCCATCATACCGGTGTTATGT
Source organism: Triticum aestivum (assembly GCF_018294505.1). NCBI lineage: Eukaryota > Viridiplantae > Streptophyta > Magnoliopsida > Poales > Poaceae > Triticum > Triticum aestivum. Next base: position 296,815,686 of record NC_057801.1, read on the forward strand.
TCCTTGATTTTGCATTCCTTACGCGGTCGGGTTTATGGTAACCCCTTGATAGTCCGCTTTGAATAAAACACCTCCAGCAAGGCCCAACCTTGGTTTTACATTTGCCTCACCTAAGAGTTTCCCTTGGGTTTTCGCGAGCCCGAGGATCATCTTTATTTACCCCCCCTCGGGCCAGTGCTCCTCTGAGTGTTGGTCCAAACTAGAGCCCTTTGTAGCGCCCCCTCAGGGAAACTTGGGGTCTGGTTTTAGTTGTACGGATTGCTCATCCGTTGTGCCCTGAGAACGAGATATGTGCAGCTCCTATCGGGATTTGTCGGCACAGTCGGGTGGTGTTGCTGGTCTTGTTTTACCATTGTCGAAATGTCTTGTAACCGGGATTCTGAGACTGATCGGGTCTTCCAGGGAGAAGGAATATCCTTCGCTGATCGTGAGAGCTTGTGATGGGCTAAGTTGGGACACCCCTGCAGGGTATAAACTTTCGAGTGTTGTGCCCGCGGTTTTGTGGCAGATGGGAATTTTTTAATATCCGGTTGTAGAGTAGTTGACACTTGACTTAATTAAAACGCATCAAACGAATGTGTAGCCGTGATGGTCCCTTCTCGGCGGAGTCCAGGAAGTGAACACGGTTTGGGTTATGTTTGAACGAAAGTAGTCTTCAGGATCACTTCTTGATCACTTCTATATGACGAGCGTTGCGTAGTTTCTCTTCTTACTCTTGTACTCGCCTTTAGCCACCATATTTTGCTTATCAATTGCTGCAACTCCACCTCATTACCACATCCTACCCATAAGCTTAAATTGTCTTGATCTCGCGGGTTTTGAGATTGCTGAGTCCTCGTGACTCACAAGATACTACAAACAATTGCAGGTGCCGATGATACCAGTGCAGGTGATGCTACCGAACTCAAGTGGGAGTTTGACGAGGTCCTTGTCCGTTACTACGTGTCTTTTCCTAATGATCAGTAGTGGAGCCCAGTTGGGACGATCGGGGATCTAGCATTTGGGGTTATCTTCTTTTCGTTTGGACTTGTCCGTAGTCGTACTATGTGTGTACTCTGAATGATGCATGATTTATTTAAGTACTTGTGTGAAGTGGCGATTGTAAGCCAACTATTTATCCCAGTCTTGTTCATTACATGGGATTGTGTGAAGATGAGCCTTCTTGCGATAAAACCACAATGCGGTTATGCCTCTAAGTCATGCCTCGACACGTGGAGATATAGCCGCATCGTGGGCGTTACAAGTTGGTATCAGAGCCATTCCCGACTTAGGAGCCCCTACTTGATCGAATCGCTGGCGTTGTTGAGTCTAGAACAAAAATGTTTTGAGTCTTAGGATTATATATATCGGAGAGTATGATTCTTTTTACTCTTCAGTCCCTTCGTCCCTCTGGTGAGGCCCCCTAACCTAGATGTTTTGACTTTCCTCTCCTCAAATTTCATGATTTTTTTTAGGATCACACGGGTATCTTGGGATCGTTTCGATATTCTTGTGACGAGAACATTGTTCTTGGTGCCTCCTGACATTTAGGGGTTGTGGCAGTGTCCCGGGGAGTTGAGCTCCGAGGTGTTGTCGTCACAATTTTATCGTTGCAGTTCTGGAATACTTGAGTTTCGCTGACATCGAAAATCTCTTTTATGCAGCTAGTGGTAAGATAACCTCGACGCCACCCACTGGGGAGTTCGGGAGTATTGCCATAGCTCGTATAACAGATGCTTTTCGAAGGTTGAGCTACATGATTTTCGATGGTTTCTTGGTTATGTGTTGACGGATGGATACAGCTGGATGTAGGGATTGTTAGTTTTGGGTGAGATATATATTGCTTCCCCTGTATCCCCAACACCAGATTGCTTAACCAGAAAGTTTCGAGAGTTTTATAGGTGGGAATTCTAGTAGCTCTTAGGTTTTCTTCCCGCAGATATTTGGTTTGTGATTGGGTAATCCTTACCATTTATTTGTTCTAGCCATACCTTGTTGTTTTATTCATCATCCTTTACCTAAGTGGCTTCTCACCTTAATGGATGGGTGATGTTAACTTTGGAATTCATTCGTTCAATCCTTGTTCGAATGTTTATTGTGAAGACTATATGTTGCAATTTCAAGCCTTTGATTCTACTTATCTATCATGTCAATGGTGGTTCTAACAGATGGCTCCGCCAACTCGCAACAATCCGGATCGGGGTGAAGGAGATCGGTTGAACCCTCCACCTCCGTGACCTCCTCCGCCTCCGGAGGCATGGCAAGCTGTCGCGGCAGCCACCAATGCCAGCATGCAGATGCTTTTGCAAATCTTGAAAGAGCGCAACCAAGGCCAAGGAAACCAAGGGAATCAATGTCAAGGGCAGTTCAACAATCAGCCTCAGTTTGCTACCCTCAACCAGGTCCTTGCAAATCAGCCAAAGTCTTTCAGCAGTTGTGTCGAGGCCACAGACGCTTATGATTGGCTCGTGGACATCTTCAAGCATTTTGAATGCAGCAATGTTAGGCCTGAGGACTACGTCAAGTTCTCTTCTTTTCAGCTCAAGGACAAAGCAGCTGATTGGTATCAGCAATACAAAGATTCCAGAGGAGGTCGAGTGATTACCTGGGCTGACTTCTGCCGGGATTTCAAAGCTAACCACTTTCCTACAAGTGTTGTTGAGAGCAAGCGTGAGGAATTCCGCAATCTCAAGCAAGTAAGCATGTCCGTGTATCAATACAACATCCAGTTTCAGAAGCTTGCTCACTTCGCAAGACAAGACGTTCCTGATGAAAAGAGTATGATTTATCACTTCAGAGGTGCCCTCAGAGAGGATCTGCAGTTTGCTCTTGTTCTTGTTGGTCCTACTCAGTTTGATCAGTTCTACAACATGGCCCTCAAGCAAGAAGGTGCTCAGCTCAAGTTTGAGGCTACTAAGAAGAGAATCAGGGATGCAGTTCAGTCTTATTCTTGCTCTCAAGTGGTGGCTAAGCAGCAGAAGTTCTACCTTCCTCCTCTCCGTTTCGTCAGCCTTACCAGCAGAAGAACTCAGGTGGTCGTGGATCTTCCCACCCACCCAACCCAGGCTATCAGAACAAGTCTCAGACTCAAGCTCCAAGGTCAAGTGCTCCTTATCATCGCCCGCTCTCAGAGGTGACTTGCAACAAGTGTCATCATAAAGGTCACTACGCAAACAAGTGTTTCAACCAAAGGCGCCTTCCGCCTCCTCCTCCTGTGAGATCTTCAAGCAATGCAGTGGTCAAGCATAATCCCAAGCATGCTAAGGTGAACATGATGAATGCAGCTCAAGCGGAAGACTCTTCAGAAGTGATCCTGGGTAATCTCTTAGTTAATGACATTCCTGCAAAAGTCTTATTTGATACTGGTGCATCGCATTCTTTTGTTTCAAGACCTTTTGTGGCTATGCATGATTTGGTTACTCAAGTATAGCCGAAACCATTGTCTATTGTTTCCTCGGCTCGGCAAATGACTTCTCGAGTATTCGTTCGGGATTCCGTTATCAAGATGGGAAACTATAAATTTCTGTCTTCTCCAATTGTTCTTCGCGACTCGGATATTGATCTAATTCTCGGGATGGACTGGCTTTCTAAGCACAAAGCTCAACTTGATTGTGCTGCCAGTGAGATTCAATTGACACACTCTACTGAGGATGTGATCATCTATGCCGCTCGTGACAAAACTATTCGGTTATTCTCTCTCAATGAGAAGGGCGAGTTAGATGCAATTTCTCAGATTCCAGTCTTTGTGATTACCAAGATGTCTTTCCAGAAGAGCTTCTGGGTATGCCTCCTCACTGGCCAGTTGAATTATTTATCGATCTTGAGCCTGGTACTGAACCCATTTGCAAGCGTCCATACAAGCTTGGACAAAAGGAGTTGAAGAAATTGAAGAAACAACTCGATGAACAAGAGTGTTTGGGTCTGATCAGACCAAGTTCATCTCCTTGTGGTTGTGGTGTTCTTTTTGTCTAGAAGAAGGATGTCACGGACCGACTTTGTGTCGATTACCGTCCATTGAACAAGAAGACAATCAAGAACAAGTACCCACTTCCCAACGTCAATGAGCTATTCGAGCAACTTAAAGGTGCAAAGGTGTTCTCCAAGCTTGACCTTCGTATGGGTTATCATCAGATTCACATTCGTGAACAAGATATCCCCAAGACAGCATTTAGAACAAGCTTTGGTTCTTATGAATATACTGTCATGTCTTTCGGCCTTGTCAATGCTCCTCCAACTTTCTCTCGCATGATGAACTTCATCTTCAACCCTTGCACAGATGAATTCGTCTAGGTGTATCTTGATGATATCTTGGTGTTCTCCAAGAATAAGAAGGATCATGCCAAACATTTGAGATTGGTGCTCGACAAGCTCAGAGAGTATCAATTCTATGCGAAGTTTTCCAAATGTGAGTTTTGGCTTGATGAAGTTCTTTACCTTGGTGACATCATCTCCGCCAAAGGCATTGCTGTGAATCCTGAGAAGGTCTCTGCAGTTGTGAATTGGGAACCTCCTCGGAATGTCAAGCAGCTCCGCAGTTTCCTTGGACTTGCAAGCTATTACCGAAGATTCATTGAGAATTTCTCTAAGATTGCAAAGCCTCTTTCCAACCTCCTCCATAAGCATGTCAAGTATGTCTGGATGCCTAAGTGTGACGTTGCTTTCAAAACCCTCAAAGAAAAGCTTGTCTCAGCTCCTGTCTTAACTCCTCCTGATGAATCCAAACCATCACTACAAGAAATATGTCAACTAGTGACCTTTTGTCAGTGACCCTGGAAGAATTGGTCATAGATCTATGACCATTTCAGACCAAATGATCAAAAGCTGTTCGGGGGGCTCAAAACCCTAAACCATTGTGACCATTTTGGTCAGAAAGGTCGTAATTTCCTTACGCTAAATGGTCACAAAGCAAACAGTGCTAGTCCGCTGCCTTATTTCTAGTTGTTAACGAACAATATAGATGGTCATAGCCTTGTAGATTGAGGATCATGGCTATGATTGGGCGCCACCTCATCATTTGTGCATATGTGTCATGCTTAGTTGTCGCCTACCTCATCATTTTTTCCTATGTGTCGTGCTTAGTTGTCAGTCTCGTTTACCAATTTTGCACATGTGTCGCGCTTAGGTGTCATTTTTTTGCTTATGTTTCAATTTTGCATTTGGTTTTTGAACCGCACTCAGCTGACCCGCCTCGCTGTATAGTGAGACCCACGACGGGTCCCACTAGTCTGACCAATGGGGCCTGCCATGCTGACAAATCTAGTCCACCCTGCTGACATGCAGGACCCGCCATGCGGGACACACCCGCCTGACAAGCAGGACCGTCAAGCTGACACGTGGGAGCTAGGACCCTCAAACAACTAGTGCCGAATAATGGAGCAAAAATGGGCATTGGTGGGGGTCGAACTCTCGACCACTGGTACCTGGACGCGGGACCATACCACCACGCCACCCTTTCTTTCGTGCAAGAATACCTCCCACGATTCAAGTAAAGCAAACAAAACGTTGCTGGGCCTGGGCCTTTTTGGACAAGGCCACTTGGTTTTTTTTCTTTTAACCATTCCATTGTGTCCAGTGTAGGCGGATGACCCATAGGCCTTTCGAAGGTCCATCTCGTGGCGATGTGGACTTCCCACATCTTTGAGTCCACATAAATAGTAGGAGTTCAAATTTCACTACAAAAATTAGAGCGTGTTCAAACAAAAAAAAGTGTAAAATGTAATTGCACCGTCAATTTTGTGTATGACCTCGGATCAATATTATCCAAACATTAGGTTCATCTTGAAGAGCATATGAAAAATGTTAACAAAGCATTTGAAAAATGTTAATAAACCATTTGAAATATGTTTAAAATGTGTATAGTTTTTTAATTAAGCATTGAGAAAATGTTGACCATGTATTAAAACTGTTTATCTTGTATTTGAAAAAATGTTAATCAATCATATGAAAATGTTAAAATGTGTACAAAAAAATGTTGACCCTGTATTAAAAAAACTATTAATCAAGCATTTGAAAATTGTTAAAAATTGTATAGAAAAATATTGAACATGTATATAAAAAATCTTATGCCAGTTTTAAATACAATTCGCGTAGTCCATGCTTGTTATTTTTCCTATAAACTAAGTCTCATATAATGGACACGATGTGAATGTTTTCAATTTTTTTGGATTTTTTTTAATTTCTTATACTGGTTTCAAAATGCGGTCAAACGTCGGGCATGACCGTTCATAGCTAGTGTATGAATCTTGCAAATCTTTTGGAGTGTCTCTAATTAAATAGATACTTATGTATCTAGAAATGATTTAAACAAATAGAGAGCAAACTATGAGGCAACGGTAGTTCAGATTTGACCCGTTTCCTGCTGAATTGTTGGAATTTTGTCTTTTTCACAAGAGGTGGATAAAAGTTTTTGACACATAACCATTTTGTTGATTGTGCATTAAATATGGCCTAATATGTTATAAAATTGATTTGGTCCAATTTTGCAACTGATTGGGCAGTCAGAAAATGGAAAATGGTTTTTTCGTCCAAAGAAAATGAAAACTTCCTTAGGCAACATTCTTTGCCATTCCAATATGCACCCTTGTGCACAATATGAGATCATTTGAACAAACTATGCCATGAAAACTCCCTTAGGCAACATTGTTTGAAATTCCAAGATGCACCATTGTGCACAATATTAGATCATTTGAACAAACTATGCCATGAATGTGGGCCTGTGGCCGTAAGATTGATCATTTCGCTTGAAAGCCATGAATCTTCACACTTGATAGCTCATTTCTGAGAACACTTTTTTAAAATAGTCATTGTATTAAAAGTTCATTATTTTTTCTGGAAACTTGGTCACATATAATGACACAATGTGAAGGTTTTCCAAATTTTTTTTCAATTTTTTATGCCCGTTTCAAAATGTGGTCAAAACGGCGGGCTTGACCGTTCCTATCTAGTTGTTGAATCTTGGAACTTTTTTTGTATTTCTTTAATTAAATAGATACTTATTTACCTAGAAATGATTTTTGGAAAAAATAAAGAGCAAACTACGAGGCAGCTGCAGTTCAAATTTGAATCGCTTCCACCTAAATCGATGGGAATTTGTCTTTTTCACCAGAAGTGGATCAAAAATTTTGACACCCAACCATTTTGTCAATTGTGCATTAAATATGGCCTAGTATTTTATAAAATTTATTAGGTCCGATTTTGCAACAAATATATGGTAGGTCCTTCACAAAAGAAACTCATTTCGGGCACTCAGAAAATGGAAAATGAATTTTCCGTGCAAAGAAAATGAAAAGTCCCTTAGGCAACATTGTTTGCCATTCCAAGATGCACCCTTTTGCATAATATGAGATCATTTGAACAAACTATGCCATGAATGTGGCCATAAGATTGATCATTTGGCTTGAAAGCCATGAATCTTCACACTTGATAGCTCATTTCCGAGAACACTTTTTTAAAATAATTACCATATTACAAGTTTATTATTTTTCCTGGAAACTTGGTGACATATAATGACACAATGCGAAGGTTTTCCAATTTTTTGATTTTTTTGAATTTTTTATGCCCGTTTCAAAATCGGTCAAAACGGCGGACTTGACCGTTCCTATCTAGTGGTTGAATCTTGGATTTTTTTGGTGTTTCTCTGATTAAATAGATACTTTTGTACCTAGAAATGATTTTTGGAAAAAATAAAGAGCAAACTATGAGGCAGTTGCAGTTCAAATTTGACCTGCTTCCAACTGAATCGGCGGGAATTTGTCTTTTTCACCAGAAGTGGATCAAAACTTTTGACACCCAACCATTTGGTCAATTGTGCATTAAATATGGCCTAGTATTTCAGAAAATTGATTTGGTCCAATTTTACAATAAATATATGGTAGGTACTTCATAAAAAAACTCATGTTGAACACTCGAAAAATCAAAAAAGAAATTTCGGTAGTTAGGCATTGAATCTTACAAACATTTCAGAGTATCTCTGATAAAATAGATATTTAGTATCTATAAATTATTTTTAGAAATATTAAATAGGTACTTTAGTACCTATTAATGTGAAAAAAGTAGAAGAAAACAAAAATGTAAACACAATTTGTTTTACTTTATTCTCATTGGTGGAACTAGCTCTCACCCGGATCGATGACGTGGCGGCCATCCATCCATCCATCCAACCCCTTGCCCTAAAAAAATCTACCCATCCCCTGCCCTCGTCTCCCACCCACCCACCACCTGACCCCTTCCCTCCCCTCGCATCGCGCCGCCACCCATCTATCCATCCCGCCCTCCCGCATCACGCCGCCATCCACATCCATCCCCTGGCCGCTCTCCCCCGTTCCTAGCACTTGACGGCGTCGGCCCGGCCCCCAAAACCCCTGCGGCGGGCCACCGCATCCCTCCATCATTCGCCGTTGCCGCCGCCGCCGCGCGATGCACTTGGGGATCTGCTTCGTGTGACACCAAGCGGCCCTTCTCCTCCTCGCCCTCCCCCGCATCCCCGCGCCGCCGCACATGAAGAAGGCCAAGCTCCCCACCGTCTCCTCCTCCTCCGCCGGTCACACCACTCGTCCCCTCCTCTCTCTCCCCCGCACACCCTAGCTCTCCACGCAGCAAACCCCAGCGCTCCCCGATCCAGATCCCTCTCCTCCACTCGCCGCCACCCACCCCTCCCCCGCCGCCACCCACCTCCAACACCCACCCATCCCCTTGCTGCCACCCACCTCCGCCACACCTCCCCTCCCCACCTCAGATCCTCTCCCCACTCCCAGATCCAACTTGCACCGGAGAACGAGGAGGTCGCGGCCAGGATCTTCGAGATGCGGTGGTCGTCGATGCGGGGTCATGACGCGGGGCCCGCCATGGAGGCGGTGGTCGTCGATGCGGTGTCCAAGCTGCTGAAGCCCGGCATCGCGCTGTCCGAGATCTCCTCTGCTCCCTGGGTTGGTGAGTCGCCAGATCTCCTCTGCTCTTGTTTGATTCGCTTGAGATTTTGCTGGGCGTTATGCATATGTGTGACCCTCCCTGTTCGATGTGTGTCTGCGGTCAGGTGATGCCCTCGAAGGTGAAGACGGGCTGAGATGGCAGGCTGCTAGTTGCCTCGGCCCTGAAGATGAAGATGAAGGTGGAGGAGAGCGAGCGTGGGTGAGATGGCCTCTCGCAGCATGTCCAACCACCCCTACTCCCCTGATGAGCGCATGCTACAGCTCCTAGGCGAGGTATGCATCTCCCTCTGTCCTTTCCCCTCCCCTTCCCCTACTTCTGCTGCTCTTCCGGTCTCACTCCTCATCTTGTCTCTTGTGCAGGGTACACGAACTCCACTTCTTCCACCAGCCACCCTCCCCTCTGCGCCCAGCTTGTGAAACACCTCCACACCATCTTTGGAGCCGCCTGCCGGTGATATTGGTGTTCATTGTGGCGCAATAGTGACTACACATTCCATCGAGTTAGTGATGTAGTCATGTAGGCAGTGAAGCTTAAAGTGTTATGTTTACTTCACATAAACTGAAAAGGGTATCATTTCATACTTTTGGTTTGGTTTGTGATTCTGCTTCACTTAAATTTCAGCCTGAGCTAGTAGTTGACTAAAGGAATGCTCGGTACATTTAGAGATATTATCTCACTATGCTAATATGTTTCAACAAGGGAGTACCGTCTACTAGTCCGTTAATATGTGAGCGATGGATAGTTTAATCACGGCTTGTTTCCAGACTTGTATTAACACATCATTCCCCTTTTAAAATTTCTACTACTAGTCTGTTAAAAGAGATCTCAACAATGCTGTTTTAGTGAGCTTATTTGTTGTCGGAGACTGGGTAATGATAAAAGACCACCACGATTAAGTTCAGAAACGATAGTATGTGCTACATTTGATCATGGGTTGTATAACATATTTGTTACTGCAGGTCACCCATCCTCGAGGAGCAGGAGGGACGCAGCTAGTTGGCCATCAAGAGCCTGCTCTGCTCCTCTTGTTCATCTTATGGTATCTTGTTCTCTGTGATAACCGTTGACTAGCAAGATACAATGTTGATTTACTATATATGCTCTTGTCTCACCCATAACTTTGTTTATATGCCTGGTTTCAAGTGAACTTGTCATAGCTTATATTGTTGCTTTTGTGGATACTGCTACCCATTGCTTCAATGCTGCCTTAACTTGTTAGCATGTTCATGTGAATTGGCTAACTGTTGCGTGTTAATTACTACTACTCACTGATGTTGTATTCTATTGGCACCAACTCTGCTGCCCGTGTATTATATATATTCTTCTTGCTCAAGCACAAGAGCACTAGTGCTATGTTGCTGCCTGTGACAGTCCATGGACAAACTCTGTTAATTTATTGACCCTGTCATTCTATGCTTAAATGATGAGAAAGTCGCATTTTGCTTGTTCTAACATGCTGTTAGGTTTGCTTTTATTTTGTTCCTAACCATTTTGTTTGATAACTTGCAGATCTAGCCTTCCTTCGTGTTTTCTCGTGAGGTCCAGGATGAACAATTCGAGCTCATTGGAGATAGCCTGATGTAAACCTTATATATTATTATTGTATATAGCATCATGAGGTCCAGATGCTTGTATATATTATTGTAAACCTGATAGTTACCTGATGTAAACTTGATGGTTGATTGTAATAATGTGCCAAGTTTGGCTCTATTTGATTGTATTCATGATGTGAACCATGTTTTCCGGATTAGTTATGCTCTGTTTGAAGCATTTTATTTTCTGTCTGTTTTGATTTAATATTGTTATTTATTTACTAGAAAATTTAGATCTGAAGAATATAACCTACTTATTAGAACTGGTCCCATCTCACTAGTGGGCCATCTTTTGAAAAAGAATCATAAACTTTGTAGACAAAAGGCCATGACCCAGAAAATAAAAAGGCTGAATTGGTGGGCCTAGTCCATGGGAACTAACAATAAAAAAGGCTGCAATACTGGGCTTGGCCCATGAACCTGACCAAAAATTGGTAAACTAAAAACAAAAGGCTGTATTGTTGGGCTAGGCCCATGTAGAAAACCAAATTGGACCGGGCTGAATCTTGTGCCACATCAGCTTGCCATGCTGGATGCAAACGTGGCTTGGGGAGGTTGCTAGTGACCAAAACGCCATAGTGGACATATTTTGGTCATAAACGCCTTCGACCATTCAAGAAGAAAGGTCTCTATAGTCAGTTTACGACCGCCAGCTTTTGACCTTCTCTTTTTGGTCACAAAAAGGTCGCAAATGAAAAACCATGACCTTTCAGTGAACAATAGTGGTGGTCACAAGTTGACATATTTCTTGTAGTGCATTCGATGTTTTCTGTGATGCTTCTCTTCAAGGTCTCGGTGCTGTGTTAATGCAACAGAAGAAAGTTGTGGCATATACCTCTCGTCAGTTGAAGCCCAACGAAATGAACTACCCCACTCACGATCTTGAGTTGGCGGCACTTGTCCATGCATTAATAACATCGAGACATCTCTTGTTGGGAAGGCAAGTGGACATATTCACCGATCACAAGAGTTTCAAGTATATCTTCACTCAACCCAACCTCAACCTCAGGCAAACTTGTTGGGCCGAAATGATTCAAGAGTACAATCTTAGTATTGAATATACTCTAGGGAAGGCCAATGTGATTGCAGATGCTTTGAGCAGGAAGGCTTATTGCAACAGCTTAATTCTCAAGCCATTCCAGCCTGATCTTTGTGAAGCTTTCCGCAAACTCAACCTACAAGTTGTTCCTCAAGGTTTTCTTGCCAACCTTCAATTCGCTCCTACCTAGGAAGACCAAATCCGTGAGGCACAACTCCTTGATGCCATGGTGAAGAAGGTGAAACACGGTATTGCCAAGGGCTTATCCAAATACAAGTGCTATCGCATTGATGACAAGGACACCTTATTCTTCGAGGACCGGATTGTGGTTCCTGAAGGTGATCTAAGGAATGTCATAATGAATGAAGCACACAATTCTCTCCTTTCCGTCCATCCAGGCAGTTCGAAGATATACCATGACCTCAAGCAGCCGTATTGGTGGACTCGAATGAAGCGATAAATTGCTCAATTCGTGAATGAATGTGATGTCTGCCGAAGGGTGAAAGCAGAACACCAATGACCAGCTGGTCTCCTCCAACCTCTTCCTATTCCAGAATGGAAGTTTGATCTTATTGAAATGGACTTTGTTACTGGATTTCCATAGTCCAAGCGTGGGAATGATGCTATCTTTGTTGTCATCGACAAGCTTACAAAAGTGGCTCATTTCCTTCCAATCAAAGAATCTATCACAGCAGCTCAGTTGGCAGAGCTGTACACCTCCAGAATTGTCTCCTTGCATGGTATTCTGCAATTGATCTCTTCAGACCGCAGAAGCATTTTCACTTCTAGGTTTTGGGACTCCTTCCAAAAGGCCATGGGCACCAACATTCGCTTCAGCACAGCTTTCCATCCTCAAACAAGTGGCCAAGTTGAGAGAGTCAATCAAATCCTCAAAGACATGCTCAGAGCATGTGTCATCTCTTTCGGTATGAAGTGGGAAGATTGTCTTCCATATGCCGAGTTATCCTACAACAACAGCTTCCAAGCAAGTTCGGGCAAGGCCCCATTTGAAATTCTTTATGGCAGAAAGTGCCATACTCCTCTCAATTGGTCCGAGACTGGTGAATGCCAACTTCTTGGCAACGACTTGATCACAGAAGCAGAAGAAATATGTAAAGTCATCCGTGAAAATCTCAAAGCCGCGCAATCGCGCCAGAACAGTTACTATGATAGCAAACACCGTGACTTGGCTTTCAAGATCGGAGACCATGTCTACCTCCGCGTCTCTCCAATGAAAGGCACTCGCTGCTTTGGTATCAAAGGGAAGCTTGCCCCTAGATATGGGAGTCCTTTCAAGATCATTGCCAAAAGAGGCGACCTCGCCTATCAACTTGAACTTCCGTTCAACTTCGCAAATGTGCACGATGTGTTTCACGTGTCACATCTTCACAAGTGCTTCATGATGCCCGAGCGCACTATCAACTTTGAAGAGATTGACCTCCAAGAAGATCTGTCTTATCATGAGCATCCCATGGCTATTGTTGAAGAAACCGAGCGCAAGACTCACAACAAGTCAATCAAATTCCTGAAAGTTAAGTGGTCGCACCATTCCAACCGAGAAGCCACCTGGGAGCGCGAGGATCACCTCCGTTCCGAATATCCAGAGTTCTTCCAGTCCTAGATCTCGGGACGAGATCCTCTTGTAGTGGTGGAGTGATGTAACACCCCGGATGTAACTTTCCATCTTTGTAACTCCAACTCTTGCCATTTCCGGATATGTGATATGACATTTCCTTCATGGTTGGGTTTTTGTCTCTCGTTTTGCATTGGTGCTTGGTGTCATTTTCCATTCCATCCCCATCATGTGCATGGTGTGTTTTTCTTACATATTATGTTGTTGCATGTTCCATGCATGATTCTGGCATCATCTCCACTTCTCCTTTCCTTTCCTTTCTTTCATTTTGCAAGTGCCACTTTTCCCTTCTCTTTTAATGCTCATCTTTTCACCAATATTCAAGCATCTTTGTCCTAAACCTGTGTGCCAAGCTTCACATACTTTGGAGTTGATTTGGTTAGGTTTTAAAATGGCTCAAGTTTGAATTTAATTCAAACTTGAATTATTTTACTTCCTCTAAAAAATTCCCAAACCAAATTATTCAAATATTGCATAATTCCAGGAGCATGAGGATATTCACATCTCTCCCAAATTCCTATTCTAGCCCCCTGTGCTTTTCTCTTTGTGTTTCTCTTTTAAGAAAAGAGAGAGGAAAGACCAGCAGCAGCCGAAGCCCACCTGGGCCTCGCCCCCCAGCGCAACCAGCTAGCCTAGCAGCAGCACAGCCAGCAGTAGCTCAGCCAGCCCACACGCACGTTGCTTCCCCCCTTTCTCACCCGAGCACCGCACACCCCTCTCTCTCACTCGAACCACGTGGACACACGGGTCCCCTGCGTCAGTGAGAGCGGCAGCCACACCCGCCTCCTTTTCTCCTTCCCCTTCCTCTACTTTTGGCCGTGGCATGGCCATGGTGGAGAGCCAGCTAGCCGCGCCACACCTACTTAAGCCCCCCTCGGTGTACGCACCTAGTCACTAGGGTTTCGCTCTCCATCCTCCGCTGCCGCCAGGTGAGAAAACTCCCCCAGATCCGTCACTTCCGCCACTTCCCGAGCGCGCCTGAGAGCGCGTCCTCGTCGCCGGTGCGCACTCCGGCTACCTCCGCCTTGCCAACCACGTCCGTCTTCCTCCATGATGTCGACTACGTCCTCATCGTCCTATTTCTCTCCTGGGATCGTCAAGTCCGGCTACCTCCCCGTCGTTCTCTTCCTCCCCAGCTTCGTGGACAGCCGCCCTGGCAGGTTCAGAGCTCGTCCGCGACGCCGCAGGCTCGTATCCGTCGACCCCGTCGTGTCCTAGGGTGAGCTGGGTAACGAAACCTCCATGTGCCATCCATTCCATGGCGTGTAGGCACCCGTAGGACTCGCTCGATCCGTGTCTTTGACGCGCTCGTAGTGCTCCGGTGAAGCCTGAAGATTATGTCATGCGTATCTTTGCTGTAGCGCACCCGCGCCTCCCCACGCTCCGGTTCTATCCTAGCCGCGTTCTCCTCGCTGTGCTGGACTCGCCCGCGCAACCGATACCGCAGTGCAGCATCCCCGTGAGAGCACCATGCCTCGCCTAGCCCCATGCCTTAGCCACCGAGGCAAGCACGCTCACGCTCCTTTGCTGCTCCGCTTGCACGTGCGTGACCATACCCCCATTCCGCACACCCACCGGTGCTCTGCAGCTGCAGAAGTGCCGCCGTTGCTTGCCGTTGATGACGGAACTCTGCTGCGCATTCATGGCGTTTCCAGGACCGCTCTCTCTGTTCAATGGGTGATGCACCCCTTTTTGATCACAAGCCAGGCTTGTAGCCCACTGGTTGCTCCCGCTTGCTCTGATTCAGTAGGTCTCGGGTTCGAGTCCCAGGCTCTACATAGTTTGCTGCGTCCTTTTTATTCTGCATTGTGAGACTGACGCCTCGGCCCCCCTGTCATACACACACCCTCTTAGGCCCACTGTCATACACACACACAACCGCCTCCCTTTCTTTATTTTGTTCCTATTACCCCCGCGCTTTCCATTTATGGAAATTTCCCATTTTCCATTTTGGGTAGATCCAAATCTAGACAATCCAGATTAGGCAATTTCCCTTTTCTGTCTATTTGCATTTCGGGCAGTTTCTCAAGTATGCATTTTGTGGGTATTTTTCTACAGTAACCCCAACATATATATATGTTTTTGGGCTAGAAAAATCCAGTGGTGGCATTAGTTTCTGCATTTGAGCAAGTTTGCACACATGTCATTTTAGATCATGTTGTTGTTTTGTCTTTCATGTGTATATTTATGCAAATATGCTATGGGGTAGTTTTGCACATGAACATGCTCTTCATCATGCCTACTTGCTTCTGGAATTAAGCTTATTCCATCATATGTTTTATTTTGAGTTAAACAAGCTTGCAAACATGCTATCTTTAATCTGTTTCTGCCATGCCATTAAATTCTACCAAGTCTGGGTCTGTTTATGTCACTTGCCATGTTTGCATTGATGCTATCATCATTTCTGTAGATATTTGGAGCATGTTCACTAAGTGAGTTTTGTTAAGTTCATGTAGTACTAGCATGCCATGATCTTGCTTGCAATGATATATTGCGGTAGCATATTTAAACCTTACACATAGGTTGTTACGTTGCTATTTTTCAATAGATTGCATTGCATTTTGTTTGGCTTGTCATTTTCAAACCATGCATCCGTTTCCCCTGATCTTCATATCGATTTCATTCGAAATCTCCCAACCTATCCAGTGGCATGCTTGGGTTACCAAGATTGTGCCATGTTCATCGTTTATCCTTCCGTCTCGTTTGCACCCCTTCTGAAGCACCTCGTATGCATTGCACCACATATCTTGCATTCCATGCTATGTATTGTATCATGTTGCTTGCGCATTGCACCGTACTTGATTGTTGTTCCATTGCTTGTGTCCTTGCTTTAGGTAGAGCCGAGAGACGAGTTCGTGTACGAGGAACATGTTGAGTACGCTAACGAGGAGCAAGCTTTCGACAACTCTGAGAACTTTGCAGCCAAGATGACCATTACCCTCGATATCACTTCTATCTTTGCTTGCTAGTCGCTTCGTTCCATCGCTATGTTGCACTACCTATCACTTGTTTACCATGTCCCCCATTTTGCCATGCCAAGCCTCTAACCCACGTTCCTAGCAAACCGTTGTGTGGCTAAGTTACCGCTTTTGCTCAGCCCCTCTTATAGCGTTGTTAGTTGCGGGTGAAGTTGAAGATTGCTCCATGTTGGAACAAGATCATGTTGGGATATCACAATATCTCTTATTTTAATTAATGCTTCTATATACTTGGCAAAGGGTGGAAGACTCGGCCTTATGCCTGGTGCTTTGTTCTACTCTTGCCGCCTTAGTTTCCTTCATACCGGTGTTATGTTCCTTGATTTTGCGTTCCTTACGCGGTCGGGTTTCTGGAAACCCCTTGACAGTTCACTTTGAATAAAACTCCTCCAGCAAGGGTCAACCTTGGTTTTACATTTGTCTCACCTAAGCCTTTCCCTTGGGTTTTCGCGAGATCGAGGGTCATCTTTATTTACCCCCCCCCCCCCGGGCCAGTGCTCCTCTGAGTGTTGGTCCAAACTAGAGCCCTTTGCAACGCCCCCTCGGGGAAACTTGAGGTCTAGTTTTAGTTGTACAGATTGCTCATCCATTGTGCCCTGAGAACGAGATATGTGCAGCTCCTATCGGGATTTGTCGGCACAGTCGGGTGGTCTTGCTGGTCTTGTTTTACCCTTGTCGAAATGTCTTGTAACCGGGATTCCGAGACTGATCTGGTCTTCCCGGGAGAAGGAATATCCTTCACTGATCATGAGAGCTTGTGATGGGCTAAGTCGGGACACCCCTGCAGGGTATAAACTTTCGAGAGCCATTCCCGCGGTTATGTGGCAGATGGGAATTTGTTAATATCCAGTTGTAGAGTACTTGACACTTGACTTAATTAAAAGCATCAACCGCGTGTGTAGCCATGATGGTCCCTTCTCGGCAAAGTCCGGGAAGTGAACACGGTTGGGTTATGTTTGAACGTAAGTAGTCTTCAGGATCACTTCTTGATCACTTCTATATGACGAGCATTGCGTAGTTTCTCTTCTTACTCTTATACTCGCCTTTAGCCACCATATTTTTCTTATCAATTGCTGTAACTCCACCTCATTACCACATCCTACCCATAAGCTTAAATAGTCTTGATCTCACGGGTTTTGAGATTGCTGAGTCCTCGTGACTCACAAGATACTACAAACAGTTGCAGGTGCCGCTGATACCAGTGTAGGTGATGCTACCAAACTCAAGTTAGAGTTCGATGAGGTCCGTGGCCGTTACTACGTGTCTTTTCCCGATGATCAGTAGTGGATCCCAGTTGGGACGATCGGGGATCTAGCATTTGGGGTTATCTATTTTTCATTTGGATTTGTCCGTAGTCGGACTATGTGTGTACTCTGAATGATGCATGATTTATTTAAGTACTTGTGTGAAGTGGCGATTGTAAGCCAACTCTTTATCCCAGTCTTGTTCATTACATGGGATTGTGTGAAGATGACCCTTCTTGCAACAAAACCACAATGCGGTTATGCCTCTAAGTCATGCCTCGACACGTGGAGATATATCCGCATCATGGGCATTAGAATATCCATGCCGAGGAATGATCCCTCAATACTTTCAAGTAAAAACAGTTCTCCGACAAGATATCTTGTTGGTCCTTTCCACAGCTTCTACTAAACCCTGTTTGATGGGTTAGCAGCATCGATGGAGTCCATCCCCTTGTCAGCCCCCCAAACGCTACTCAACCAACTAGACTGAAAAGACATCAAATCAAAAGATGGGAGCATAGATGTGGAGAGCGACAAGGTTTCCTTATGCCCGTTCTTTTCATACGAGAATACATCATGGATTGTGAGGTGAACTTACCTACATTTGTTGTCGTTCTTATCGCTCCCGATAAGAAGGAGTTGCCGAGGACCGATATGCTAGCTCTCTCTCACCTTTCCTTTTGAGAAGTTTACCCACGGTAGGACCTTGTTGTTAACTTCAAGAAAAAGAGTACAGAACAGCTACATATGATCCTTTATAAGGGATTAGTCATCTTGTACTAGGGTTATTGTAATCACAATAAAGCCATACTTAATTAATCATGCATGCAAGTCTTGTGCTAGCACTTAGTTTTATTATCTTTGCACAGGGTCTGCACCTGGCTTTGTACAAAGGCTTACAAGTCCAGGGGACTATGCTTGTGCGAAACGGGCTGCCGGGGCAAGGCCCGACAACTATTCCTTATGGGTAGAATCTCCATACGGACTACACCAGGTCTGGTGACACCTACTACCTGGTAAGGGCCTTCCCACTTTGGTTTTAACTTGTTTGAACCCTTGGTGGAGTGAACACGGCTAAGGACAAGGTCACCTTCCTCAAGGCTCTGGGCGTGAACCCTGCGGCTATGATAGCGGTGCAAGGCTTGCTGCTGTCATGCAGCATGTACAACTGCCCAGAGACGATCCTCCTCGAGGAGCATGGCATCATCATGTCATAGCTGCTCTTGTGCTACTTCATCGTAGGAAAGTACACGAGGCGACCCGTCATGAGTTCTCTGGGGAGCACTGCTTCTGCCCAATATATCAGGGAGAAGGGAGTCTAGCTAGTAGCTTGATTTAGTGTCATCCTGATTGACCAAAGAACCACCGGCAACTCATCGATCTAGCGCTTGCCGCATTTCGGCAATCTATCAAAAGTTCTTGTTTTCAGCACTTCTGCGTTCATCCTTTCCGCATGTCCGTTGCTCCTTGGATGGGCAACTGAGGCAAAAGACACCTGGCTTCGAAAGTTTTGGATGTACTGCATGAAGGCACGGCTTGTCAACTAGGTGTCGTTGTTGGTGATTGCTTTGTTGGGTAGTCCAAATCGACACACCAGTCCTTTGAAGAAGTTGATACATGACTACGCCGTCACCTTTCTCACTGGTTCCACTTTTGGCCACTTTGTAAACTTGTCGATTGCCACGTACAAGAACTCATACACTCCGGTAGCACGAGGGAAGGGGCCCAAGATGTCTATCCCCCAGACTGCGAAGGGCCAGGATAAATGGATAGTCTACAAGGCTTGAGCTGGTTGATGGATATTCTTGGAATGGAACTGGCATGCTTCACATTTGGTGA
This sequence comes from Triticum aestivum, assembly GCF_018294505.1. NCBI lineage: Eukaryota > Viridiplantae > Streptophyta > Magnoliopsida > Poales > Poaceae > Triticum > Triticum aestivum. The sequence goes on from NC_057801.1 coordinate 296,834,918, forward strand.
CAAACTCAGTAGCATCCCGGAGGGCGGTGGGCCAGTAGAACACTTGCCAGAAAGCTTTCTGTAGGATCAAAAGTAGGTCTAGTGGGGGGGTCATTAAACTACTTGACCATATAAAAATCTAACCTTTTTCCAATTTTTAGTACTGGCTGATTTTAGCAACTTAGCACAAGTCAAGAAATCAACCTACATATGCAATTCCAAGAGTGTAACAACGGAAAGTAAAACATTGCATACGAAGGTAAAGGGAAGGGTTTGGACAAGGCAAATGCAATGTAGACACGAACATTTTTTGTGTGGTTCCGATAGGTGGTGCTATCGTACATCCACGTTGATGGAGACTTCAACCCACGAAGGGTAACGACTGCACGACTCCACAGAGGGATCCACCCATGAAGGGACCACGAAGAAGCAACCTTGCCTATCCCACCATGGCCATCGCCCACGAAGGACTTGCCTCGCGCAGTTAGGTCTTCACGAAGTAGGTGGAAAGAAGATTTGAGTGGAAAGCAACTTGGGGAAGGCTAGATATCAACATTCTTGTGGTTGGATTAGAATGTCTTGGTCCCAACACATGAGTAGGTTGTTCTGTCTCAGGAAATGAGTAGTGGAAGTGTAGGCACGTTCTGATGTCTCTCTCTCAAAAGGTGAAGGGGGTGGAGGGGTATATGCAGCCTCCACACAAAATCGAACCGTTACACACGTTTGTGTTGGAAATATGCCCTAGAGGCAATAATAAATTAGTTATTATTATATTTCCTTGTTCATGATAATCGTTTATTATCCATGCTATAATTGTATCGATAGGAAACTCAGATACATGTGTGGATACATAGACAACACTATGTCCCTAGTAAGCCTCTAGCTGACTAGCTCGTTGATCAATAGATGGTTACGGTTTCCTGACCATGGACATTGGATGTCGTTGATAACGGGATCACATCATTAGGAGAATGATGTGATGGACAAGACCCCAATCCTAAGCCTACCACAAAGATCGTAGTTCGTATGCTAAAGCTTTGCTAATGTCAAGTATCTTTTCCTTAGACCATGAGATTGTGCAACTTCCGGATACCATAGGAATGCTTTGGGTGTACCAAACGTCACAACGTAACTGGGTGGCTATAAAGGTGCACTACAGGTATCTCCGAAAGTGTCCGTTGGGTTGGCACGAATCGAGACTGGGATTTGTCACTCCGTGTAAACGGAGAGGTATCTCCGGGCCCACTCGGTAGGACATCATCATAATGTGCACAACGTGACCAAGGGGCTGATCACGGGATGATATGTTACGGAACGAGTAAAGAGACTTGCCGGTAACGAGATTGAACAAGGTATCGGTATACCGACGATCGAATCTCGGGCAAGTACAATACCGCTAGACAAAGGGAATTGTATACGGGATCGATTGAGTCCTTGACATCGTGGTTCATCTGATGAGATCATCGTGGAACATGTGGGAGCCAACATGGGTATCCAGATCCCGCTATTGGTTATTGACCGGAGAATGTCTCGGTCATGTCTACATGGTTCCCGAACCCGTAGGGTCTACACACTAAAGGAAGTTTGTATGTGGTTACCAAATGTTCTTCGAAGTCCCGGACAAGATCCCGGACGTCACGAGGAGTTCCGAAGTGGTCTGGAGGTAAATATTTATATATGGGAAGTCCTGTTTTGGTCACCGGAAAAGTTTCGGGTTTTATCGGTAACGTACCGGGACCAACGGGAGGGTCCCGGGGGTCCACCAAGTGGGGCCACCATCCCCGGAGGGCTGCATGGGCCAAGTGTGGGAGGGTACCAGCCCCAGGTGGGCTGGTGCGCCCCCCTACAAGGCCCAAGGCGCAATGAAGAGGGGAGGGGGGCAAACCCTGGGGCAGATGGGCCCTAAGGCCCACCCCAGGTGCGCCTCCCCTCTCTCCCCTTCTGGCCGCCACCCAGATGGCATCTGGGGCTGCCGCCATACCTGGGGAGGGAACCCTAGAGGGGGCGCGGCCCCATCGCCTCCCCCCATAAATAGTTGAGTTGTGGGGCCTGCCCAGCACATGAGTTTCACCTCTTCTTGGCGCAGCCCTACCTCTCTTCCTCCTCCTCTCCCGCGGTGCTTGGCGAAGCCCTGCAGGATTGTCATGCTCCTCCACCACCACCACGCCGTTGTGCTGCTGCTGGATGAAGTCTTCCTCAACCTATCCCTCTCTCCTTGCTTGATCAAGGCGTGGGAGATGTCACCGGGCTGTACGTGTGTTGAACGCAGAGGTGCCGTCCGTTCGGCACTAGGATCTCCGGTGATTTGGATCACGGCGAGTACGACTCTTTCAACCCCGTTCTCTTGAACGCTTCCGCTTAACGATCTACAAGGGTATGTAGATGCACTCTCCTTCCCCTCGTTGCTGGTTTCTCCATAGATAGATCTTGGTGATTCGTAGGAAAATTTTGAATTTCTGCTACGTTCCCCAATAGTGGCATCATGAGCTAGGTCTATTGCATAGATTCTTTGCACGAGTAGAACATAAAGTAGTTGTGGGCGTTGATTTTGTTCAATATGCTTACTGTTACTAGTCCAATCTTGTTTCGACGGTATTGTGGGATGAAGCGGCCCGGACCGACCTTACACGTACTCTTACGTGAGACAAGTTCCACCGACTGACATGCACTTGGTGCATAAGGTGGCTAGCGGGTGCCAGTCTCTCCCACTTATTCGGAACGGATTCGATGAAAAGGGTCCTTATGAAGGGTAAATAGCAATTGAGATATCACGTTGTGGTTTTGCGTAGGTAATAAACGTTCTTGCTAGAAACCCATAGCAGCCACGTAAAACATGCAAACAACAATTACAGGACGTCTAACTTGTTTTTGCAGGGTATGCTATGTGATATGATATGGCAAAGAAGAATGTGATGAATGATATGTGATGTATGAGATTGATCATGTTCTTGTAATAGGAATCACGACTTGCATGTCAATGAGTATGACAACCGGCAGGAGCCATAGGAGTTGTCTTAATTTATTGTGTGACCTGCGTGTCATAAACAACGCCATGTCATTACTTTACTTTATTGCTAACCGGTAGCCATAGTAGTAGAAGTAATAGTTGGCGAGACAACTTCATGAAGACACGATGATGGAGATCATGATGATAGAGATCATGGTGTCATGCCGGTGACGATGATGATCATGGAGCCCCGAAGATGGAGATCAAAAGGAGCAAAATGATATTGGCCATATCATGTCACTATTTGATTGCATGTGATGTTTATCATGTTTATGCATCTTATTTGCTTAGAACGACGGTAGTAAATAAGATGATCCCTTATTAAAATTTCAAGAATGTGTTGCCCCTAACTGTGCACCGTTGCGAAAGTTCGTCGTTTCGAAGCACCACATGATGATCGGGTGTGATATATTCTTACGTTCACATACAACGGGTGTAAGCCAGATTTACACACGCGAAACACTTAGGTTAACTTGACGAGCCTAGCATGTACACACATGGCCTCGGAACACAAGAGACCAAAAGGTCGAGCATGAGTCGTATAGTAGATACGATCAACATGAAGATGTTCACCGATGATGACTAGTCCGTCACACGTGATGATCGGACATGGCCTAGTTGACTCGGATGATGTAATCACTTAGATGACTAGAGGGATGTCTATCTGAGTGGGAATTCATGAGATGAACTTAATTATCCTGAACATAGTCAAAAGATCTTTGCAAATTATGTCGTAAGCTCGCGCTTTAGTTCCACTGTTTAGATATGTTCCTAGAGAAAATATAGTTGAAAGTTGACAGTAGCGATTATGCGGACAGTAGAAAGCTTATGTCCTTAATGCACCGCTTAGTGTGCTGAACCCCAATCGTCGTCTGTGGATGTTGCGAACATCGGACATACATGTTTTGATAACTACATGATAGTTCAGTAAAACGGTTTAGAGTTGAGGCACCAAAGACGTTTTTCGAAACGTCGCGGAACATATGAGATGTTTCGAGGGATGAAATTAGGATTTCAGGATCGTGCCCCCGTCAAGAGGTATAAGACCTCCGACGATTTTCTTAGCCTGCAAACTAAGGGAGAAAAGCTCAATCGTTGAGCTTGTGCTCAGATTGTCTGAGTGCAACAATCACTTGAATCGAGTGGGAGTTGATCTTCCAGATGAGATAGTGATGTTTCTCCAAAGTCATTACCACCAAGCTGCTAGAGCTTCCTGATGAACTATAACATATCAGGGATAGATATGATGATCCTTGAGGTATTCACGATGTTTGACACCGCGAAAGTAGAAATCAAGAAGGAGCATCAATTGTTGATGGTTGGTGAAAGCACTAGTTTCAAGAAGGGCAAGGGCAAGAAGGGACACTTCATGAAATGGCAAATCAGTTGCTTCTCCAGTGAAGAAACCCAAGGTTGAACCCAAACCGGAGACTAAGTCCTCATGTAATAAGGTGAACAACCACTGGAGCAGAATTACCCTAGATACTTGGTAGATAAGAAGTCAGGCAAGGTCGATGGAAGTATATTGGATATACATTATGTTAATGTGTACTTTACTAGTACTCCTAGTAGCACCAGGGTATTAGATACCAGTTCGGCTGCTAAGTGTTAGTAACTCGAACTAAAAGCTACGGAATAAACGGAGACTAGCTAAAGGTGAGCTGACGATACGTGTTGGAAGTGTTTCCAAGGTTGATGTGATCAAGCATCGCACGCTCCCTCTACCATCGAGATTGGTGTTAAACCTAAATAATTGTTATTTGCTATTTGCGTTGAGCATAGACATGATTGGATTATGTCTGTCGCAATACAGTTATTCATTTAAGGAGAATAATGGTTACTCTGTTTATTTGAATAATACCTTCAATGGTCTAGCACCTAAAATGAATGGTTTATTGAATCTCGATCGTAATGATACACATTTTCATGCCAAAAAGGATATAAGATAGTAATGATAGTACCACTTACTTGTGGCACTGCCATGTAACTCATATTGGTGTAAAACGCATGATGAAGCTCCATGTTGATGGATCTTTGGACTCACTCGTTTTTCAAAAGTTTGAGACATGCAAACCATGTCTATTGGTGTATACGCATGAAGAAACTCCATGCAGATGGATCTTTTGGACTCACTTGATTTTGAATCACTTGAGATATGCAAATCATACCACATAGGCAAGATGACTGAAAAGCCTCGTTTTTTCAGTAAGATGGAACAAGATAGCAACTTGTTGGAAGTAACACACTTTGATGTGTGCAGTCCAATGAGTGCTAAGGCATGCAGTGAATATCGTTATGTTTTACTTCATAGATGATTTAAGTAGATACTGTATATTTACTTGATGAAACACAAGTCTGAATTATTGAATGGTTCAAGTAATTTCAGAGTGAAGTTGAAGGTCATTGTGACAAGAGGATAAAATGTCTATGATATGATCATAGAGATGAGTATCTGAGTTACGAGCTTTGGCACGCAATTAAGACATTGTGGAAATTGTTTCACAATTAATACCGCCTGGAACACCATAGTGTGATGGTGTGTCCGAACATCATAGGTACACCCTATTGGATATGGTGCGTACCATGATGTCTCTTATCGAATTACCACTATCGTTCATGGGTTAGGCATTAGAGACAAGCGCACTCACTTTAATAGGACACCACGTAATTCCATTGAGACGACAACGAACTATGGCTTGGAGAAACCTAAGTTGTTGTTTCTTAAAAGTTTGGGGCTGCGACGCTTATGTGAAAAAGTTTCAGGTTGATAAGCTCGAACCCAAAGAGGATAAAATGCATCTTCATAGGACACCCAAAACAGTTGGGTATACCTCCTAATTCAGATCCGAAAGCAATAGGGATTGTTTCTTGAATCGGGTCCTTTCTCGAGGAAAGGTTTGTCTCGAGAATTGAGTGGGAGGATGGTGGAGACTTGATGAGGTTATTGAACCATCACTTCAACCAGTGTGTAGCAGGGCACATGAAGTTGTTCCTATGGCACCTACATCAATTGAAGTGGAAGCTTATGATAGTGATCATGAAGCTTCAGATCAAGTCACTACCGAACCTCGTGGGACGACAAGGACGCGTACTGCTTCGGAGTGGTACGGTGAACCTGTCTTGAAGGTCATATTGCTAGACAACAATGAACCTACGAGCTATGGAGAAGCAATGGTGGGCCCATATTCCAACAAATGATTAGAAGCCATGAAATCCGAGATAGGATCCATGTATTATAACAAAGCATGGACTTTGGTGGACTTGCCCGATGATCTTCAAACCATTGAGACAAATGGATCTTTAAGAAGAAGACGGACGTGGACGGTAATGTCACCGTCTACGAAGCTTGACTTGTGGCGAAGAGTTTTTTCACAAGTTCAAGTGTTGACTACGATGAGATTTTCTCATCCGTAGCGATGCTTAAGTCCATCGGTATCATGTTAGCATAAGCTGCATTTATGAAATCTGGCAGATGGATGTCAAGACGAGTTTCCTTACTAGTTTTCGTAAGGAAAGGTTGTATGTGATACAATCAGAAAGGTTTTCTCGATCCTAAGGATGCTAAAAGGTATGCTAGCTCCAGCGATCCTGCCATGGACTAGAGTAAGCATCTCGGAGTTGGAATATGCACTTTGATAAGATGATCAAAGATTTTGGGTTTATACAAAGTTTGTGAGAAACTTGTGTTTCCAAAGATGTGAGTGGGAGCACTATAGAATTTCTGATGAGTATATGTTGTTGACATATTGATGATCAGAAATGATGTAGAATTTTTTGTAAAGCATATAGGGTTATTTGAAAAGTGTTTTTCAATGGAAAACCTAGATTAAGCTACTTGAACATTGAGCATCAAGATCTATGAGGATGGATCAAAACGCTTAATGGTACTTTCAAAATGAGCACATACCTTGACATGATCTTGAAGGTGTTCAAGATTGATCAGTCAAAGAAGGAGTTCTTGCCTGAGTTGTAAGGTACGAATGTCGTCCCCTATGCTTCAGACGTAGGCTCTATAGTATGATATGCTGTGTACCGCACCGGAAGTGTGCCTTGCCATGAGTTAGTCAAGGGGTACAAGAATGATCTAGGAATGGATCATTGGACAACGGTTAAAATTGTCCTTGGAGTAAATAAGGACACGTTTCTCGATTATGGAGGTGATAAAGAGTTCGGCGTAAAGGGTTACGTTGATGCAAGCTTTAAGACCTATCCGAATGACTCCGAGTAGCAAACCGGATACGTATAGTGGAGCAACCATTTGGAATAGCTTCAAGTGGAGCGTAGAAGCAGCATTTACAATATGACATAGAGAATTGCGAAGTACATACGGAACTGAAAGTTGCAGACCCGTTGACTAAAACCTCTCTCACCAGCAAAACAAGATCAAACCCCAGAACTCATTGAGTCTTAATCACATGATGATGTGAACTAGTTTAATGACACTAGTAAACTCTTTGGATGTTGGTCACATGGCGATGTGACGTGTGAGTGTTAATCGCATGACGATGTGAGCTAGATTATTGACTCTAGTGCAAGTGGGAGACTGTTGGAAATATGCTCTAGAGGCAATAATAAATTAGTTACTATTATATTTCCTTGTTCATGATAATCATTTATTATCCATGCTATAATTGTATTGATAGGAAACTCAGATACATGTGTGGATACGTAGACAACACTATGTCCCTAGTAAGCCTCTAGCTGACTAGCTCGTTGATCAATAGATGGTTACGGTTTCCGGACCATGGACATTGGATGTCATTGATAACGGGATCACATCATTAGGAGAATGATGTGATGGACAAGACCCCAATCCTAAGCCTAGCACAAAGATCGTAGTTCGTATGCTAAAGCTTTTCTAATGTCAAGTATCTTTTCCTTAGACCATGAGATTGTGCAACTCCCGGATACCGTAGGAATGCTTTGGGTGTACCAAACGTCACAACGTAACTGGGTGGCTATAAAGGTGCACTACAGGTATCTCCGAAAGTGTCTATTGGGTTGGCACGAATCGAGACTGGGATTTGTCACTCTGTGTAAACGGAGAGGTATCTCTGGGCCCACTAGGTAGGACATCATCATAATGTGCACAATGTGACCAAGGGGCTGATAATGGGATGATGTGTTATGGAACGAGTAAAGAGACTTGCCGGTAACGAGATTGAACAAGGTATCGGTATACCGACGATCGAATCTCGGGCAAGTACAATACCGCTAGACAAAGGGAATTGTATACGGGATCGATTGAGTCCTTGAGATCGTGGTACATCCAATGAGATCATCGTGGAACATGTGGGAGACAACATGGGTATCCAGATCCCGCTGTTGGTTATTGACCGGAGAACGTCTCGATCATGTCTACATGGTTCCCGAACCCGTAGGGTCTACACACTTAAGGTTCGATGACTCTAGGGTTATAAAGGAAGTTTGTATGTGGTTACCGAATGTTGTTCGGAGTCCTGGATGAGATCCCGGACGTCACGAGGAGTTCCGGAATGGTCCGGAGGTAAAGATTTATATATGGGAAGTCCTGTTTTTGTCACTGGAAAAGTTTCGGGTTTTATCGGTATCGTACCGGGACCACCGGGAGGGTCTTGGGGGTCCACCAAGTGGGGCCACCATCCCCGGAGGGCTGCATGGGCCAAGTGTGGGAGCAGACCAGCCCCAGGTGGGCTGGTGCGCCCCCCACAAGGCCTAAGGCGCAATGAAGAGGGGAGGGGGGCAAACCCTAGGGCAGATGGGCCCTAAGGCCCACCCCAGGTGCGCCTCCCCTCTCTCCCCTTCTGGTCGCCACCCAGATGGCATCTGGGGCTACCGCCATCCCTGGGGAGGGAACCCTATAGGGGGTGCAGCCCCCTCCCCTCCCCTATAAATAGTTGAGTTGTGGGGGCTGCCCAACACATGAGTTTCACCTCTTCTTGGCGCAGCCCTACCTCTCTTCCTCCTCCTCTCCCGCAGTGCTTGGCGAAGCCCTGCAGGATTGCCACGCTCCTCCACCACCACCATGCTGTTTTGCTGCTGCTGGACGGAGTCTTCCTCAAACTCTCCCTCTCTCCTTGCTGGATCAAGGCGTGGGAGACGTCACCGGGATGTACGTGTGTTAAACGCAGAGGTGTCGTCCGTTCGGCACTAGGATCTCCGGTGATTTGGATCACGACGAGTACGACTCCTTCAACCCCGTTCTCTTGAACACTTCCGCTTAGCGATCTACAAGGGTATGTAGATGCACTCTCCTTCCTCTCGTTGCTGGTTTCTCCATAGATAGATCTTGGTGATTCATAGGAAAATTTTGAATTTCTGCTACGTTCCCCAACAATTTGACCCAACTCGGTTAGACGGAACCGAATAACTCGGCGAGACCGATTCAGTTCAAAACGTGAATGTTAGGAATCTCGGTGGGACCGATGTGATCAACTCAGTGGGACCAATGTGCTAGGGCTAGGGCGAAACCTCATCTTGGTGAGACCGATTTGAGCAAACAGAGACTTGGTCAAGTAAACTTTGTGGGACCGATCGCTCCTTTCAGTGAGACGGAAATTTTACGAAGGGAAACAGAGAGTTTGCAATGCCATCTCAGTGAGACTGAGAGCCTTATCGGTGGGACCGAATTGACTAGGGTTTCTGGCAGTGGCTATGTCAACAGAACTCGGTGGCGTCGGATAGATCAAATCAGTCGGGCCGAGTTTGACCTTAGGTTTTGGACATATGTGGAAATGAGAATGTGGTTGAGGGTTTTGGAACAATATCACTAAGCACTTTGAGCAAGTAGACCATTAAGCAACACCTCACCCGCTTTTAATAGTATTGGTTTTCCTATGGACTCAATGTGATCTTGGATCACTAAAATGAAAATGAAGAGTCTTGAGCCTTTGCCAATCTTTGTCCTTACCATTTTGAGGGGTCCACATCTCTAGCCCATGCCATGCCAAAGATTGAACTTTCTGAAATATTTAAATTGAATGGATATTAGTTCAATGAGCTATATGTTGTTATGAATTACCAAAACCACCTGGGGATTAGTTGCACTTTCAATCTCACCCTTTTTGGTAATTTATGACAACATATAGATCAAAGCTTTGACAAATGATAATATGAATGAAATACATTATCCCTTTGAGAAGTATGTGATAAGCAAGATGTAGGATCAAAAGTATGTCTAGTGGGGGGTGGTGTGATTTGTGACGCCCCGAGACCGATGCGCCAGTTGCCTTCCTTCCTTTTTAGTTGTTGTTGTGTGTTTGTTATGTTTGTTGCATTAAGATAATTGTTTTGCATATTTATTTTCCCTATGTTGTTGCCATGAGCATCATGTGCATTGAACTCATCCTTATGTTACATGTTACTTTCATGTTGTGTGTGCATCATCCCTTGCAATCTCTCTCTCAAGCCATGCCATGTATCATCACCTCCCATGTCCTTATCCTTTCTTTTATTGTTGCAAGTGTCATTTTTTCTGCCTTAATAAATGTTTATCTTTTCCCTATAAATCTTGCTCCATGCCAACAACGTCTCTGTCAAATTCAAGCGCATTTGGGTTCGGTTTGGTTGGGTTATAAATTCATGCAAGTTTGAATTAAATTCGAACATGTTTAAATTTATAGTCTGTAAAATCCCCACACCACTTTTATTTAATTGAGCATATTCCAAGGACCCTAGCCATATTTTTATCTCTCCCTAACTCCTCCCCTAGATCTCTGTGATTTTCTTGTTTTATTTTTTGTTTGAAGAAAAGAAAAGAAAAGCAGCAGTGGGCAGCCGAGCGCAGCTGTAGCGCAGCCCAACATCACCTGTAGCCCGGCTGGGCCTCCCCTCCTCTAGGACGGCCCAACTCCCTCTCCCTCACGGCCACCTACTCCCTTCTTAATGCCGTCCTCCTCCTCCAGAGACAGAGCGCTCGTGTCGTTGTCGTGAGCTTCACAGACGCCGAGGTCGTACCGTTTGCCCCCTCCCCTATATAACTCCCCTCGGTGTCCGCACCCACCCTAGGGTTTCCTCATTGCCGCCGCCACCTAGGGGTCTCTCCCCTACCCTCCTTCTCCTTCCTCATGAGCACCCAAGCGGAACAGAGAGCGCCGTCTTGCTCGACGGTGCGCTCTCGGTCAAGTCCAGCCGCAGCCAAGGTGCCCGGGAGTTTCGCCAAGTTCCTATTCATCCCCGACATCCTCTGCATCGCCACGAGACGTCAAGTCCGCGACGCCTGCATCCTCTTCCTTCTCAGCTTCGTCTTCTTCAGGGACCGAGCACCATCGCCTCGATCAGCACCGTCCCCTTTGTCTTCTTCCTCTACGGCAGGAGCTCATCACCGTCGGTCATCCCCGAGCTCGATCTACTCCACCAACCAACCCTATGTGAGCACGATCACCTCCCATGCGTGGTCCTCCTCTCGTTTGTGCCATGTTTCGGTCATGTCCTCTCGGACCCGAGAGCTTCTCCTCCACGGGATGGTCGCCAACATAGTTCCAGTGACCCCTGCTTGCGTTCTTGCTTCCGCTGCAATCGCGCCGACTCGTAGGACATAAGGGCTTCGATTTCCGTCGTTCGTTTGCTCTAGCTCCACCACCACGGGACCTCATCACCAACGAGGTTTCCATTCGTGTTTCGATGCACCCAGAGCACCTTTATGATCGCCTTGTAGGGAAACATATTTTGGTGCCCTCGCCCGCTGTTCTGCGCACCCACCTTGTCCTTCTCTGCTTCTTGCGTGCACTTGCGGCCACTTGCTTTGATGCTCATGCCGCTGCTCGCCTCGCTGGTCCACACACCACAACACCCGCAGGTCATGTCCCATGCTCGCACAACACGGCTGCACCTTCGCACCACCCAGCACAGCCAGCGCCTCACCGTGCCTCGCTGCAGCGGCCGAGACGAGCTCTTGCTCAAGCTCATTCTCGAAGCGCTTCACCACCTCCGCACGCGCCCATCACTCCACACACACTCACCTATTTCTGCACCCCCGCCTTTATCCTGTGGTTGCGACGGTCGCCGTCTTGCTCGCCGGCGCCATCACCCAGTTTGTCTGTGATCCGCGAAGAAGAAGGCCTAGCCTTCGATTCGGTTCAAGTTCAGTCACGCCCATGTTTGCACGAACATGCAACACCAGCGCACTGGTCGGCTCTCTGATCCTCTCTATCTAGGAGGTCTGGGGTTCGATTCCCAGGTGCCCCAATTTTTGCCCTGTTTTTCTCTGTTGCACACCCACATCCGCTTCGGGCCCTGCTACTCCTGGGCCGCTGCACAGTGCTGCTTCGGGCCCATGCATATTTTTTTCCCAGTATGTATTTTAGCATTTTCTAATGCATTCTTATTTACTGATAATGCCACAGTTTTGCATTGTTAATAACTAAATATCCATGCATCCAAATAGATCATGTCATATATGTAAAATGCTCAGATTTTCTTATACTTTCATAATCTGCAACTTTCATCCATGTTTAACATGTTAAACTTGTTGTTTGCATTATTTTGCATGAATGACATGCTAAAATGGTTTATTTCACAACTAATTAATCGTAGCTACGAATTTAATAAACTCTATATGTTTTTGGGGTAGAAAAATGCATAAATTAACGTGGTGCACTTTATTTCCCTGTTTAACAACAATAAAATAAGGTTTAGGCAGAACAGTACCAAAATCGTAGATTGCATATGGGGATTTTCCGGAATTGTTGTTTGTTATTTCTGGCCTCATTTAAATTGCCTAGATAGGTAGTTTTGTTGTGCATCAACTCTTCCCATGTTAACCAACATTTAATCTTGTCATGCGTCATACTTGGTTGTGCAACATGCCTTGTTCATGTGTTGTCTGTTTACTATGTTGTTTGCTTCTTTCCGGTTGTGCTTCTTCTCGATAGTTCCTGTTTCTTCGCGATCGTGAGGATTCGTTCATCTACGCTTGGCTCCTCTTCGCTCATCCGTCTTCTTCATGGATTTGTTCTTCTTCCTAGCGGGATTTCAGGCAAGATGACCGTTACTCTGGATCTCACTACTATCATTGCTATGCTAGTTGCTTTGTTCTATCGCTATGCTGTGCTACCTATCACTTGCTCTTTAAGCCTCCCAAATTACCATGTCAGCCTCTAACCTTTTCACCTTCCTAGCAAACCGTTGTTTGGCTATGTTACGGCTTTTTCTCAGCCCCTCTTATAGCGTTGTTAGTTGTAGGTGAAGTCAAAGATTGCTCCATGAGGGACAGGATTATGTTGGGATGTCACTATATGTCTTATTTAGTTAATGCATCTATATACTTGGTAAAGGGTGGAAGGCTCGGCCTTATGCCTGGTGTTTTGTTCCACTCTTGCTGCCCTAGTTTCTGTCATACTCGCGTTATGTTCCTTGATTTTGCATTCCTTACGCGGTTGGGTAATTTATGGGACCCCCTTGACAGTTCGCTTTGAATAAAACTCCTCCAGCAAGGCCCAACCATGGTTTTACCATTTGCCTACCTAAGCCTTTTTCCCTTGGGTTTCCGGAGCCCGAGGGTCATCTTTATTTACCCCTCCCCCCGGGCCACTGCTCGTCGTGATTGTTGGTCCAATCTTTCAGCCGCCGGTGGCCACCATGGGAAACTCTGGGCTGGCCTACGAGAAGTTTGGACAATCTGGTATGCCCTAAGAACAAAATATGTGCAGATGCTATCGGGATTTGTCGGCACATTCGGGCGGCTTTGCTGGTCTTGTTTTACCATTGTAGAAATGTCTTGTAACCGGGATTCCGAGTCTGCTCGGGTCTTCCTGGGAGAAGGAATATCCTTCGTTGACCATGAGAGCTTGTGATGGGCTAAGTTGGTACACCCTTGTAGGGTATAAACTTTCGAGAGCCGTGCCCGCGGTTATGTGGCAGATGGGAATTTGTTAATATCCGATTGTAGAGAACTTGACACTTGACTTAATTAAAAAGCATCAACCGCGTGTGTAGCTGTGATGGTCTCTTTTCGGCGGAGTCCGGAAAGTGAACATAGTTTTGGGTTATGTTTGACTTAAGCAGGAGTTCTGGATCACTTCTTGATCATTGCTAGCTTCACGACCGTTCCGTTTGTTTCTCTTCTCGCTCTTGTTTTCGTATGTTAGCCACCATATATGCTTAGTCGCTGCTGCAACCTCACCACTTATCCTTTCCATACCCTTTAAGCTTTGCTAGTATTGATACCCATGGTAATGGGATTGCTGAGTCCTCGTGGCTCACAGATTACTACAACAACAATTGCAGGTACAGGTTACGCGACGATCTTGATGCGAGAGTGATGCTTGCTTGTTTTTATTTCTTCTTCTGCTTCGTCGTTCAGGGGATAGGTTCCTGGTCGGCAGCCTGGGCTAGCAGGGTGGATGTCGTTTGAGTTTTTGTTTGTGTTTCATCCGTAGTCGGATGTTGCTCTTATGTATTGTGTTGTTGTATTCATGTGGCATTCTATGCCTCTTGTATGTATCCCCAACTATTATGTAATGTCGATGTAATGATATCCACCTTGCAAAAGTGTCTCTAATATGCGCTTCTATCCTTAGTGGGACCTTCGAGTTCCTTTAGGATAGGGTCACATATTGGGCGTGACATGATTAGACTACTTGACCAAATAAAAACCTAGCCTTTTCCCAATTTTAATTCTTGGCAGATTTTAGCAACTTAGCACTAGTCAAGCAATCAACCTACACATGCAATTCTAAGAGTATAGCAGTGGAATGTAAGTCATTGCATATGAAGGTAAAGGGGAGGAGTTTGGAGGGAGCAAACGCAATGTTGACACGGAGATTTTTGGCATGGTTCCTATAGGTGGTGCTATCGTACATCCACGTTGATGGAGACTTCAACCCACGAAGGGTAACAGCTGCGCGAGTCCACGGAGGGCTCCACCCATGAGGGGTCCACGAAGACGCAACCTTGTCTATCCCATCATGGTCATCACCCACGAAGAACTTGCCTCACTTGGGTAGATATTTACGATGTAGGCGATCTCCTTTCCCTTACAAACATCTTGGTTCAACTCCACAATCTTGACGGAGGCTCCCAAGTGACACCTAATCAATCTAGGACACACCACTCTCCAAAAGGTAATAGATGGTGTGTTGATGATGAACTCCTTGCTCTTGTGATTCAAATGATAGTCTCCCCAACACTCAACTCTCTCTCATAGATTTGGCTATGGTGGAAAGATGATTTGAGTGTAAAGCAACTTGGGGAAGGCTAGAGATTAAGATTCTTGTGGTTGGAATGGAATGTATTGGTCTCAACACATGAGTAGGTGGTTCTCTATCAGAAAAATGAATGTTGGAAGTGTAGGCACGTTCTGATGGCTCTCCCCATGGATAAAGAGTGGGTGGAGGGGTATATATAGCCTCCACACAAAACCTAACCATTACGCACATATTCCCAAACTCGATGAGACCAAATAGTGAAACTCGGTCAGACCGATTCTGTTCAAAATGGGAACATTAGGCTTTTCTATGGGACCGACCTGATCAACTCGGTGGGACTGATGAGCTAGGGTTAGGGCATAACTTGATCTCGGTGAGACCGATCACATGAACTCGGTGGGATAAGCAACAGAGAGTGTGTTAGGCAAACTCGGCGGGACCGATCGCTCATTTCGGTGAGTTCAAAATGTTACAAAAAGGAAACAGGGAGTTTGCATTGCAAACTCGGTGGGACTGATCGCTCATTTCAGTGAGACCGAAACGTTATGAAGGGAAACAGAGAGTTTGCAATCCCATCTCGGTGAGACTGATATCCCTTTCAGTGAAACCGAAGTGATCAGGGTTTGTGGCAGTGGCTATGTCAAATAAACTCGGTGACGCTGGATAGATCAAATCAGTGGGGCCGAGTTTGAATTTAAGGTTTAGGACATATTTGGAAATGAGAAAGTTGCTGAGGATTTTGGAGCATATCACTAAGCACTTTGAGCAAGTAAGCCATTAAGCAACACCTCATCCCCTTTTAAATAGTATTGGCTTTCCTATGGAATCAATATGATCTTGGATCACTAAAATGAAAATGTAGAGTGTTGAGCTTGTTGCCAATATTTGTCCTTAGCATTTTGAGGGGTCCACATCTCTAGTCCATGCCATGCCAATCATTGAACTTCCTGAAATGATCATCTTGAAAGAGTATTAGTTCAATGAGCAATATGTTGATAAGAATTACCAAAACCACTCAGGGATTAGTTGCACTTTCAATCTCCCCCTTTTTGGTAATTAATGACAACATATAGACCAAAGCTTCCACAAATGATAATAAAAATGAAAAACATCATCACTTTGAGAAGTATGCGATAAGCAAGAGCCCCCCCCCCTAATTTGTGCATTATTTAAGATTTGCTTTTGAATGCAAATGCACAAACAATTAGGATCATGGGTTACTCTACCACGTCACATACATCTTTGTGGAGCACTCAAAATGATAGAAAGAGGAACATGCACTCATTACCAAGGCAAAGAGATCGAGAATATCATCAAACACATGACCATACAAGTATCTCACACACATAACCATAAAGTATCAACCAGGCATGCAAGCAAATTAGTAGCAAAAGAAGCAAAACTCTCTCTCTCTCTCTCTCTCAGCCTATGATCTATACACTTTCTCCCCCTTTGGCAACAAGTTACCAAAAATCTTGAAAATGCATAGTGCTATGCGGCTCTCTAAGCTTGATCTTCAGGAGGTGGCATTGAGAGGACTCCAAGGATGAATGCATCTGTTCAAGTTAATGGAGTTGGTGGAGTTGCAACCGGAGGGGGAGCTGAAGCTGTGGCTGCAGGTGCTGACGCGGTAGCTCTTGTGTCTATCACTGGCACTGCTGCAGATCTCTGTGCCCTAGGCACTCTCTCAAATACTTCTGTGGTTGCTTTCCCTTTCCTCTCTTCAGCTTCGTCTTGGAGCTGCTCAACTGGTGTTTGCATTTCTGTCACCTTCAAGTCAAGATCATAGAACTTTGTTTCAATGATCCTTTCCAGGCTCTCTTGATTCTGAGTCAGGGCGGACGATCCTTTCTTAATCCTCAAAGTAGCTTGAATAAGATATCCAAGTTTATCTTGCTTCGACTTGAGGAAAACCTGTGAAGCCTCTTCAGCACTTGGCATCTTGGCTGCCTGCTCAGCTTTTGCTTTCTGCCTCTTCTCATGAGCCTCTATTGATGTGGAATCTTCAGCATTCATGATAACTGTGTTGTCCTCAAAGTCAGGCCTCCAGGGAAGGTACTCTTTGTCCAACAAATACACACCTTTGCTCATCTTGGAGTTAATCAGCATCTGGATGTGTGGAGCATACCCACATGATCTTTTTTTTATCAGCAATTGTTCTCTTGATGGTCTCAACAATCAAACTCATCAGTTTAGTCTTCTGGGGCAAATCAAATAGCTGAAGAAAGTTGATGGAGTGGCCTCTGATCATCCCGTGATCTCCTGATTTGGGCAACAAGGTGTGCCTCTACATGGTGTTCATGGTAGCCAGTCCTGACATTAGATAGTACACCGAGCCTAGCTTATGTGTCTTCAAGGCTTTGTCAGGTATTTCCTTGTACATGTTGGCCATGGAGTTGTGTTCATTTTTGCGCTCAGCATAGAAATCAATGTCTTTCTCAGCTTCTTCAGGGGCATTAATGAGCTTGGCCCACTCAGCAACAGAAGACTGGTACCTAGTACCTTCAGACATCCAAACAATCTTGCCATCAGGGTAGAAGTGAGCTGTTGAATAGAACTGCATGATAATCTCATCATTCCACTTGGTCAATTTCTGACCCACAAAGGTGTCAACTCCATTGAGTCTGAAGCTCTCATGCACTCCTGGAAAATGGTCTTCATTGGCATCAATGTATTTACAGTCCACCCATTTCATTTCACACACAATGGGCTTCTTATCTAGGAGCACAGTCTCATAGAAGTCCTGCTGTTCCTTGGTGTGAAACATGTACTCCACAATAGTTCTTCTCCTCACAACATAGGGATCTGCTTGTCTCCACAATCTGAGACATGCACCCTTTCTCTTCTTCATATTCTCAGCTAGTGGATGATTATAATCACGATATGGTATCTTTGGCTTCAATTTTCTGAGCACGTGGGCTTCTTCTTCTTCTTCTTCTTCTTCTTCTTCTTCTTCTTCTTCTTGTTCAATCTCAGGCACCGGGACCTTGTTCTTCTCTGCAGCAGGAATGTTTCTAGTGCTTCTCTTTGGTGCAGACTTGGAAGCTTGAGCTGGAGCTTTGGGGGCAGTCTTGGGCTTTGAAGGAGCAGCCCCAGACTTGATGGCATCCCCCCATCAGCTTTTGAGACTTGGCAGGAGGTGCATCTTCCTCTTCCTCCTCCTCTTCTGTAGAATCTCTCACCATTGATGGCTTTCTAATCACTCTGGCAATAGTTTTCTTGACCCTTTCCTTTCTTTTCTTTCCATCTCCATTTTATCTGGTCTCAAGAGTAAATTCCATAGTTTCTTGTGTTGATGCTCTAGCTTTTGACATTGGTACTCTTCTAGTAGGAGCTTTCTTGTTCAGACCTGGCTTTGTAGAAGCAGATGTGACAAATTCTTTCTTGACAACCTTCTTCTTTGAGGTCACTTCCTCAACTTCAAAATCTTCATCCTCTGAATCTGATGTTTTCTTCTTCCTCTACCTTGTTGTTGCCTTAGGCAGGTTGCTGGGCGTGCTTCTGCTCTCCTCATCATAGCTGCCAGAGGGACGAGTGCCCTCACTGAGATTCATCTGCTGTTGAGACTTACTCTGGCTGTCACTCTGATCAGACATTCTGTCACTGCAAACTGAGAACAGACCCTTTGAATAGTTATAGATGAGATAGGGTGGATGAGCATCACAAAATGCAGAGTTTTTGCAAAACAAATGAGTCAAAAACATAGTTTTAGTTTTTCACAGAAAGCATTTCGGAGCTACCGATTTGTTAAACTTGGTGACACTGAAGAAACTTTGGAGTCTAAACTAGTGGAATTGGTCAGACCGATACACAATTCGGTGACTCCGAGATTGTTAGGGTTTCACTGAGAGTCGAACTCGGTCACACCAATTTGCATGTTTCGGCCAAGCTGAAAATTACAAGTGCAATGGCCTAAGCCAAATCGGTGAGACCGATTTCCACAACTCTTTTGGTCCGAGATGTGTTCGGCGGAAACCTAACCCTAAATTTTTGAATCAAAACTACTCTAAAGGAAGATTTCTTTGGATAGATTGATCTCATATGCGGTAAGAATCATGGCATTGTCTTTGTGCTAAGAATTAGAGGTAAAATTGCACAAAGAGTCGAACTCATACCCTAACTCGGTGATGAGCTCGCTACAACGGCAACGACAGTGAAGATTTCCACTGACGGTGACGGAGACCAGCGGCTGGAGGTCGCTGGCAATGAGAGGACGATCCGGAGACCAGAGTCAGCAGAGCAGGACACGTGCGGGCGAATAGGTTTTGGAGAAATATCCAAAATTTGACCCGTCGGTATATATATCCTGAGCCTGTCGGTGTGAACGAGTGGAACAAGTCGGTGGCACCGAGATGCAGAACCACAAGCGGTTACTGCAACTTGGTGTGACCGAATGGTTTATTTGGTTGCATCGAGATTGAAACCCTAGATCAACTTAGTGAACTCGGTATGACTGAAAAGGATGAATCAGTCAGACCGAAATGCAAAGAGAGGTTTTGGAAGTTTAAGTCTATGATGAATCGGTAACTCTGAGTGCTCCTTACCCAGAGGGTTCGAATCTGACTTGATCATAATTTGTGATGTAGCATGAATAGAGTTTGTGACGAGAAAAGCATATATAGCTAGAGGAAGTTCTTACGCATTCTTGTCCATCCATTTGGCAAAATAGGAAGAGCCAAATAATCAAGGCAAAAAATGGATGTCCTGGAATGAGAAAAGTATGCAATCAACATGCTCACACAATAAAATGGCAAATGACATATGTGGCAAAGCATGCACAATCACTCTAGCATCTATCAAGCAATTGGCGATGGCTAGGTCATCTATATATGAGTATATTGACTTAGGAGTAAAATGAGAACATTTTATCATAGGTCATACTCATCGTTAAGCACAAGTCAGGTTACCACTTTTACATAAAGCATCATTGTGTTCACACCATTAGAGTTGCTTTAACCCAATTCGTAGAGTAAAGCTCCCCCTAGATGTGATATCCCCCTAAGAGGGATGAACTAACCTTGGGTTTTGTTGATGATGACTTCATGTAGGTGTTGAAGATGTGGATGCTCATTGTTGATGTATATCATTTGGAGGAAACCATTGGAGTGAGTTGCACTTTCAATACCTACATGGGTTGGTCCCACAACGAACAAACAAGGTTATCCATAGACATAGAGTGAAGCTCACACACGATGATGCCCATGAAAGCATTAGATTACCTTGTCCACAGTCTTATCAACAAGAGGGTTTGTGACTCCTTGAATTTGTGCATGATGTGGAAGTTGTTTGCACTTGTCCTTGCCAAAATGAATATGAGTGAAGTATGTTCGCGAAGTCACCCTCAAGAACTCTCTAGTTCTTCTTCTTCGGTATCCACATCATCTTGATGGGAATCCTTGGGGTTGTAGATGTACTTTATGAAGTAGAACTTGATGTAGACATGGGAACCCACTTGACCAACGCCTTTGGAGCATCTTCAAATGCATCAATCTCCTCTTGAAGCTTGTCTTTGCCTTTTAGCTTGTGGTCTTGTGGTGGAAGATCATCTTGAGCTTGTGTTCCCTTGAAGGAAGTAGGATCATACTTCTCTTGTTGAGGAACAAACTTCTTCTTGGGGTATTCATCTTCTTCCCACTAAACTCCATTGGCATTTAAGTTTCGTTCAAAACCAATACCTTGATTCTTCTGGTGCCTTCCTTGCTTGTGTACAATTTCCTCAAATTGTTTACTTCCGGCAAGGCTCTTGTAAACACATTTCTCTATAATTCCCTTCTGTTGGTGGGAAACAACACCTATGGGATCACAAGAATCCCTACTACGGTTGCGGGGCGCGAGGTTGTGAGAAGAGCAGGATTAGTAGTTGACATGAGGATCATTTACCCAGGATCGGGCCGAGAGGATGCGTAAATCCCTAGTCCTGCTTGGTGGATGTATTGAGTGTTCTTGAGCTCACGAACTAGCTACGGGTGCGAGCTTATCGCCCGTATTACAGGACAAGATGCGTTTAATGCATGGTATAGGTGTCCCTCACTTTATCGGGGACGGGAGCGAGGCCCGTCCCGTCCGTCGCCGCTCCTCCTTGCTTCGACACGCGCCCTGGCCAGCAATGCATGCAGTGCCATGTAGGCAGGCAAGCAACTGAGGTGGCGCGGTGGTGGAGCCTTCACGAAGATATGCATGCTGCCACGCAGGTGAGTGCTGAGTTGGCCTAGAAGTTGCACGTTGCCACACAGGTGCCTGCCCAGCTGGTTGGGCTGGTAGCTGCATGCGAACAGCGGCGGGGAGTTGGTTGGTGCGGGCCTGGCAGTGGCCCTGCTATCGCCTTTGGCAAGGGTCTTGTCGGGTGGCCCGGCAAGGGTCTTGCCATGGCGCGCTGGCGTCCCCGGCAAGGATCTTGCCGGGGGTCTTGTGGATTTCTTTGGTAAGGGTCTTCGGTGAGGATTGTTGCCTCTCAACCCCCATCTGGTCTTGAGCATTCTATGTCTTCACAAAGATCAGCATGCCACCACGGAGGTGCCTCCCGAACCCTGGTCCAACGTGGTTGTTGACATTGGAAGCCGTGGGTTCAAGGGTGGCTCGCTCTGCCGGTGTGGGCGAGCTGCCCCGGCAAGGGCCTTGTCGGGGCTGCTGAGGTTGCCCCCGGCAAGGGTCTTGCCGGAGAAACCTAATTCGTCCATCTGCACTTTGTGGCCTTGGTCCTTGATATAGCCTTGTTTTCATCGAGCCTTCGGCTTCTCTCCGGCTTCCTTCCTTTGCCCTATTATGTGTGGCCACGACGCCTAGCTCTGACTGCCCGTGCACAAGTAAAGGGGTCAAATGAGAGCCCCTACTTTTGTACACCGACAGGAGCCCCCAGGCCTGGGCCATACATAAGCGCGACACGATGTTGGGCCAGGCCCAGAACGGTGCGCGGACAAGCGAGGCGGATTTTACCGTGGTAACTGCTCCGTCTGCTGCGTTTCCCCATGACCCACATTGAACGCGCAACGTGGGGGTCGCGCGTGCGTGCGTGACGGAAGCATGCTGGCGTCATCTTGTGGTGGACAGTAAAGAGGCGGCTTGCATGTCTCTTCGAGACCGCAGAGCCGCTATTCATTTACTACCCTTGCTTGGGAACCGTCGCTCCACGCGTCCCACTACGCCCATCCCTTGCGCCACGTTCGCTGCATGCACGATGCAAAGCGAATGACAGGCGCGCAGGATGTGGGAAGTGTCGCGCGCGCGTGGGTCGATCCCCACACGCCTTCAATGGAGCGGGGAGGGCGGTCAACGGCCCCGCTTGCTGTCACTTCAATGGGCCGGATTGGCCGAGAGGGGGCAGCTGAGCCTCGCCCCCGCCCCTTTATAAAGAGGGGAGCGGGAGGAACGGTGCCTCTCAATCCTTCGTCATCTGCCTCTCCCCATTCCCGCTTCCTCCTTTCTTCTGCCATGGCAAGGGGGCGTGGCGATCCTTCATCGGTGGCGGTGAGGGTCTCGGCTAGGAAATGCATCGCTCCTCCCCAAGAGCTCGTAACGGTGGAGCCGGCTGCTAGAGGGAGGGGGAGGGGGCGAGGCCGAGGCCGTCGTGGCGCTCGAGGGAGAGGAGGACGGGGCAGCAGATCGGCCTCGCCTCTGCCAGCGGTTCCTCCTCCGATGGAGGGCCACGTCGGGGACAACCCTTGCGAATTCTTCATCACGCTGCGCCAGCCACCGCGCCGTCATCTTCGCCTCCCGACTCCATTTGCGCCGGAGATGGAGCTGGATCCGCCGCAGGCGTTGCGGCTGCATATGAGGGGTTGCGGGAACAGCGGCACATGGGTCAACATCGAGTTCCCTGCCCCTCACGTCATGTATCTCCGCCGAAGGTGGAAAATTTTCGCTCGCATGCACAGCTTGACGAAGGGGCTCACTCTCCATTTCAAACTAATGGAGAGTGGCCTCCTCTCCATCAAGATCTTCGGGAACTTCGGGACTCGCGTAAGGTGCTGCGTGGAGAGCTCTTCTTACGTTGAAGATTCCTCCTTGAGCGAGAGTGGCGAGGAAGACAACGGCAGCGACGACGAGGGTAGCGGGCGGCAGGATGACCGGTACGACAAGGCGTCGGGCGCCGCTCTGGGCGGCACCGACGACCCCATCGTCTGTGTCGCCGACTCCTTGAACTTCTCGGGGTCGTCTCCTTTAGCGGCTGGCGTTGGGAGGCTGTGGAAGAGGAAGAGGGCAGGCGGCAAGGCCATCAAGTCGGAGTACACGGGCACTGACGCCTTCATTGTGTATTGACGTCTTGCCGCCTCGTCTTTGAGCTCTTCCTCCGGCGCCGCCATCACCACCCAGCCTTCGGATGGCCACCAAGATGTTCTCTTGGTATCTTCTGCCACTCGTAGCTTGCCTAGGCGCCCCTTTTGCCCTTCTGCTTTCTTGTTTCATTTCCTGAGGAGAGGGACAAGAAAGGGATTATGGGCATCTTATCTCTTTTTAGTCTTGTAAGCCTTCGGGCCTTTTTTAATTTTAGAACTTGTAATTCCCTTGCTCATGTTTTTC
This sequence comes from Triticum aestivum, assembly GCF_018294505.1. Taxonomy (NCBI): domain Eukaryota; kingdom Viridiplantae; phylum Streptophyta; class Magnoliopsida; order Poales; family Poaceae; genus Triticum; species Triticum aestivum. The sequence continues at coordinate 296,858,546 of NC_057801.1, forward strand.
ATTTCGTATGAACTGTACCTGTACGGGATGTTTTTTTAATGAAAAAGGGATGTTTGCCGGGTTTTTCGTTCGCGGGTGGAACCCACGGCAAGGAGCGAATCCTTCTTATTTTTTAAGATAAACATTTTTCGCCCGGCAATAGGCCTTCCCATCCCCTCACTTCGCTCGACCTTTCTCACGCCCTTGGCGGAGGCAGGGATGAGGTGGGCTTAGGATCCTCGTTTCATTTCCTTGCTGCCGCGACTACGACCAAACTCGGCCCCAAGGAGATAGTCCTAGGGTACGGAAAGAGGGGAGCATGGTAGCCCAGGGATAAAATGGGGTTTCATATATCCTAGTCCATAATTACATGCATGATAGAGGACAAAAAACTTATCTGGATCTATAGCCCTCGGCTACCTTGGGTTGTCGTGGATGGATCCTTGTTCTTGCATCCCCCGGCAACTTTGGCTTGCTGGGGCCCGGACGTCGGTCCGTCCCCTTTCTTCCAAAGTAGCTCAGAAGGAATACTCATGTGCCCTGCGAACCAAAGAAGACAGAGAAGAACAGAGAGACGCGCGCTCGACCTCTAAGCTAGGGGTTAGCCGCCACCAAGCACTATCAACCCTAACCAAGGAAGAGACTCAACCTAGCATGCATGCTATAACTTAGGGCACCAGCGCTTCGTTTATTTATGCTTGGGGTCTGCGCCTGGCTTTGTACAAATGGTTACATGCCTTGCCGGAAAGGCTTGTACAAAAGGGTGGCTTGTCAGGAGGACCGGCAGCTACGCCTTATGGGTAAAACATGCTGAGATGCTCGATGTTCCAGGAGTTGCTCACTGGAATGGCATCTTCGGTCTCCAGCCGGACTACGTCGGGCCTGGTGACTTGTGTTACCCGATAAGGGCCTTCCCACTTTGGCATCAACTTGTTGGAATTCTTGGCCAACTGAATGTGCCGAAGAACAAGGTCGCCTTCCTCAAAGCTCCGGGCATGAACCTTGCGGCTATGGTAGCGGCGCAAGGCTTGCTGGTAGCATGCTGCTCTCATAGCCGCCCGGAAACTATCTTCCTCAAGGAGCATTGCGTCATCTTGCCACAATCACTCTTGCTCAAGCTCATCATAAGCAAGCACTCGAGGTGACCCGTATATGAGTTCTGTGGGGGGAACTGCTTCTGCCCCGTAGATTAGGGCAAAGGGTGTCTGGCCGGTGGCTCGATTTGGCGTCGTTCTGATCGACCAAAGAACCGCCGGTAACTCATCAATCCAGCGCCTTCCACTGTTGCGCAGCTTGTCAAAAGTCTTCATTCTTAAGCCTCGCAGAACTTCAACATTTGCTCTCTATGCTTGGCCGATGCTCCGTGGATGTGCCACGGAAGCAAAATAGACCCTGCTGCCGATATCCTCAATGTATTGCATGAAGGCACGGCTTGTGAGCTGTGTGCTGTTGTCAGTGATGATCCTATTGGGTACCCCAAAACGGCACACTAGTCCCTTGAAGAACATGATGGCTGACTGCACCGTCACCTTCCTCACTGCTTCCACCTCTGGCCACTTTGTGAACTTGTCAATTGCAATGTACAAGTACCCAAAGCTCCCGACAGCACGGGGGAAGGGGCTCAACATGTCAAGCCCCCAGACCGAGAAGGGCCAGGAGAGAGGTATAGTTTGAAGGGCTTGAGCTGGTTGATGAAGCTTCTTCGAATGGAACTGGCACGCTTCACACTTGGTTACTAGTGCCGTCGCATCCTGGAGGGCGGTGGGCCAGAAGAAACCTTGTCGGAAAGCCTTGCCAGCAAGGGCCCTCGACCCTATGTGGGAGCCACATATGCCTCCATGTATCTCTGCCAACAGCTTTAGTCCTTCCTCCCGGGAGATGCACCTTAATTTCACCCCATTCAGTCTTTTTCTGTACAATACATTATCAATGAATTGGTAGAGAGCAGATAGGCTGGCTACTCTTTCTGCCTCTTCCTGCTCCTCGGGAAGCTCTCCCTTTTGGAGGAATCCAACGGTGTGCTGCGCCCATGCCGGAGCCTGCGGCTCGATGACAAGGACCAAAGGCATCTCTTCTGCCACGGGAGCGACCGTCTCTACAACCATGACCTGAGGCCCTGCCGGAGTCGGTTGCCGTGTGGCAGGATCGGCATCCACGACAACATCTTTGCCGGCGGCTCAGGGGAGCTCGGTGGGGAAGTACTTGCCGGAGCCTAGCTTCCTCCGCTGGTTCTGCCCGGTTGACGGCTCAATGGATGGTTGAGTTAACTGAAGCACAAAAGTACCTAGTTCCATAGGTAGCTTGAGGGCAACGCACTTTGACAGGTAGTCGGTGATGTCGTTCTCCGTCCGAGGGAGATGCTCCGCTTGTATACCGTCAAAGCGCTCCTCCAGTTTCCTCCCCTGATCTACGTAAGCTTCCATCAACGGGCTTTGATAATATTTGTTGATCTACCTGAGGACGAGCTGTGAGTCGCCCCTGATGATGAGCTTTTTGACTCCGAGGTCCGCCGCGATCCTGAGACCGGCAACCAAACCCTCTTACTCGGTGGTGTTGTTAGTTGACATCTGCTGGGGGAAGTGCATCTGGATGACATACTTGAGGTGCTCTCCGGTGGGTGCGACAAGTAGCACACCAGCACCGGCACCTTGCAGCGAAAAGGCCCATCAAAGTACATGATCCAGTTGTGGCTCGTTTCCTTGCCGGGGAGAGAGGTCTCCTGCACCTGTTCGTTGGGCGTCGAGGTCCATTCTGCAACAAACTCCGCCAAGACTCTGGTCCGAATCGTCGAGGTACTTTCAAACTTTAAACCGAAACTTGACAACTCCAGGGCCCATTCCACGATCCTCCCCGTTGCATCTGGGTTATGCAGTATCCGCTGCAATGGGAGATAGGTGACCACTGTGATCTCGTGCGCTTGGAAGTAATGGTGCAGATTCCTCGAGGCCATAAGAAGGCCGAAGAGCTGCTTTTGCACACCTGAGTACCTCGACCTAGCCCCCTGCAAGAGGGAGCTGACAAAGTAAACTGGGTGCTGCACCATTTTCTTCTTCTGTGCCTCCTCACCCGGTCGTGTGGGTCCTGTCGCACTGGCGTCAGCCTGTGTCGGGGACTCAGTCTTACCGGGATCGAGCCCTACCGGAGAGGGTTCTGGCTTGCCATCTGTTGAGTCTGCTGGCGTTGATGCCTCCTCGTCGACCTCTGTCTGCGCCATTAGTGCGGCGCTAACCACCTGATTTGTTGCCGCTAGATACAACAGCAACGGTTCTTGTGGTTTGGGCGCAACCAGCACTATGGTAGAGGAGAGGTATTTCTTCAAATCTTGCAGCGCTGCCTCGGCCTATGGGGTCCACTCCACTGGGCCTGTTTTCTTCAAGATCTTGAAAAAAGGAAGGGCACGCTCTGCAGACTTGGAGATGAATCGGCTCATGGCGGCAACGCAGCCAGTGAGTCGACGCACGTCCTTGATCCGTTTGGGTGCCTCAATATGTTCAATGGCCTTGATTTTATCTGGGTTTGCTTCAATCCTGCGCTGGGACACAAAGAATCCGAGAAGCTTGCCAGACGGGACGCCGAAGACACACTTCTCATGGTTCAATTTGAGGTTGATCTTGCGTAGGTTTGCAAATGTTTCCTCTAGATCTTTTACAAGTGTTGCTTTGTCCTTGGTTTTGACCACTATGTCATCCGTATAAGCTTTCATATTTCTATGTAGCTGGGTCTCAAAACCAATTTGGACCGCTCTTGCAAAGGTTGAGCCAGCACTCTTCAACCCGGAAGGCATCCGTAAAAAATAATACGTACCACATGGGGTGATGAATATTGTCTTCTCCTCGTCCTCTTTCGTCATGAAGATCTGGTGGTATCCCGAGTAGGCGTCGAGGAATGATAACAGGTCACACCCAGCGGTGGAGTCAACAATCTGGTCAATGCGGGATAACGGAAAGGGATCCTTTGGACAAGCCTTATTGATGTGTGTGTAATCAATACACAGTCTCCACTTCTCGTTTGCCTTGCGCACCACTACCGGATTGGCCAACCACGTCGGATGGAGTACTCCTCTTACCAAGCCTGCTGCCTCTAGTTTTCTGATATCCTCCGTGATGAACTCCTGCCTTTCTAGAGCTTGCTTCCTGACCTTCTGCTTGACGGGCCGCACATGAGGACAGACAACAAGATGGTGCTCAATCACTTTCCTGGGAACGCCGGGGATGTCGGAGGCTTTCCATGCAAACACATCGACATTTGCCCGCAGGAAAGTGACGAGCTCGCTTTCCTATTTGCTGTCGAGGGTGGAGCTTATGGGAAAAGCTCTCCCCGTGCCGTCCTCCTTGACGGGCACCTTCTTGGTCTCTGGTGGTGCAGCTCTGGACTTCTTGCTCTTGCCGGCGGAGCTCTCTGGCACGTCCTCAACGGGAGCGCAACACCCCGAAGAGGTGCGCTTGCCGGACTAGGTGCGAGGGTGATATGTCCATTTTGCATCATGCTTTTATATCAATATTTATTGCATTATGGGCTGTTATTACACATTATATATCAATACTTATGGCTATTCTCTCTTATTTTACAAGGTTTACCATGAAGAGGGGGAATGCCGGCAGCTGGAATTCTGGCTGGAAAAGGAGCAAACGTTGGAAACCTATTCTGCACTGCTCCAAAAATCATGAAACTCCACGGAACTTATTTTTGGAATTAATAAGAATTATTGAGAGAAAGAAACACCTGAGGGGGCCCACACCCTGGCCAGGAGGGTGGGGGGCGCGCCCACCCCTACTGTGCACGCCCCCCTGTCTCCTGGGCTCCCTGGTGGCCCTCCTGTGTCCATCTTCTGCTATATGAAGGCTTTTACCCTGGAAAAAATCGTGGGCAAGCTTACGGGATGAAACTCCGCCGCCACGAGGCGGAACCAATCTAGAGCTCCGGCAGAGCTGTTCTGCTAGGGAAACTTCCCTCCGGGAGGGGGAAATCATCACCATCGTCATCACCAACGATCGTCTCATCTGGAGGGGGTCAATCTCCATCAACATCTTCACCAGCACCATCTCCCCTCAAAACCCTAGTTCATCTCTTGTATCCAATCTTGTATCTAAACCACAAATTGGTACCCGTGGGTTGCCAGTAGTGTTGATTACTCCTTGTAGTTGATGCTAATTGGTTTACTTGGTGGAAGATCATATGTTCAGATCCTTAATGCATATTATTACTCCTTTGATTATGAACATGAATATGCTTTGTGAGTAGTTACATTTGTTCCTGAGGACATGGGTGAAGTCTTGCTATTAGTAGTCATGTGAATTTGGTATTCATTCGATATTTTGATGAGATGTATGTTGTCTTTCCTCTAGTGGTGTTATGTGAACGTCGACTACATGACACTTCACCATTATTTGGTCCTGAGGAAGGCATTGGGAAGTAATAAGTAGATGATGGGTTGCTAGAGTGACAGAATCTTAAACCCTAGTTTATGCGTTGCTTCGTAAGGGGCTGATTTGGATCCATATGTTTAATGATGTGGTTAGGTTTACCTTAATACTTCTTTTGTAGTTGTGGATGCTTGCAATAGGGGTTAATCATAAGTGGGATGCTTGTCCAAGTAAGGGCAGTATCCAAGCACTGGTCCACCCACATATCAAATTATCAAAGTACCGAACGTGAATCATATGAGCGTGATGAAAACTAGCTTGACGATAATTCCGATATGTCCTCGGGAGCTCTTTTCTCATTATAAGAAATTGTCCAGGCTTGTCCTTTGCTACAAAAAGGATTGGGCCAACTTGCTACACTTTATTTACTTTCATTGCTTGTTACTCGTTACAATTTGTCTTATCACAAAACTATCTCTTACCTACAATTTCAGTGCTTGCAGAGAAAACCTTACTGAAAACCGCTTATCATTTCCTTCTGATCCTCCTTGGGTTCGACAGTCTTACTTAACAAAAGGACTACGATAGATCCCCTACACTTGTGGGTCATCAAGACTCTTTTCTGGCACCGTTGCCGGGGAGCGTAGCGCTTTTGGTGAGTGGAACTTGGTAAGGAAACATTTATATAGTGTGCTGAAATTTTCTGTCACTTATTACTATGGAAACAAATCCTTTGAGGGGCTTGTTCTGGGTATCTTAACCCCGACCAGAAGAGCAAAGAGTTGCTCCTCAACCTACTGAACCTATTGAAAATATTTACTTTGAGATTCCTTCGGGTATGATACAGAAACTACTAGCTAATCCATTTGCAGGAGATGGAACGTTGCATCCCGATTTACACCTTATCTTTGTGGATGAAGTTTGTGGATTATTAAAGCTTGCAGGTATTCCCGATGATGTTGTCAAAAGGAAGGTCTTCCCTTTATCTTTGAAGGGAGATGCATTGACATGGTATAGGCTATGTGATGATATGGGATCTTGGAATTATAAATGATTGAAGTTGGAATTTCACCAGAAGTTCTATCCTATGCATCTTGGTCATCGTGATCGTAATTACATATATAATTTATGGCCTCGCGAAGGAGAAAGCATCGCTCAAGCTTGGGGGAGGCTTAAGTCAATGTTATATTCATGCCCCAATCATGAGCTCTCCAGAGAAATGATTATTGAAATTTTTTATGCTCAGCTTCCTCTCAATGATCACAACATTCTCGATACTTCCTGTGCTAGTTCTTATATGCTAAGACTATTGAATTTAAATGGGACTTATTGGAAAGAATTAAACGCAACTCTAAAGATTGGGGTTCTGATGATGGTAAGGAGTCATGTATGACACCTATGTTTGATTGTGTTAAATCTTTTATGGATACCGATGCCTTTCATGGATTTAGCACTAAATGTGGACTTGACTTTGAGATAGTAGCTTGATTTTGTGAATCTTTTGCTACTCACGTTGATCTCCCTAAGGAGAAGTGGTTTAAATATAATCCTCCCATTTAAGTAAAAGTAATTGCACCTATTATAGTTGAAGAAAAGACTGTCACCTATAGTGATCCTATTATTCCTACTACTTATGTTGAGAAACCTCCTTTTCCTGTTAGGATAAAGGATCATGCAAAAACTTCGACTGTTGTTCGAAAGAGTAATACTAGGACTTATACACCTCTTGAACAAATCAGAGTTGAATCTAGAATTTCTATGGTTAAAGATCTCTTGGATGATGATTTAGATGGGCATGTTATTTACTTCTGTGAACAGGCTGCTAATATTGCTAGACCAGATGCTAAGATACATAGACCAGTTGTAGGCATGCCTGTTATTTCTGTTAAAATAGGAGATCATTGTTATCATGGCTTATGTGATATGGGTGCTAGTGCTAGTGCAATTCCCTAGGACTTATATAAAGAAATTATGCATGATATTGCACCCACTGAAATAGAAGATATTGATGTTACTATTAAGCTTGCTAACAGGGATACCATTTAACCAGTTGGGATAGTTAGAGATGTTGAAGTCTTGTGTGGGAAGGTTAAATATCCTGCTTATTTTCTTGTTCTTGGTTCCCCACCAGATGACTTTTGTCCCATTATTTTTGGTAGACCCTTCTGGAATACAGTTAATAAGATTGATTGTGAAAAGGATACTGTACAATTGGCTTAGAGGGTATGTCTCATGAGTTTAATTTTTCTAAGTTTCGTAGACAACCTCGTGATAGAGAATCACCTAGTAAGGGTGAGATTATTGGTCTTGCTTCTATTGTCGTGCCTCCTACTGATCCGTTAGAACAATATTTGTTAGACCACGAAATTGATATATTTATGAAGGAAAGAAGGGAAATAGATGAAGCATTCCTTCAACAGGAACCTATTCTGAAACACAACCTTCCCGTTGCAATTCTTGGGGATCCCCCTCCACCCAAGGGTGATCCCGTGTTTGAACTCAAACCATTACCTAATAATCTTAAGTATGCTTATCTTGATGAAAAGAAAATATATCCTGTTATTATTAGTGCTAACCTTCCAGAGCAAGAAGAAGAAAGATTGTTGAAAACTCTGAAGAAGCACCGTACTGCTATTGGATATACTCTGGATATTCTCAAGGGCATTAGTCCCACGTTATGCCAACACAAAATTAATTTGGAGGACGATGCCAAACCAGTTAGAGATCCTCAACGATGACTTAATCCTAAGATGAAAGAAGTGGTAAGAAAGGAGATACTAAAGCTCCTTGAGGCAAGTATAATTTATTTTGTTGCTAATAGTGATTGGGTAAGCCCTGTCCATTGTGTTCCTAAAAAGGGAGGTATTACCGTTGTTCCTGATGATAAAGATGAATTGATCCCGCAAAAAATTATTACAGGTTATAGGATGGTAATTGATTTTCGTAAATTAAATAAAGCTACTAAGAAAGATCATTACCCTTTACCTTTTATCAATCAAATGCTAGAAAGACTATCCAAACACACACATTTATGCTTTCTAGATGGTTATTCTGGTTTATCTCAAATACCTGTACAACAAAGGATCAATCTAAAACTACTTTTACTTGCCCTTTCGGTACTTTTGCTTATAGACGTATGCCTTTTGGTTTATGTAATGCACCCACTACCTTTCAAAGATGCACGATGGCTATATTCTCTGACTTTTGTGAAAAGATTTGTGAGGTATTCATGGATGATTTCTCCGTCTATGGAACCTCTTTTGATGATTGCTTGAGCAACCTTGATCGAGTTTTGCAGAGATGCGAAGACACTAGTCTCGTCTTGAATTGGGAAAAGTGCCACTTTATGGTTAATGAAGGCATTCTCCTGGGGCATAAGATTTCCGAGAGAGGTATTGAAGTTGACAGAGCTAAAGTCGATGCTATTGAAAAGATGCCATGTCCTAAGGACATAAAAGGTATAAGAAGTTTCCTTGGTCATGCCGGTTTTTACAGGAGGTTCATTAAGGAGTTTTCTAAAATCTCTAGGCCTTTGACTAATTTATTGCAAAAAGATATTCCTTTTGTATTTGATGATGATTGTGTAGAAGCATTTGAAATACTTAAGAAAGCTTTGATCACTGCACCTATTGTTCAGCCACCTGATTGGAATTTACCCTTTGAAATTATGTGTGATGCTAGTGATTATGATGTAGGTGTTGTTCTAGGGCAAAGAGTTGATAAGAAATTGAATGTTATCCAGTATGCTAGTAGAAACTCTTGATACTGCCTAGAGAAATTATGCTAGTACTAAAAATGAGTTCTTAGCAGATGTGTTTGCATGTGATAAGTTTAGACCTTATATTGTTGATTCCAAAGTTACTATTCACATGGATCATGCTGCTATTAAATATCTTATGGAAATGAAAGATGCTAAGCCTAGAATTATTAGATGGGTTCTCTTGCTCCAAGAATTTGATTTGCATATTATTGATAGAAAGGGAGCTGAGAACCCCGTTGCAGACAACTTGTCTAGGTTAGAGAATGTTCTTGATGACCCAATGCCTATTGATGATATCTTTCCTGCTGAACAATTAGCGGTCATTAATGCTTCTTGTACTGCTCCTTGGTATGCTGATTATGCTAATTAGATTTTTGCTAAATTTATACCACCTAGATTCACATACCAGCAAAAGAAAAAGTTCTTTTATGATTTAAGACATTACTTCTGGGATGACCCACTCCTTTATAAAGAAGTAGTAGATGGTGTTATTAGACGTTGTGTACCTGAGCATGAACAGGAATAGATCCTATCCAAGTGTCACTCTGAATCCTATGGAGGACACCACGTTGGAGATAGAACTGCACATAAGGTATTGCAATCTAGTTTTTATTGGCCTACTCTCTTCAAAGATGCTCGTATGTTTGTCTTATCTTGTAATGAATGTTAAAGAATTGGTAACATTAGTAGACGTCAAGAAATTCCTATGAATTATTCTGTTGTTATTGAACTGTTTTATGTTTGGGGCTTTGATTATATGGGACCTTTTCTTGCCACTAATGGTTACCCACATATTTTAGTTGCTGTTGATTACATTACTAAGTGGGTAGAAGCTATTCCAACTACTAGTGTTGATCATAACACTTCTATTAAAATGCTTAAAGAAGTTATTTTTCCGAGGTTTGGAGTCCCTAGATATCTTATGACTGATGGTGGTTCACATTTTATTCATGGTGATTTCCGTAAGATGCTTGCTAAGTATGATATTAATCATAGAATCACATCTCCTTATCACCCACAGTCTATTGGTCAAGTAGAGTTGAGCAATAGAGAGCCCAAATTAATTTTGCAAAAGACTGTGAATAGATCTAGAAAGAATTGGTCCAAAAAACTTGATGATGCGTTATGGGCCTATAGAACTGCATACAAAAATCCTATTGGTATGCCTCCGTAAAAGATGGTTTATGGAAAAGCATGTAACTTACCTCTAGAACTTGAACATAAAGCATATTGGGCTATTAAAGAGCTCAACTATGACTTCAAACTTGCCGGTGAGAAAAGGTTATTTGATATTAGCTCACTCGATGAATGGAGAACCCAAGTCTATGAGAATGCCAAGCTATTCAAAGAAAAAGTCAAACGCTGGCATGACAAAAGGATACAAAAGCGTGAGTTTAACATAGGTGATTATGTGTTATTATTCAACTCTTGTTTAAGATTTTTTGCAGGAAAACTTCTATCTAAATGGGAAGGTCGTTACGTTATCGAGGATGTCTATCATTCTGGAGCCATAAAAATCAACAACTTCGAGGGCACAAGTCCGAGGGTGGTGAACGGTCAAAGAATTAAACATTATATCTTAGGTAATCCTATCAATGTTGAAACTAATATTATTGAAACCGTAACCCTGGAGGAATACATAAGAGACACTTTCCAGAATGTTCCAGACTCCGAAAAGGAATAGGTATGTGGTACGGTAAGTAAACCGACTCCAAAACAATTCTAATGGCAATTTCTATCAGTTTTGGAATATTTAAGATTTTTAGAAAGAAAGAAGTAGTCCGGGAAGGACACGAGGCCTCCACGAGGGTGGATGGCGCGCCCCCCTGTCTCGTGGCCACCTCGTGTTCCTCCCGGACTCCGTTTTCTTGCACGTTACGTATTTTGGTCGGTAAACATTCATTATATAATCTCCCGAAGGCTTTGACCACCGTATCATGCAAATATCCTCTGTTTTTGTTTCGAGCTGTTTCTGTTACAGATCTAGAGCATCATGACGTCTCCAAGCGCTCCCAAGGACATGTTTTTTGAGAGGGTTATCAACTCCTATCTCGCAAAGGTGCTGCAACACCCTTAAACCATTGTGATGCGTGAGGGGGTGCTGCACATCCGCGATGTGGAGGGACCAAGGCATACCGGAAGCGTGGAGACAAAGCTCGAAGCCATGGAGCAACAAGTTTTCAAGTGCCAAGGGATGGTGGAGCGTGGACTCAACGCCAACGAGATGATGATCTCGGAGTTCACCAACAACTACAAGCTGGATGCCAAGGTCATTGGGGAGACCATCTTCAAGCTTCAAGAGAAAATCGAGCACCTCCAAGCCTAGATCTATGACCTGCAAAACCAAAACTGTGAGTATGAATATAGATTCAAGAGGATGAGTTTGGCTGCAGATTTAAGGATCCCGGAGACTCGATCATCCTTCTATGATGGTGAGCCTATGCCCTGGAAGATGGACGACAAGCCTATATCATCAACAACTCCTACCTCACCACCTCCGAGGACATAATCACATGGGTATGGGCACTCCCCTTGGCAACTGCCAAGCCTGGTGGAGGTGCCCCGGTATCGTATCACCATCACACTCCTATCTTTACCATTTTATTTAGTTCGATCCTTTTAGTAGTATCTTGATCTAGTAGATTTAAGTTTAGTATCAAGTAGTTTTGATTTTTTTTCTTTGTGATCTCTTTATGTAATCGAGTCCGTGAGCTATCTATAATAAAGATTAGTGTTGAGTCAAGGGCTTTGCTATCTTGCTATGATCTTGACAAAGTAGAAAGAATAAAAGAGTTCATATTGATCTTATGGATAGTAATAACTTCACACATAGAAAGTATGAGGTATAAAAGTTGTTGAGAGTTGACAAACGTAGTTTTGGTCATCGTTGCAATTAATAGGAAATAATAAGGAAAGAGAGGTTTCACATACAAATATACTATCTTGGACATCTTTTATGATTGTGAAGCACTCATTAAGTATAACATGCTAAAAGAGTTAATGTTGGACAAGGAAGACAACGTAATGGTTTATGTTTTCTCACATCTCAGTTAAAGTATATTGTCATTGACCTTCCAAACATGTTGATCTTGCCTTTCTCCCTCATACTAGCCAAATTCCTTGCACAAAGTAGAGATACTACTTGTGCTTCCAAATATCCTTAAACCCAGTTTTGCCATGAGAGTCCACCATACCTACCATATCATTAAGTAAGTTGTCATGGTTTATAAGTGCAGAGAAAATAAGCTTTATACGATCTTGTTGTGGAATCAATAAAAGCGACGAACTGCATAACAAAGGTCCACATACAAGTGGCAATATAAAGTGACGTTCTTTTGCATTAAGATTTTGTGCATCCAACCCTAAAAGAACATGACAACCTCTGCTTCCCTCTGTGAAGGGCCTATCTTTTACTTTATGTTTTTACTTTATGCTTGAGTCAGGGTGATCTCCACCTTTCCCTTTCTCATTTTATCCTTTGGCAAGCTCCTCGTGTTTGAAAGATCTTGATATATATATATATATCCAATTGGATGTAAGTTAGCATGAATTATTATTGTTGACATCACCTAAAGGTAAATATGTTGGGAGGCAACACAATAAGCCCCTATCTTTCTGAGTGTCCGGTTGAAACTCCATAACCACAAGTATAGAGTGAGTGTTAGCAATTGTAGAAGACTACATGATAGTTGAGTATGTGGATTTGCTGAAAGGCTCTATTCTTGACTCTTTCTGATGTTATGATAAATTGCAATTGCTTCAGTGACTGAGATTATAGTTTGTTAGTTCCCAATGAAGTTTCTGAACCATACTTGACATTATGAATTGATCATTACTTGAGCATAAGAAATTACATGAGAAAATCTATATATGTTGTTGTTATAAGAATGATCATGATGCCCTCACGTTTGTATTTTATTTTTATCAACACCTCTTTCTCTAAAAATGTGGACATATTTTTCGATATCGGCTTCAACTTGAGGACAAGCGAGGTCTAAGCTTGGGGGAGTTGATACGTCCATTTTGCGTCATGCTTTTTATATCAATATTTATTGAATTATGGGCTGTTATTACACATTATATATCAATACTTATGGCTATTCTATCTTATTTTACCATGAAGAGGGGGAATGCCGGCAGCTAGAATTCTGGCTGGAAAAGAGGCATACATTGGAAACCTATTCTGCACTGCTCCAAAAATCCTAAAACTCCAAGAAACTTATTTTTGGAATTAATAAGAATTATTGAGCGAAAGAAACACCTAAGGGGCCCACACCCTGGCCAGGAGGATGGGGGCGCACCCACCCCTACTGGGTGCGCCCCCTGACTCCTGGGCCCCCTGGTGGCCCTCCGGTGTCCATCTTGTGCTATATGAAGGCTTTTACCCTAGAAAAAATAATGGGCAAGCTTACGGGATGAAACTCCACCGCCATGAGGCGGAACCTTGGCGGAACCAATCTAGAGCTCCGGCAGAGCTGTTCTCCCGGGGAAACTTCCCTCCGGGAGGGGGAAATCATGACCATCGTCATCACCAACGATCCTCTCATCTGGAGGGGGTCAATCTCCATCAACATCTTCACCAGCGCCATCTCCTCTCAAAACCCTAGTTCATCTCTTGTATCCAATATTGTATCAAAACCACAATTGGTACCAGTGGGTTGCTAGTAGTGTTGATTACTCCTTGTAGTTGATGCTAATTGGTTTACTTGGTGTAAGATCATATGTTCAGATCCTTAATGCATATTATTACTCCTCTGATTATGAACATGAATATGCTTTGTGAGTAGTTACATTTGTTCCTGAGGACATGGGTGAAGTCTTCCTATTAGTAGTCATGCGAATTTGGTATTTGTTTGATATTTTGATGAGATGTATGTTGTATTTCCTCTAGTGGTGTTATGTGAACGTCGACTACATGACACTTCACCATTATTTGGGCCTAGAGGAATGCATTGGGAAGTAATAAGTAGATGATGGGTTGCTAGAGTGACAGAAGCTTAAACCCTAGTTTATGTGTTGCTTCGTAAGGGGCTGATTTGGATCCATATGTTTAATGTTGTGGTTAGGTTTACCTTAATACTTCTTTTGTAGTTGCGGATGCTTGCAATAGGGGTTAATCATAAGTGGTATGCTTGTCCAAGTAAGGGTAGTACCCAAGCACCGGTCCACCCACATATCAAATTATCAAAGTACCGAACGTGAATCATATGAGCATGATGAAAACTAGCTTGACGATAATTCCCATGTGTCCTCGGGAGCTATTTTCTCATTATAAGAAATTATCCAGTCTTGTCCTTTGCTACAAAAAGGATTGGGCCAACTTGCTGCACTTTATTTACTTTCATTGCTTGTTACTCGTTAAAATTTATCTTATAACAAAACTATCTGTTACCTACAATTTCAGTGCTTGCAGAGAAAACCTTACTGAAAACCGCTTATCATTTCCTTCCGATCCTTGTTGGGTTCGACACTCTTACTTATCAAAAGGACTACGATAGATCCCCTACACTTGTGGGTCATCAGAGGGTTCTCGCTGGTCTTCTTCCCTCCCGGGGCTCCGTTGGCAGGAGCAGGTGCCTTGGCGGCAGCTGCTGCAACTGCTTCCCGGTAAAGTTGGTCGGTGCAAATCAACACCTCTTTCTTGTCGGAGGGGAGGGTGATGATGTTCATCGGCCCGGGCATCTTCAGCATGTTGTAGGCATAATGTGAAGCCGCCATGAACTTGGCTAGTGCCGGGCAACCGAGGATCCCATTGTAGGGCAAGGGGATCTCGGCTACATCAAAGATAATCCTCTACATCCTGAAGTTTAGCTCACCTCCGAACGTCACGGGCAGTGTGACCTTTCCTTTCAGCTGGATCATCCCTTGGTTGACCCCTTGGAATGTGCCCGTCTCCTCGAGGTCTCTGTCGGTGTCAAAACCGGCGAATCTCGGGTATGGGGTCCTGATATGTGCGTCTAAGGCTAATGGTAACACGAGGCAAGGGACACAATGTTTTACCCAGGTTCGGGCTTGATTGATCTTGATGATATGAGTATTACAAGAGTTGATCTACCACGAGAGTGTAGAGGCTAAACCCTAGAAGCTAGCCTATGATGATTATGAGGATCAAACTCTCCGGTTTATATAGACACCGGAGGGGGCTAGGGTTTACATAGAGTCGGTTACAAAGAAGCAGATCTAATATCCGGATCGCCAAGCTTGTCTTCCATGCAAAGGAGAGTCCCATCGGGACACGGGACGAAGTCTTGAGTCTTGTATGTTCATGACTCAACATTCCAGCCAAAGTATATAGTCCGGCTGTCCGGATACCCCCTAATCCAAAACTCCCTCAATAGCCCCTGAACCAGGCTTCAATGACGATGAGTCCGACGCGCAGTTTGTCTTCGGCATTGCAAGGCGGGTTCCATCTCCGAATACTTCAAAGTAAAATCTGAAGTATCTGTTGTAATGAATAGTGTCCATCTTCCCATCAATGGTGTACTCATCGGCTTCTGTGCTTCAATAATGGCCATCTCCATGTGTCGAGTGAATACGAGGAGCCGGGGCATTTTTGCATTTGCCACCCCAGCCTTGCAGGCAAACCATCTATTTGAAGGGACGGGGATCCTCAGATCCAAACCTGACCTTCTTCCCTTGAGCAAGCACGCAACAGAGCGCTCCCGGAAAAAACCATTCTAACATGGCTGGTCACCGCAACTCCTCTTCTCGCTCCCTTAGCTCTAAGCCGGGTGATTGGGAAAAGTGTTTTGTTCCCCATAGCCATTTCGTAGAGTTGCAGACCCAAGGGTTTCTTCCACCAGCATTCTTGGTCCCCGTCTGAGATGGACTAGCCACCTATGATGGCGGGGAGCAAGCAGAGAGATTTCCCAGCCCATCTCAGGGGCAGCGAGTATGCCTCATCCCATATTTGCTAAGAGGCGTCGGGTTTCCAATTCACCCATTCCTTCGCGGGCTCCTAGAGTTCTATGGCCTCCAGCTGCACAACTTCACCCCCGCCTCCGTACTCCATATCGCAGGATACATTGCCCTTTGTGAATTATTTCTGGGCTGCGAGGCTCACTTCGGGTTATGGAAGAAGTTTTTCTACCTTGTCCCTCGCAACCAGGGGGAATCCATATGTCAAGTGGGCGGAGCCGAAATATGGCGCGTTGCCGAGACCGGATACCTGTCCGGTACTCCCAAGAAGGCACCTGAAAACTGGCCCTCAAAATGGTTTTCTGTTGATGATGTTCCCCTCCCAGATCCAATCCGGCCGGGCCTCCCTGGGTTCAGTAACGCTCCGCCGAAGACACGCCGAAGTTGGCGCCCTCGGGGCCCCCAAGAGGAAGATGCGAGAGAAGTCCACTTCCTGATGAGCAGGATAAAGACACTAGCTAAATCAGGGCTAACAATAATCGAGGTTATAGCAATATGCATAATGCGGGGGGTGCAGCCACTTCAATATCGGGGGAAGCCCATGTGGCACTTCAATGGGGAAGATGATGCCACCCGTTGTGGTCGTAAAGGTCTGGACTCTACCACTGCTCTGGCAAGAATACTGTCCAATTTGTATAAAGGGGAAGAAGAAGAATTCCTTTGTATTAAACCGCGGGATGGATTTTCCATGTACAACCCCCCAAGCTGGGTAAGTCGTCACTCTTTCCCTTGCTCCATTCATTCTGGCGTCCTTCAACATGATTATTTATCTCGACATTTCTAAGCAGGAACTGAGGAGGGCCATTGAAGGATTCAATAGCCCCTCCCCGCAGCTAGAGGACCCCGGAAGGGCCTTCGATCCAGGACTTGAAGAAGATCCGGATATATCTGTGGAGCTTGTCAACGGGACATTTTATCAGGCCAGCTGCGATGGCGCCTCAGTGGCTATTATCACCGACTATCCCAGACTGCTACCTGCATCGCGTGTAAGCAAAGTCGAAACGTTATCCTCTAAAGAGGACTCTTTTCTGATATCATGCCTTATGCATAAAATATTATATTTTTATAGAGACGACTATCAGAACGCGATGCCGATCCCCTGGCGGCTCGTCGGCAAAGGGTGTCCGGGTCAGGCAGGCTTAAGAGGAAGGTGGTTAGGGCCGAAACACCGTTACAGAGGTATGGTAAAAAGCTGCTCTGTGGTTCTTATGTTTGAAATGTAACAACATCCTTCGTGTTCTGGCAGAAAGAGGAGTCGGCGGACTATATCCGGAGATCCTACCGATTACGCCTCCACCAGCCAGATTCGAGAACCGTCTTCGAGAGAGGAGGCCAATGAGGGGTCGATGCCGAATTGTCCTGCGATAGAGGATGCCGATATGCTCTCTGCCATGAATTCTGAAGTAGAGAGTGCCATGAATCACCGGGCTGATGGGCCGTACTTCGCAATAGCATCTTTTCCGAAGAGGCATTTAATGCTTTCAATTCGGGAGACGCATACATCCGAGCTGCTCACGGCGGGCTCGCCCGAGCGACGGGCCAGTATGCAAAAGATATACGGGTAAGGAAATTTGATAAGCATGTATAGCAGTAGCCCCTGAGACATGAAACGGTTGGAACAACTGATTTAAGGATCATTTTATGCACAAGTCCTTGTAGAAAAGAATACCCAATTGTCTCAAGAGCTGGAAGAGTGCAAGACCCAGTTGAGTGCCTCAGTTGCCAAACTATAGGAATCCCAAAAGGCCTCACCTAGTAACATTCGTCTTTAATAATGAAATTTTATGGAAATATATCGGTTAGTAATTGGCTTGTTTGATAAGTCTAACAGAAAATTCTGTAGACAATCCCGGGGAGAATACGGAGATCGTAAGAGATAGCGAGTCACATCTCCAAAGACAGCTAAAAGCTGGCGAGCGTGTGCTTACGCAGGCTAGGCAGGGGGAAAACAATCTCCAAGATGCCAACGTCCGGCTGGGTGTCGAATTAGGAGATGTTCGATCTCACCCGGTGGACTCCATAAAGGAGAACAGGAGGCTTCATCGCGGCATTTATGGTAAGTGCTTAAACGAACTGCAGTACAGTTCGGCGAGGAAGCATTTTTTTAAAAAAAGAGTTATATCTGTAGGTATGCTGACGGGCCGTCCTGAAGAGGAGATGCCCAGCTCGGTAGGTGATTTACTGCAAGATATCTCACAGCTTCACGAACGAGTTCGGCAGGTGATGCAGGGTATTGCCCAGGCCTTGTGGCCAGCCACGTCCCTGCCAGGAGGCATGGGGGAGCTCGTGGATATGCTCCAAGGAGCATGGCGGCGCTTCCGGTTGTGGAAGATGTCAGCCTGCCGACAAGGTGCAAGGGAAGCCCGGGCCATGGTGAAGGCGCGCTACACCAAGCTTCACCCAAACCATATGGCTGAAGTCAGACCGGCGAGGCCAGATGGGCAAGAAATTCCCGTGAGTCTGGTGTATGACCAGGGAGCGTTACCCGCAAAGTATTCCCAATAGGATTGCATGCTATATAGCCTGTTGGACGGTATAGAGGAAGAATATAGTCAGTCCAAGTGACTATGTAATTCAATGGACATGTGTAGTCCCTAGCCGGATTAAAAATCATTTGTCATGGCGGACCTTTTTTCTTCAGCCCCCGGATCCGACAGTCCGGGGTGTATCTGAATACCCGCTCAATTATGCAGAACCGAGGTATGTGTGGAAACCAGGCGTAGGGGTCATAAGTGCTTGAACAGACAAGTACCCAACTAGTTATGTTATATTACATGGGTAGTAAGAAACATCTTCCAGGGAGAATAGTTCCGCTAGGGGTTCCTTTCCCTCGGTACGCATGCATCGATGTGCATGTCCGGACTGCGAACAAGAACGCAGGATACAAAACATCTGGGGGTTCATGTTGTAATAAACAAAAGAAACATCTTTTGTACACCGACCGAATATTCCCTTAAGAACGCTAGCTTTCGGCTTCACCCAGTCTGAGGTACACATCCGGCTCAACCGGCAGTAACAATCGCAGAGGTGCTACCCTTATGTCCTAGCCAAATTAACGGGAACGTAGGGCATAAATACAAGAGCCAGGCAACCCAGCATGGCCACATCTTAAGTCATATCGATGCACATAATGGTGAAGAAAAGGCACATATGGAAAAAGGACGCATATGTGATAGGCAAGATGCCATGGAAGTAATTATATTTAGCTTCCGTATAGGAAGCCCCCAGGTATGGTTTACACACATGGTGCGGCCGGAGTGATCCGAGCATCCGCACTGTATTGAATGCTTTGTGTGAAGAAGGGAAAAAGGGCGAGAAAGGAAAAAAGGGGAGGAACATAATTAAAAGAGCGGGGGTAAGGAGACGAACACTGAGTTCAACACTAGGCGTAGAATCTTCGGAGTCTGGCCGCGTTCCATGGGTTCGGCTCGAGTCTGTTGTCGGATGCATTATCCAGGTGGTACGCTCCTCCAGTGAGAACTTTATCAATAATGAAGGGACTCTCCCACTTAGGTTTGAGCTTGTCCTTCTTCTTCTCCGGTAGGCATAGAACGAGTTCGCCAACATTATAAGTTTTGGCCCGCACTTCTCTGCTTTGATACCGTTGAGCCTGCTGCTGATAGAATGCGGAACGGGCTTTTGCAACATCGTGCTCCTTCTCCAGGGCATCTAGGTTGTCCTACCGATCTATCTCGGCTTCCTTCACTTCGTACATGCGCACGCGAGGTGAGTCGTGGATTATGTCGCAGGGTAGTACTGCTTCTGCGCCTTACACCATAAAAAATGGTGTGTATCCGATGGTGCGATTCGGCATGGTCCGCGGCCCCCAGAGTACGTTGTCGAGCTCCTCGACCCAGTGCATGTCCGATTCTGTCAAGGACCGCACTAGTCTGGGTTTGATGCCGCTCATGATGAGACCGTTTGCACGTCCGACCTGGCCTTTTGTTTGGGGATGGTAGACGGAGGCGTAATCGAGCTTAATGCCCATGTTGCCACACCAGGTTTTCACTTCATCGGTTGTAAAGTTTAAGCCATTGTCAGTGACGATGCTATGGGGGACGTCGTAACGGTGTACAACCCCTGATATGAAGTATATCACTGGTCCGGATTCGGCCGTTTTAACTGGTTTGGCTTCTATCCATTTGGTGAACTGTGCGGACCGATTCTCCGGATATTAATTTCCAGAAAATGGCCCTTGTGCTCACCAGCCCCAGGATAACTGATAGCTGATGAGGCACCAACTTGATACAGAAATTCCAAGAAAAATACAAAATATGTAGTACAAGACCATTCTGGCCTGTGAGTACAACAAATGATTTCTAATGGTTGATGGCGGAAGCGGTTTGTGGATCATCAGTGTCTTTGGGACTCCAATTTCCATAGGAATAGCTAACCAGGTTAACTCCTATCTTCGCGAGGCTGCTATCACCATTGCTTAGGTTCCGGGACTGTCGGCACGGTCGCTCCTCTCCGTGCAAGAAAATCTGGCCAAGACAATAGGCAGGGACAAGCCAGTGAGTACTTTGAATGTACTCGCAAACATTATGAACATAGGTATAATATAACAATGATGTGCTGAAAATATTTTATGCTCATGACGTCAGTCGCAAAAGATAAATAAAACTCTGATGCGTACAAGCATGTTAATTATGAATATGCAATAACATAGCAATATTAAAATTATGAAATAAATAACAAACATGCCACAGTCGGGCGTCTTAGCGACACCACATAAAGGGCTTTAAAAGAAATGCCACAGTCGGGCATCTGAGCGACACCACATAAAGGGCTTTAAAAGAAATGCCACAGTCGGCGTCTTAGCGACACCACATAAAGGGCTTTAAAAGAAATGCCACAGTCGGGCATCTTAGAGACACCACATAAAGGGCTTTAAAAGAAATGCCACAGTCAGGCGTATGAGCGACACCACATAAAGGTCTTTAAAAGAAATGCCACAGTTGGGCGTCTAAGCGACACCACATAAAGGGGTTTAAAAGAAATGCCACAGTCGGGCGTCTGAGCGACACCACATAAAGGGCTTTAAAAGAA
Organism: Triticum aestivum; assembly: GCF_018294505.1. Taxonomy (NCBI): domain Eukaryota; kingdom Viridiplantae; phylum Streptophyta; class Magnoliopsida; order Poales; family Poaceae; genus Triticum; species Triticum aestivum. The sequence goes on from NC_057801.1 coordinate 296,879,615, forward strand.
ATGCCACAGTCTGGCGTCTGAGCGACACCACATAAAGGGCTTTAAAAGAAAACACAGTGAATATCCAGGAGGTAGAACCATCCCAGGGATATTCAATAATACCAATAATATCACGGGTTAGTCCACAACAAAATAATAATCATAAATATCACAAGTCACAAGTTGTGTTTCGAGTTCTGGTTTAACAGTTTCACCTCTGAAGACCGACACTAAGACCGACACTTGACCCATCCCAGACTGTAGTCCTTAAACATGGACACGGCTATTCGAATAGGTTTAATCTCTGCAGAGGGTGTGCTCTTTACCCACGAGTTACGGATTCCTTTAGTCCACCAAGACTAATTCCGTCCACGGGCTTTTAGTTGCAAACACACCTAACTTGCACACACCAGCTTAACTCACATGTGTCTGGAATCACCCACGACACCTGTCAAGCAAAACTCTTAGTGGGGAGGCTACAACCTCGACGTAACATGGGATCACAAAATTTATACCGCACGCAAACTCAGGAAGCTACCCCCTTCGGCTACAACCGAAACACCCATGCTCCCGGACCTGGTGGCATGACTACCGGATGCCTCCAGTATCTTCCACCATGGCCTCTCTGTATGGTGTGTTCTAGGAAAGGGGTTGACAACTTACTGAACCGTACCCTACTTATAGTAGAGACGAGTGGCAGTACGAAGCAAGTATGGGGGTTACTGGCACAAGACTTGATCTATGGTCGACTCGGGAGGTTCAAATATTTCCTGCATGGTTAGCATAACAATACATATACTTCAACCAACAGATAGAAACACCACGCGACATACCCCATCATGCCATACCGGACACGACCGTCTCGATGGAGGACTAGGGACAAGACCGCGTCTACCCAAGAAAGAGGTCTTCCCGGCTTTCCTTTCGGTATGCATGAAAGGCGTATGACGGTGATTTCCATCACAAATCATGTCAACTTGATCAGCATAAAAATCGTTAATATGCACTTATGAATAGGATCACATCCTCACATAAAATGACGCATGCACGTGTCAGGGTGGTGTTGTCACCGAGTCAAATAACACACACAAAAATTACCCCAGGCTTCAAAATGCTTGCTTTCAGGTCATGGGAAAGCAGGGTTCATTCCAAAACATCTTGAAATCTTCAAAAATCACGTCGAAGGTGCATTTTGGATATGCGTTTCCACTTATCCCACGTGGACTGGACGGGGTCACTGACAGTGGGTCCAGGGGGGCCCACTGGTCAGGTTTGATCAGTCCAACTCTCCCTCTTCTTTCTCTGCCCGAACGGCGGCGAGGCAACGGCGATCAACGCCGGGCAGCTCCTCGCGGGCTCCAGATGGTCGGGATGGATTCGCAAGACCTGGCCGGTCCTTCCGGTGGTCGCTGGGTCGGTAGGGACGGAGTGAGCTGCTGGCGGCAGGCTTCGCGGCGGAGGAGGCATTCGGGAGCAAAGTGGGTTTGGGGCTGCGGTGGCTCCCGATCAAAATCGAGCAGGGGGACGGGCTCATGGGAGGAAGGGAAGGCTCCTGGTGGAGAGAGTGGAGAGGGGGAGGCCCTGGTGGCGCCGGAATGGCCGGGGCCATGGCGGCAGCTGTGGTTGCCAGAGATGGGGAAGGAGACCTCTCCGAGTTGATTTCTTGTCAATGGGGTTCCTAGGGAGATGGTTTGGGACTGCCTGCATGCGGGGATGAGCTCGGGGCTCCTTATATAGGCGATGGAGGTCGATTCCGAGGCGGCAGGCGATAAGGACGACGGTGAACCGCCATGCTGTAGCTTGGGCGACGTGGCGGCGACGGGCGGTAGGGGACACGCTTTCGGATGAGCACGCACTGCTCCAGGAGGCAGGTGGCAAGCGCTGGCGGCTTGGGCGGCGCCGACACGGCCGGGGCCTGCATGCGGCCGTCAGCTAGCCACCACGGCCGTCCTAACGGTGGCGCTGTGGGGTGCTAGGGTGGTCGGGGTGGCGTGGCGGTGCAAGGGGACACGACGTGCTGGCTGCGGTCGGTCACGGACCGGATTGGGTGCGGGGTGGGAGGCGGCGGCTCGGGCGCACATGCGTGCCAAACGCATGCTCTGGGCGCGCCCAGTGCACGCCCGGGACGTGCTCGACGAAATGCCAGGGCAGCCTAGAGGTCGTGGTTGAGGCTGGCAAGAAACAGGGCTAGTCTAGGGTTAGCAAGGGAATCAAGGGACATGGTGGATAGGTCAGGGGCTCAAGTTCACTATGCAAACTTGAAATCATGCCAAAACTGGCTATGCACTCAGGGTGTTTGTCAAAATGCCAAAGGCACCTAGGCAGTTCTTGGAGTGGCCAAATCTCCCAGAGTGGGGTCTCTTTAGAAGAAAGAGGGGGTGGTGAAGTTAGTTTGCAAAAAGGAGAAACTTGCTAGTGCAAGTTTTGCAAAACTACAATTCTGGACAGGGAGTAAATGGCATCATTGCATGGACCAAAAATTTTCCAAAGAGTGTATGCTCCTGGACTTAGGGGTTTTGCAGGGTTGACTATAAGCATGAGAAAGCACAAGGTCATTAGAGCAAGAAAGGATGGGGTTGCAGTAGAAAACACAAGTCTGGTCCAGAATGGAAAAGAGGTTGACACACTTAATTTTTCCAAATAACAACACTATGTTTTTGCATAATGTTGGATGGCATGCTACCACTGACATCCCATAATTTTGGTGGAGGCTCTAGGGAAATATTTAATTAGGCTATAGTGCAAAAGTGCCCACTGGACCAGATTTGAAAAACAGGTGTAACACCCAAAATATGCAATGAAATAATTATATAATTGCACAAAAGTGATTTAGAGACATCACATGACATCTCCAAATTTTGGTTGGATTTTTAGATAAATTTAACAACTGGTTGTAGTTCAAAGAGAGCTCCAAAACTTAAAGAAAGTCATTTTAATGAATAAAGCTTAGGGTGAAATAATTTAATAAATAAATCCATTGATTAAGAAAAATGAGAGAGCATAGAAGTCCAATATATTTTTGGAAAGCTCCACTTGGGAAAAAAATTCCTTAACATCAAAAGAAAAGTACTGAAATCAACAGAAATAAAAATTTTAAAACTCCTTGCAAAATTTTAAATAACAAAAACCTGGTTAAAATTTTGGGGTGTTACAATTACTACCCCCTTAAGAAAAATCTTGTCCTCGAGATTTGCTAAGGGTTGTAAAACAAAAAATACATTACTTGGTCAAAAGATCATTTTACTCAAGCGGTAAAAAGTGGCTACAGTGAGAGGGCAATAAGTGGTGAGTAACTATAGTGTGGCATACTGGCGTAGTGTGGAGAAGTTTCACGTTTAGGAAAACGAGCTATTTCTATGCTGGACGTCGTGAATTTAGAATAAATTCTAAATTCTACAATACGCTGGTCGTACCCGAGAGCATAGTGCTCCCTCTGGCTGACAGGTGGGACCAGGGCCCACTATCAGTCTCTGGCTCTCTCTTCTTCCTCTCTCCCGCGCGCTTTCCCGGCTTTCTCCACCGGCGACGTTTAGCGCGTAGGGCATCTAGGCCGTACTGCGGTAGTGCGCGGCGTGCTTGCTGCCGGTGCAGCGTGCACTCACCTCACGGGCCAGTGCGCTGTCAGCACTGCTCGCGGATTCGCCTCCGAACACCGGCGATCGGGCTACGAGCGGTGCTGGTGGACTTCGCCCACCGTACACCGATCTCGAGCTATAAAACGACCGCGGTGCTCCTTCTTCATCTTCGCACTTGGCCTCGTTACTCCTCCTCCTTCTCCTCCATTACTGCTCACCGGAGCTCGAGACGAGGCTCCAAAGGCGGAGACGGTGCCGGACTGGTACGTGATCCTGGTGTGTGGAGGGCTGGCGGCAGTGCTGGGGCTCTCGGTGCTCCTATGCGCGATGATCTATGACGATCGTCGTGATGCTGCTGCTCAGGTGCTGGCTCTCCGCGGTGGCGGTGATCACGGGGATTAGGCGTAATTCCGGTTATTCATCGTTATCGGTGTGCCGGAGGTGATTAGCATCCGGATGATCATCCGCTAATCTCTCCCTTGGAGGCATGTGGAGTGCTTAGGGAGATGGTCGATGAGATGCAACATGGTTGCGTGTACTTGCAAGCAGTGTAAGAGTTCGAGTGGTTATGGGTCTGCTGCCGTGGTGTTGCGTGAATAAAAATAATCCATGCAGTGAGAGGATGAATGATGTAGCAACTCAGGGGAAAAGAAATCTCATTCCAGGATTTTCGCGGTTACACAAGTTACTCACGAAGAAAACCACTCATATAAGTAGAAACTAAATATTCGACTCATCATACAAATTAGAGGTACCATGCATAAGTTACAACGTAATAATAAATGCTGAAATAACACACACAACAGTGACATCTAAAATGAGAAAGGTAACTGGACAGGGTCTCGAGAAAAAGTCTCTGGCCATGGAATACACTCCTCTTCTATCGGAGGGAGTGGATTGATTAGTCGATGTATGAGTCTCTCCGGGTCGGGCCTCAGTGGTCTGCCGATTGCAATCTGAGGATTCAAATCAGCAAGACTCTGGAGATAATCCATCACTCGCTGGTTTAGATGCTCTTGAGCGATGAGGTATTGGATAGGGTTGGCTAGCACTGGGTCTCTCTCAATCCGCCCACCGGGAAAAGATGTTACTCCTCCGGGCGTTGCACGGCTCGGAAAGTAATAGTACCCTCGTTCGCGGGCATAGGGTACTGCGAATCGAAGACGAGCAATCGCTTCGTTTGTAGTAGCTTCTATGGCCAAGCGTGGGGTCGGCATAGATTTCCCCACGAAGGAAACTTCCGTTGGATCTTGGTTGGGGTCTACGGAAGGGATGTGTACTGCTGCCCAATATTCCGAGGTGGAAGGGGTTATTCTCGATTTGAACAACTCGTACTGGGGTGGCTGGGTAGAACCCATGGTACTATAGGTAAAGTCCCACAATATTTTAACAAAGCTACCTGGGGTTGCATCTGGGGTTCTCCGATAAATACTAGGGCTTCTCATGGCAAGAATGGTTGTGAGAGTGGTGCACGAGGTGAGGGTTGCTGGGTAAGGTCACAAGGTGGCCTTCTTATATAGCATCTGGGCTGGTTTATTTACCGTGGTGAAAGGTAATAAATATGCCATATCACCTCCAAAGGTCGGGGTCACTGTCAGAGATACACATATCTTATAGAGAGACGTGTTACTGTGGGTGTCGTCGGGGTTGGTTTTGGTAGTTGTGCCCGGAAAATGTGCAACTATGCGCTGATAAAATACGCAGGGCTGCTATTAAAACAGAGGCACAACGACAGGCTGCGTTAATATACAAGGTCGCACGATTACAAGCGAGGATACACTGAGACTCGGTACTACACGTACGGCTTAGTCTACCTCGTTTATGTCTAAACGGGCGTGCCTGGTGGATGTCGAGGCTTCTCCTCATGTCTCACTGCCGGGATTAGTCAGAGATGGTGGAGGAACTGCAGGGTTGGGGTAGCGATGATGACCATCGCGGGGATTGTTGGCCACAATCCCGTTGGAGTGTGCTCCCAAAAGGTGACGGAGCACTTCTGGGGTCATCAAGACACCTTGGCCGCTGGCTGGAGCTGACCTCAGGGTCTCGATCGGGTGTCCAGACAGCACGACTGGGTTGTCGGCGTCGGGCTCGGTTTCCCTGTTCGCCGGGGCTCCGCGAACCAGCTCTCCTCGAGCTACGATCAGATCAATCGTGATCTGGTCGAACAGTGCCTCTAGTGCACTTACATAGCGCACTAGGTGCAACAATGCGGGATACGTCTCGTGATCTCCGTTGGCAACTTGGGGTGGTCTACCATACCCTTCACGCCTGGGGTAGTAGTAGAATGAGCGACAGTTAACTCTGGGCGACAACTGCCAGAGTTGAACTATAACCTCTCGAGCAGCTAGCTGGATGGCTTGTGGCTCGAAGGAAGTTGTTCTTCCGGTGAACCTGTAGGGGCGTTCTGGTGTCGGACCCCTACCGTAGATGTGCACAGTGGCCCAGAATTGGCGGTCCTCACCGCTCATGGGTCCTTGGTACACAACATATTCTGGGGGCTCTTCTAACGCATAGGCACGACGGGTAAGGTTTGCGAGAATGGTCACGAAACCTCCAAGATTGGTTGCTGTGGTCTCATTGTGCACTATGGGACCTGGCATTGTGGCTAGGTTGGGGAAGAGGCTGTGCTGTGCTGGGTTGAGGCTAGCGTGCCCTTTTATAGAAAAGGGGACGGAGTATTCCTTCGCACGCTTGCGAATGAGACATTTTAGCCATCGGTCACTGGCGTGTGATCGACAGGCTAGGCTGATAGGTTGGGCACCGACTGCCAAAAGTGTCGGGATCACTGTGTGGCTATCTTGCAAGGGAAGCTTGGCTGGGGTTTTGGTTAGGATCTGGCGAGTTGGTTTGCCTAAGTTTATCGACCTGGCTAAGATAGGATTAGCCAATGGTCAGCCTGGCTCTGGTACCAAGTCTGTGGGGACCGATTCTCCGGGTATTAATTTCTAGAAAATGGCCCTTGTGCTCACCAGCCCCAGGATAACTGTTAGCTGATGAAGCACCAACTTGATACAAAAATTCAAAGCAAAATACAAAATATGTAGTACAAGACCATTCTAGCCTGTGAGTACAACAAATGGTTTCTAATGGTTGATGGCGGAAGCAGTTTGTGGATCATCAGTGTCTTTGCGACTCCAATTTCCACAGGAACAGCTGACAAGGTTAACTCCTATCTTCGCGAGGCTGCTATCACCGTTGCTTAGGTTCCGGGACTGTCGGCACGGTCGCTCCTCTCCGCGCAAGAAAATCTGGCCAAGACAATAGCCAGGGACAAGCCAGTGAGTACTTTGAATGTACTCGCAAACATTATGAACATAGGTATAATATAACAATGATGTGCTGAAAATATTTTATGCTCATGACGTCAGTCGCAAAAGATAAATAAAACTCTGATGTGTACAAGCATGTTAATTATGAATATGCAATAACATAGCAATATTAAAATTATGAAATAAATAACAAACATGCCACAGTCGGGCGTCTTAGCGACACCACATAAAGGGCTTTAAAAGAAATGGCACAGTCGGGCGTCTGAGCGACACCACATAAAGGGCTTTAAAAGAAATGCCACAGTCGGGCGTCTGAGCGACACCACATAAAAGGCTTTAAAATAAATGCCACAGTGGGGCGTCTTAGCGACACCACATAAAGGGCTTTGAAAGAAATGCCACAGTCGGGCGTCTGAACGACACCACATAAAGGGCTTTAAAAGAAATGCCACAGTCGGGCGTCTGAGCGACACCACATAAAGGGCTTTAAAAGAAATGCCACAGTCGGGCGTCTGAGCGACACCACATAAAGAGCTTTAAAAGAAATGCCACAGTCGGGCATTTGAGCGACACCACATAAAGGGCTTTAAAAGAAAACACAGTGAATATCCAGGAGGTAGAACCATCCCAGGGATATTCAATAATACCAATAATATCACGGGTTAGTCCACAACAAAATAATAATCATAAATATCACAAGTCACAAGTTGTGTTTCCAGTTCTGGTTTAACAGTTTCACCTCCGAAGACCGACACTAAGACCGACACTTGACCCATCCCAGACTTTAGTCCTTAACCATGGACACGGCTATTCGAATAGGTTTAATCTCTGCAGAGGGTGTACTCTTTACCCACGAGTGACGGATTCCTTTAGTCCATCAAGACTAATTCCGTCCACGGCCTTTTAGTTGCAAACACACCTAACTTGCACACACCAGCTTAACTCACATGTGTCTGGAATCACCCACGACACCTGTCAAGCAAAACTCTAAGTGGGGAGGCTACAACCTCGACGTAAGATGGGATCACAAAATTTATACCGCGCGCAAACTGGGGAAGCTACCCCCTTCGGCTACAACCGAAACACCCATGCTCCCGGACCCGGTGGCATGACTACCGGATGCCTCCAGTATCTTCCACCATGGCCTCTCTGTACGGTGTGTGCTAGGAAAGGGGTTGACAACTTACTGAACCGTACCCTACTTATAGTAGAGACGAGTGGCAATACGAAGCAAGTATGGGGGTTACTGGCACAAGACTCGATCTATGGTCGACTCGGGAGGTTCAAATATTTCCTGCATGGTTAGCATAACAATACATATACTTCAACCAACAGATAGAAACACCATGCGACATACCCCATCATGCCATACCGGACACGACCGTCTCGACGGAGGACTAGGGACAAGACCGCGTCTACCCAAGACAGAGGCCTTCTCGGCTTTCCTTCCGATATGCATGGAAGGCGTATGACGGTGATTTCCATCACAAATCATGTCAACTTCATCAGCATAAAAATCATTAATATGCACTTATGAATAGGATCACATCCTCACATAAAATGACGCATGCACGTGTCGGGGTGGTGTTGTCACCGAGTCAAACAACACACACAAAAATTACACCAGGGTTCAGAATGCTTGCCTTCAGGTCATGGGAAAGCAGGGTGCATTCCAAAACATCTTGAAATCTTCAAAAATCACGTCGAAGGCACATTTTGGAAATGCGTTTCCACTTATCCCATGTGGACTGGACGGGGTCACTGATAGTGGGTCCACGGGGGCCACTGGTCAGGTTTGACCAGTCCAATATATTTTTGGAAAGCTCCACATGGAAAAAAGTTTCTTAACATCAAAAGAAAAGTACTGAAATCAGCGGAAATAAAATTTTTAAAACTCCTGACAAAATTTTAAATAACAAAAACCTGGTTAAAATTTTGGGGTGTTACATGAACTTGTCCACCATGACCAATAAGTATTTTTTCTTATGGCTTCCCCCTTTAAGGGGTCCGACAATATCCGTCCCCCAGACCACGAAGGGCCAAGTAATGGGGATTGTTTGGAGAGCGGTAGGGGGCATATGGCTCTGATTGGCAAAGAGATGGCAACTGACGTAGTGTTGCACAAGGTCATGTGCATCTGCTCGGGCTGTCGTCCAATAAAAACCTGTACGGAAGGCCTTGCTGACAAGTGCCCGTGCCGCAGCGTGGTGCCCGCCGAGTCCGGTATGGATTTCAGCCAAAAGTTGTCGCCCTTCCTCTTCGGAGATGCATCTTTGGAGCACTCCGGTTGCACTTTTCTTATAGAGTTCTACCTCATGGACTTTGTAGGCCTTGGAACGCCGCACAAGACAACGTGCTTCGTTTTGGTCCTCAGGGAGCTCCTGCATATTTAGGTAGGCCAAGAAAGGCTCGGTCCACAAGGCGATTACAGCCATGATTTCATGGGCTGAAGGTGTTATTTCGGTGGCGGAGCCCCCGATTACATTAGATGGTTCGGAATCTAGGGTTGTATTCAGATCCAGGGTTGTGTTGCCGGACTCCCCTTCCCATACCATGGATGGCTTGAACAGCCTCTCCAGGAATATGTTAGGAGGGACAGGGTCGCGTTTAGCGCCGATGCGGGCAAGAATATCCGCCGCTTGATTGTTTTCTCGAGCCACATGGTGGAATTCGAGCCCCTCGAGCTGAGCTGACATTTTGAGGACGGCGTTGCGGTAGGCCGCCATTTTTGGATCCTTGGCATCAAAATCTCCGTTTATTCGTGATATTGTGAGGTTTGAGTCCCCGCGCACCTCCAGGCGTTGAATGCCCATAGAGACTGCCATCCGAAGACCATGCAACAAAGCCTCGTATTCGGCTGCATTGTTGGAGTCTATGCATAATATTTGGAGTACGTATTGGACCGTGTCTCCGGTGGGGGAGGTCAGGACTACACCTGCTCCCAATCCGGCCAACATTTTAGAGCCATCGAAGTGCATGATCCAATTAGAGTACGTGCCGTAGTCTTTAGGGAGTTCGACTTCTGTCCATTCGGCGACAAAGTCAGCCAATACTTGCGACTTAATGGCCCGCCATGGTTTGTATGTTATGTTGAACGGGAGGAGATCAATGGCCCATTTAGGAATCCGTCTCGTGGCATCACGGTTGTTTATTATGTCGTTGAGTGGTACTTCAGAGGCCACCGTAATCGAACACTCCTGGAAGTAGTGTCGTAGCTTCCGGGATGCCATGAAGACCGGTATGCTATCTTTTGATAGTGTGGGTATCGGGATTTGCATGGGGTGAGGACAGTGGACACATAATATACTGGCTTTTGGAGCGGGAATTTGTATCTGTCTGCTTCTCGCTCGATGACGAGCACTGCGCTTACAACTTGATGTGTTGCATCTATGTACAACAACATAGGTTCGCCAATATTTGGCAGTGTTAGGGTTGGACTACTGGCCAATAGGGTCTTTATTTCATCCAGTCCGTCCGCGGCTGCATCCGCCCACATGAAGTATTCGGTGCGTCGAAGACGGCGGTAGAGAGGTAGTGCCTTTTCTCCTAATCAGGAGATAAAGCGGCTTAAGGCAGCCACACATCCAGCTAGTTTCTGGATATGCTTGAGGTCTTTTGGGATAGCCAACTGTGATAGAGCTCGGATTTTTCCTGGATTTTCTTTGATTCCTCTATTGGAATGATGAAGCCCAGGAACTTCCCAGAGGGTATGCCAAAAACACACTTTTGTGGGTTTAGCTTGATGTCATATGTTCGGAGGTTGCCGAACGTAAGCCTCAAGTCATCTATTAAGGTTTCGACGTGTCTTGTTTCTATGACCACGTCATCCACATATGCCTCCACTATTTTGCCCATTTTCTTCTCCAGGCATGTTTGAATCATGCGTTGATAGGTTGCGCCGGCATTTTTAAGCCCGAAAGGCATAGTGTTGAAGCAGAAGGGACCATATGGCGTTATGAAGGCCGTTGCGGCTTGGTCAGACTCTGCCATCTTTATTTGATGGTATCCGGAGTATGCGTCGAGGAAAAATAGTGAGTCGTGTCCTGCGGCGGCGTCGATGATTTGGTCGATGCGAGGGAGGGGGAAGGGATCCTTGGGGCAAGACTTGATGATGTCTTTGAAATCGACGCATAGGCGCCAGGATTTGTCCTTCTTTGGTACAATTACCAGATTTTCCAGCCAATACGGATGCTTGATATCTCTGATGAATCCTGCCTCAAGTAGCTTGGCTAGCTCTTCTCCCATGGCTTGTCGTTTAGGCTCTGAGAAGCGCCTAAGAGTCTGTTTGACGGGCTTGTGTCCTTTTAGAATATTGAGGCTGTGTTCGGCCAGCCTGTGTGGGATGCCCGGCATGTCTGAAGGATGCCAGGTGAAAATGTTCCAATTCTCACGTAGGAAGTCTCGTAGTGCGGCGTCCATTGTGGGGCTCAACTGTGTCCCGATTGAAGCTGTCTTTGTGGGGTCCATTGGATGGACCTGGAATTTGACTATCTCGTCTGCGGGTTTAAATGAGGTGGACTTGGGTCGTTTGTCGAGTATCACGTCGTCCCTGTCCACAATGGCACGCAGCGTTGTTAGTTCTTCGGCCGCTAGGGCTTTGGATAATGCTTCCAGGGCGAGTGCTGCAGTTTTATTTTCGGTGCGGAGTGCGACGTCCAGTTCACTAGCTAGAGTGATGATTCCATTGGGTTTGGGCATTTTAAGCTTCATGTACCCATAATGGGGTATAGCTCGAAAGCTCGTGAATGCGTCCCGCCCTAAAAGGGCGTGGTATCCGCTGCTAAAAGGAGCCACTTGGAATGTGATTTCTTCGGACCTGTAATTCTCCGGGGTGCCGAATACCACATCAAATGTGATTTTTCCCGCACACCGTGCCTCCCGACTAGGGATTATTCCCCTGAAGGTCGTGCCGCTTTGCTCAATGTGGCTTTTATCAATTTGCACCTTGTTGAGTGTTTCTTCATAGATCAAGTTTAATCCGCTTCCGCTGTCCATGAGTACTTTAGTGAGACCAAAGCTGTCCATGATTGGGCTAAGGACCAAAGCGGCGGGTGCCCAGACTATATGGAATTGAGGTTCGTCACTGGCACTAAAAGTTATAGCAGTTTCATTCCACGGATTTGTTTTTGCCACGTGGCAGATTTCAGCGAAGTTTCGATGAGCTCACTTGCGCCTATTATTTGAGGCGGAAGTCTCGAAGACTATCAGTACCGCATTGTTGTCTTCGGCGGGATGTTGCTCTACTTTATGGTCTACAAGAAGATCCTCTCCGCTTTTTGCTACCTGCCGGAGTATCCAACATGCTCTAAGGCTATGAGTTGGCGTAGTATCCGGCGTGCTGTGAATTTTGCATGGCCTATTGAGCCATTCTTCCAATACGGCTCCACGCCCTGGGGTGGGCTTTCGTTTTTTGGGAATTGGATCGTCTAACTTACGAGAGTTTGCCCTTTTAGCTCGGAGGAAGGGTTTAATGAGAGCCGGATTATCCCAAAAGTCTGTTTGGGTTTTCCAAGCACTTTCCATCGCACAATACTTCTATACTATGGCTGCTAAGTCGGCAAAGTGTACTATGTCACGACAACTTATAGCATTAAGGATCCCTTTACTCGTGCAATTTTTGCAAAAAAGTGAGATTGCGTCCTCCTCGCGACAGTCCTTGACCTTGTTTATCACAAGGAGGAATCTGGCCTAGTAGCGATGTACTGTCTCTTGGGGCTCTTGTATGATATGGGAGAGATGGCTTAAGTCAGGGTGGGCGGGTATAGTTAAATCTGGCTTCTGATCCGATCTAATGCCCAGGGGCAGAGGAGCTTCCGGGCTTGGCAGCTTGGGCTCCGCGGTGCTGCCCGATTTTTCCGGCCGTTGCCCAATTCTAAGTTCGGGGTCTGGGTCATGTCCTCTCGCGAGCGGGTATCCGGCTTGGAGAGCCCGGTAATCCAGACATAGTTCGTCCTCAAAAAAGAGGGATAATCCACGTGCGGCTCTTCCATTACCGCTATCTCGTGGGTGACCGGTTGGGATTTAATATCCCTTTGGTCGGGTATAAGCCCAACCCGATCATAGTCGATAGCGACTTCCAAAGCGGCGATGCGATCCAAGAGCTCATTAAGGGAGGTGAGCTCCATTGGATCCATCTGTGCAGCGAGTTCTGAGTTGACGTGAAGGCTGTTTTTGATGACCCAAGAGGTCATCGTCGGCGCGAAGCCGACCGAGCGGTCATGATGAAGCCGCCTAGCCGGAGAGTTTGGCCTACCGCCAGTGCTCCCCCAGAGGTGATGTTGTCCTTGACAACGAGACGGGCCATCGAGCCTTGCAGCGACGACACAGAGGAACTCTCAATGAAAGCACCAATGTCGGTGTCAAAACCGGCGGATCTCGGGTAGGGGGTCCCAATCTGTGCGTCTAAGGCTAATGGTAACATGAGGCAAGGGACACAATGTTTTACCCAGGTTTGGGCCTTCTCGATGGAGGCAAAACCCTACTTCCTGCTTGATTGATCTTGATTATATGAGTATTACAAGAGTTGATCTACCATGAGATCATAGAGGCTAAACCCTAGAAGCTAGCCTATGATGATTATGATTGTCCCTATACGGATCAAACCCTCCAGTTTATATAGACACCGGAGGGGGCTAGGGTTTACACAGAGTCGGTTCCAAAGAAGGAGATCTAATATCTGGATCACCAAGCTTGTCTTCCACGCAAAGGAGAGTCCCATCCGGACACGGGACGATGTCTTGAGTCTTGTATCTTCACGGTCCAACAGTCCGGCCAAAGTATATAGTCCGGCTATCCGGATACCCCCTAATCCAGGACTCCCTCAGTCTCCATCAGGGGTTTGCAGCCTCTTGATCACAACGAACGAGATCAAGTTTAGACCGGCCCCGCCATCAACCAACATCTTCGTTACCTTGAGGTTGCGGATTGTTGGTGAGACCAAGAACGGCAAGCACCCGACCGCAGTAGTGTGGTCAGGGTGGTCCTCGGTATCGAAGATGATAGGCGTGCTGGAGCACCTCAGCGGCTTCTGTGCGTCAACCGACGGCTCTACCGCTGTGATCTCATGCGCCTACTGCTTGAGCTGGCGGTGGGAGGTATGCAGCTAGGCCCCACCATCGACACACATGGCTTCTGTGGCTTTCTGAAACTCATGGTCGCTGGACTCATCGTCCTCGCCGTGATCATCGTCTTCCTGCTTCTTGTTGCGGCCCTGGGCGGGCCTCTCCTGCTGATTGTCCTTGCCGCGGCGGCCCCCTTGGCTACCATAATTCTTGCCGGATCCTTCAGCACCTTCTTTGCCTTTCTCCTTGTCCCGCCGTTTGGCTTTCTGCTTCTCAGCGAGCAGCTCTACTTGCCGGCTGTTCTGGAGATCGTGGCCTTTGGTGCGATGGATCTTGCAATACTGCTTGTCGGAGCCTCCTGGCTTTTCAGCAGCCACCAAGTCCCGGTAACCGGCACACCCAGCAACCTCCTTGCCGGGGTCACTCGCCTAGGGTTTTTTGGTGGCGCCGATATCCTCGGATCCCTCGACGGCAAGCACGATCTTTCTCCTGCGCTTCCTGTTACGGCGCCGGCCCTTCTTCACTAGGGTGGTGGTATCATCCGTGGAGTCGGTTTCCGCACAGGCGTCTTCACCGGGGTGACAGTATCATCCGTGGAGTCGGTTTCTGCGCCGGCGTCTTCGCCAGGGTACTTCCTTCCCTCTTCAGCGCGAGCGCACTGATCGGCCAGAACATAAAGTTTGGCCACATCTCTGACCTTGTTCATCGCCAGCTCTTCACGTATCTTATGATTGCGCACATTCTGATGGAATGCACTGATCACGGAGGCAGGATGAACGTCAGGGATGTTACTACAGTCGGTTGAACCTCTGGATTCTAGGGGATGATATGCAGATCACTCGCCTGGCCATGAGCTTCGTGGCCTCCGGTAAAGGCGCCAACAAACTCATGACATAGATCCGCCCAAGAAGAAATGGAGTCTACCGGGAAGTGCATCAACCATGACATAACATTGGGCTTGAGTGCCAACGGAAAGTAATTAGCAAGCACCTTGTCGTCGCGGGCCCCAGCAGCTTGCATCACGATGGTGTAGATGCTTAGGAACTCCGACGGATGAGTCTTGCCGTTGTACTTTTCGCCAACGTCGGGCTTGAACGTGCGGTGGGAGGGCCACTAGAACTGCCGCAGATCATGGGTGAAGGCCGGACAACCTAGCCCGTAAGGTAGGCCACCGTAGCCTCCCGGCGCTGGGTGGTCCGTAGTGGGCCCTGCCCGCTTGTCCGACTGGTGGCGCGTGTCACACCGGCGCTCGATGGTGGTTCGAGCGTCTTCATGAACTCGCTCCCGAAGAACTTGGCGTTGGTCGCGGTGGGTTTGCGGGTGGGACGATGCTATGGAGATATCATCACGAGCGTCATCGCGACGGACTGACACCTGCGGTGGTCGGGATGGAGGAGGGGAGTGCATCGTGGCCGCATCGCCTCCGGCCCGGCCTCCGCTGGCATGCGGTGGCCCGACGGGGCGACGGCCTACAGGACCCGCCGGCCGCAACTCATCGTTGTTGGCGATGCCGGCGAGGCTCTGGACGGTGGCCCTCCATTTGTCGAGCTTCTCCATGGCAAGAGGAAAATCGAGGAGCACCTGCGCGCGTGCTAGGGCTTCTGCTGGCGTGGGTGGTGGCGAAAGTTGTGTGGACCGCGATGCACCTCGATTTCTAACCGCTTTAGAAGGAGCCGCGTCACGGCCCTGCAGCCGTTCGCCATCCCCGTCAGCACCTCGACGCGCATGCTGGCCTTCCTCATCATGTGAAGGGCGCATGGGACTCTTCCCAGGATGGCGCCCAGGGTCACCAGCAGGGGCGGCGCTGCTCGTCATGCACAACCTGAGAAGAGTGTGTCATGGGCGCCAGTGCTGGCGACTTGGAGACCTCCGCGCCGCCGTCTGGCGGGATGACGGTGCCCCTGGAGGGCCACGCGCCGTCTACGGGGGGCCCGACTCCGTCTCTGGAGCCCGTGACTGGTGCCTCGTCGCCTGGTGCATGAAGACGCCGCTCGCCAGGTCTGGACCACCGCGGTGATGTGGATGTTCGCGGGCCGCGCCACGGGTTCTCTCCGCGACTGGCCCGCTACTGGTCCGCACCGGTACTGGCAATCCAGTCCCGGATGAACCGATCATCGTGGTCGTCTTCTTCTTAGGAGCCATGGCGATGAAGAATAGCTAGGTCAACTGCTAGACCAGATTCTCACAATTGCGTGCCCCCTACCTTGCGCGCCAAAGATGTCTGTGGGAAATGACACCTATTGGATCACAAGAATCCCTACTATGGTTGTGGGGCGTGGGGTTGTGAGAAGAGCAGGATTGGTAGTTGACACGAGGATCGTTTACCCAGGTTCGGGCCGCGAGGATGCGTAAAACCCTAGTCCTGCTTGGTGGATGTATTGAGTGTTCTTGAGCTCACGAACTAGCTACGGGTGCTGCGTGGTTTGAAAGAGCCGAATAACTCTTCTGTATGCCATAGGAGGTGACACACAGGAGGTGGAAAAGAGCCTATAGTGTTGCAAGCTTATCGCCCTTATTACAGGACAAGATGCATTTAATGCATGGCTTAGGTGTCCCTAACTTTATCGGGGACGGGAGGGAGGCTCGTCCCGTCTGTCGCCGCTCCTCCTTGCTTCGACATGCGCCCTGGCCAGCGATGCATGCAATGCCTAGCAAGCACCTAAGGTGGCCCGGTGGTGGAGCCCCCACGAAGATCTGCATGCCACCACCCAGGTGCGTGCTGAGTTGGCTTGGAAGCTACATGTTGCCACGCAGGTGCCTGCCCAGCTGGTTGGGCTGGTAGCTGCATGCGAACGGCTGCGGGGAGTTGGTTGGTGCGGGCCTCGCAGTGGCCCTGCTATCGCCTCTTACAAGGATCTTGTCGGGTGGTTCGGCAAGGGTCTTGCCAGGTGGCCTGGCAAGGGTCTTGCCGTGTCATGCTGGCATCGCCGGCAAGGATCTTGCTGGGGGTCTTGTGGATTTATTCGGTAAGGGTCTTCGGTGTGGATTGTTGCCTCTCAACCACCATCTGATCTTGAGCATTCTATGTCTTCACAAAGATCTGCATGCCACCACGGAGGTGCCTCCCGAACCCTGGTCCAACGTGGTTGTTGACATTGGAGGCCATGGGTTCAAGGGTGGCTCACTTTGCCGGTGTGGGCGACCTGCCCCGGCAAGGCTGAGGTTGCCCCCGGCAAGGGTCTTGCCGAGGAAACCTACTTCGTCCATCTGCACTTTGTGGCCTTGGTCCTTGATGTTGCCTTGTTTGTCTCAAGCCTTCGGCTTCTCTCCGGCTTCCCTCCTTTGCCCTCTTATGTGTGGCCATAGTGTGTGGCTCTGACTGCCCGTGCACAAGTAAAGGGGTCAAAAGGAGAGCCCCTACTTTTGTACACTGACACCTTCAATAAGCTATTTTCTAGCTCAAGTGTAACTTGGCTAAGAGAATCATTACTGGAATCAAGAGAACTACTAGAAGCAACAACATTGGATTTAACACGATAATTCTTACTACTAGAAGAAGAATCTTTCTTACTCTTGTGCTAGATTTAACTTGTGGCATGTAAGTAGACAAGAGTAAATGTTTGGCAATGTAAGAAGAACTTTTCTTGTGAAGATCATCATTGATGGCTTTTAAGAACTCATGTTCTTGCTCTAGATTGAGCTTCTCGAAGCGTAGCTTCTCATGAGTTTTCAAAAGTTCTCGATGATCTTCTAAAGTAGTTTCATGAGCTAACTTAGGAGTGTTTAGTTTTTTAGTTAGACGCTCAATCTCCTTCTTATCATTGTCATTTGTTTCATCTTGATTAGAATGATTAATAGCATTTTTATCCTACTATTCATCACTAGAGTTGTCAACAAGTAAATCATCATCAGCTAGAAAATCATCTTCATCACTATTAAAATCAACATACTCGTGTGATACCTTGGGGCCTTTAGCCATGAAGCATTTTCCAATTCCTTCATTTGGTGACTCAAATATGTCATAGGAGTTGGTTGACACAAGTGCTAGATGGACAACACCTTCATCTTGAGTATATTCGGAGTTGGAGTGATAACTTCTCTTGGAGTGGTGGTCGGAGTCAGAGTCGGATACCCATTCACCAACATGAGCTTGATGTCTTTGTTTTGTGTAGCTCCTTGATGACTTGTCCTTCTTTTTTGAATCCTTGCTTCTTCGAGAGATTCTTCATTCATAGAGATCATCTCTACTCTTTCTCTCTCTTGGAGGTGATTCTTCCCATTTTCTTCTCCTTTTAGGTGAGTCTTCTCTTCTTTTGCATGGAGCCGTACACTCATTGTAGTAGTGTCCGGGTCTTCCACAATTGTAGCAATTTTTCTAATGACTAGAAAATCTTTTGTCATTGTAGGACCTTGACTTGGAACTTCTTTCCTTGCTTCTACTCTTGTAGAATTTGTTGAAGTTCTTCATCATTAAGCTCAATTCTTCATTAAAGGATTGTTTCTCACTTGATGATGTAGGAGCATCACATGAGGCTTTTTAAGCACCACTAGACTTATTGTGAAGCTCTTATTTATCCTTGAGTGACATCTCATGAGCAACAATTCTTCCAATGACTTCGGTTGGCTTGAGATCTTTGTAATTTGGCATCATTTGGATCAAAGTGCACACGGTATCATATTTTCCATCTAAGGCTCTTAGGATCTTGTTGATGATGAATTTGTCGGTCATCTCTGCACTTCCTAAGCTCTCCTCGAGCTGCGATCAGATCAATCGTGATCTGGTCGAACAGTGCCTCTAGTGCACTTACATAGCGCACTAGGTGCAACAATGCGGGATCCGTCTCGTGATCTCCGTTGGCAACTTGGGGTGGTCTACCATACCCTTCACACCTGGGGTAGTAGTAGAATGAGTGACAATTAACTCTGGGCGACAACTGCCAGAGTTGAACTATAACCTCTCGAGCAGCTAGCTGGATGGCTTGTGGCTCGAAGGAAGTTGTTCTTCCAGTGAACCTGTAGGGGCGTTCTGGTGACGGACCCCTGCCGTAGATGTGCACAGTGGCCCAAAATTGGCGGTCCTCACCGCTCATGGGTCCTTGGTACAAAACATATTCTGGGGGCTCTTCTAACGCATAGGCACGACGAGTGAGGTTTGCAGGAATGGTCACGAAACCTCCAAGATTGGTTGCTGTGGTCTCATTGTGCACTATGGGACCAGGCATTGTGGCTAGGTTGGGGAAGAGGCTGTGATGTGCTGGGTTGAGGCTAGCGTGCCCTTTTTATAGAAAAGGGGATGGAGTATTCCTTCGCACGCTTGCGAATGAGACATTTTAGCCATCGATCACTGGCGTGTGATCGACAGGCTAGGCTGATAGGTTAGGCACCAACTGCCAAAAGTGTCGGGATCACTGTGTGGCTATCTTGCATAGGGAGCTTGGCTGGGGTTTTGGTTAGGATCTGGTGGGTTGGTTTGCCTAAGTTTATCGACCTAGCTAAGATAGGATTAGCCAATGGTCAGCCTGGCTCTGGTACCAAGTCTGTGGGGACCGATTCTCCGGGTATTAATTTCCAGAAAATGGCCCTTGTGCTCACCAGCCCCAGGATAACTGTTAGCTGATGAGGCACCAACTTGATACAGAAATTCCAAGCAAAATACAAAATATGTAGTACAGGACCATTCTGGCCTGTGAGTACAACAAATGGTTTCTAATGGTTGATGGCGGAAGCGGTTTGTGGATCATCAGTGTCTTTGGGACTCCAATTTCCACAGGAACAGCTGACCAGGTTAACTCCTATCTTCGCGAGGCTGCTATCACCGTTGCTTAGGTTCCGGGACTGTCGGCACGGTCGCTCCTCTCCGTGCAAGAAAATCTGGCAAAGACAATAGCCAGGGACAAGCCAATGAGTACTTTGAATGTACTCGCAAACATTATGAACATAGGTATAATATAACAATGATGTGCTGAAACTATTTTATGCTCATGACGTCAGTTGCAAAAGATAAATAAAACTCTGATGCGTACAAGCATGTTAATTATGAATATGCAATAACATAGCAATATTAAATTTATGAAATAAATAACAAACATGCCACAGTCGGGCGTCTTAGCGACACCACATAAAGGGCTTTAAAAGAAATGCCACAGTCGGGCGTCTGAGCGACACCACATAAAGGGCTTTAAAAGAAATGCCATAGTCGGGCGTCTTAGAGACACCACATAAAGGGCTTTGAAAGAAATGCCACAGTCGGGCGTCTGAGCGACACCACATAAAGGGCTTTAAAAGAAATGCCACAGTCGGGCGTCTGAGCGACACCACATAAAGGGCTTTAAAAGAAATGCCACAGTCGGGAGTCTGAGCGACACCACATAAAGGGCTTTAAAAGAAATGCCATAGCCGGGCGTCTGAGCGACACGACATAAAGGGCTTTAGAAGAAAACACAGTGAATATCCAGGAGGTAGAACCATCCCAGGGATATTCAATAATACCAATAATATCACGGGTTAGTCCACAACAAAATAATAATCATAAATATCACAAGTCACAAGTTGTGTTTCCAGTTCTGGTTTAACAGTTTCAACTCCGAAGACCGACACTAAGACCGACACTTGACCCATCCCAGACTTTAGTCCTTAATCATGGACACGGCTATTCAAATAGGTTTAATCTCTGCAGAGGGTGTACTCTTTACCCACGAGTGACGGATTCCTTTAGTCCATCAAGACTAATTCCGTCCACGGCCTTTTAGTTGCAAACACACCTAACTTGCACACACCAGCTTAACTCACATATGTCTGGAATCACCCACGACACCTCTCAAGCAAAACTCTAAGTGGGGAGGCTACAACCTCGACGTAAGATGGGATCACAAAATTTATACCGCGCGCAAACTAGGGAAGCTACCCCCTTCGGCTACAACTGAAACACCCATGCTCCCGGACCCGGTGGCATGACTACCGGATGCCTCCACTATCTTCCACCATGGCCTCTCTGTACGCTGTGTGCTAGGAAAGGGGTTGACAACTTACTGAACCGTACCCTACTTATAGTTGAGACGAGTGGCAGTACGAAGCAAGTATGGGGGTTACTGGCACAAGACTCGATCTATGGTCGACTCGGGAGGTTCAAATATTTCCTGCATGGTTAGCATAACAATACATATACTTCAACCAACAGATAGAAACACCACGCGACATACCCCATCATGCCATACCGGACACGACCATCTCGACGGAGGACTAGGGACAAGACCGCGTCTACCCAAGACAGAGGCCTTCCCGGCTTTCCTTCTGATATGCATGAAAGGCGTATGACGGTGATTTCCATCACAAATCATGTCAACTTCATCAGCATAAAAATCATTAATATGCACTTATGAATAGGATCACATCCTCACATAAAATGACGGATGCACGTGTCGGGGTGGTGTTGTCACCGAGTCAAACAACACACACAAAAATTACACCAGGGTTCAGAATGCTTGCCTTCAGGTCATGGGAAAGCAGGGTGCATTCCAAAACATCTTGAAATCTTCAAAATCACGTCGAAGGCGCATTTTGGAAATGTGTTTCCACTTAACCCATGTGGACTGGACGGGGTCACTGACAGTGGGTCCAGGGGGGCCACTGGTCAGGTTTGACCAGTCCAATATATTTTTGGAAAGCTCCACTTGGAAAAAAATTCCTTAACATCAAAAGAAAAGTACTGAAATCATCAGAAATAAAATTTTTAAAACTCCTGACAAAATTTTAAATAACAAAAACCTGGTAAAAATTCTGGGGTGTTACATGAACTTGTCCACCATGACCAATAAGTATTTTTTCTTATGGCTTCCCCCTTTAAGGGGTCCGACCATATCCGTCCCCCAGACCACGAAGGGCCAAATAATGGGGATTGTTTGGAGAGCGGTAGGGGGCATATGGCTCTGATTGGCAAAGAGCTGGCAACTGACGTAGTGTTGGACAAGGTCCTGTGCATCTGCTCGGGCTGTCGTCCAATAAAGACTTGTACGGAACGCCTTGTTGACAAGTGCCTGTGCCGCAGCGTGGTGCCCGCCGAGTCCGGTATGGATTTCAGCCAAAAGCTGTCGCCCTTCCTCTTCGGAGATGCATCTTTGGAGCACTCCGGTTGCACTTTTCTTATGGAGTTCTCCCTCATGGACTTTGTAGGCCTTGGAACGCCGCACAATACAACATGCTTCGCTTTGGTCCTTGGGGAGCTCCTGCATATTTAGGTAGGCTAAGAAAGGCTCGGTCCACGAGGCGATTACAGCCATGATTTCATGGGCTGAAGGTGTTATTTTGGTGGCGGAGCCCCCGATTACATTAGATGGTTCGGAATCTAGGGTTGTATTCAGATCCAGGGTTGTGTTGCCGGACTCCCCTTCCCATACCACGGATGGCTTGAACAGCCTCTCTAGGAATATGTTAGGTGGGACAGGGTCGCGTTTAGCGCCGATGCGGGCAAGAATATCCGCCGCTTGATTGTTTTCTCGAGCCACATGGTGGAATTCGAGCCCCTCGAACCGAGCTGACATTTAGAGGACGGTGTTGCGGTAGGCCGCCCTTTTCGGATCCTTGGCATCAAAATCTCCGTTTATTCGTGATATTGTGAGGTTTGAGTCCCCGCGCACCTCCAGGCGTTGAATGCCCATAGGGACTTCCATCCGAAGACCATGCAACAGAGCCTCGTATTCGGCTGCATTGTTGGAGTCTGTGCATAATATTTGGAGTACGTATTGGACCGTGTCTCCGGTGGGGGAGGTCAGGACTACACCTGCTCCCAATCCGGCCAACATTTTAGAGCCATCGAAGTGCATGATCCAATTAGAGTACGCGCCGTAGTCTTTAGGGAGTTCGACTTCTGTCCATTCGGCGACAAAGTCAGCCAATACTTGCGACTTAATGGCCCGCCATGGTTTGTATGTTATGTTGAATGGGAGGAGATCAATGGCCCATTTAGGAATCCGTCTCGTGGCATCACGGTTGTTTATTATGTCGTTGAGTGGTACTTCAGAGGCCACCGTAATCGAACACTCCTGGAAGTACTGTCATAGCTTCCGGGATGCCATGAAGACCGGTATGCTATCTTTTGATAGTGTGGGTATCGGGATTTGCATGGGGTGAGGACAGTGGACACGTAATATACCGGCTTTTGGAGCGGGAATTTGTATCTGTCTGCTTCTCGCTCGATGACGAGCACTGCGCTTACAACTTGATGTGTTGCAGCTATGTACAACAACATAGGTTCGCCAATATTTGGCAGTGTCAGGATTGGATTACTGGCCAATAGGGTCTTTATTTCATCCAGTCCGTCCACGGCTGCATCCGTCCACATGAAGTGTTCGGTGCGTCGAAGAAGGCGGTAGAGAGGTAGTGCCTTTTCTCCTAATCGGGAGATAAAGCGGCTTAAGGCAGCCATGCATCCAGCTAGTTTCTGGATATGCTTGAGGTCTGTTGGGATAGCCAACTGTGATAGAGCTCGGATTTTTGCCGGATTTGCTTCGATTCCTCTATTGGAACGATGAAGCCGAGGAACTTCCCAGAGGGTATGCCAAATACACACTTTTTTGGGTTTAGCTTGATGTCATATGTTCGGAGGTTGCCGAACGTAGGCCTCAAGTCATCTATTAAGGTTTCGACGTGTCTTGTTTTTATGACCACATCATCCACATATGCCTCCACTATTTTGCCCATTTGCTTCTCCAGGCATGTTTGAATCATGTGTTGATAGGTTGCGCCGGCATTTTTAAGCCCGAAAGGCATAGTGTTGAAGCAGAAGGGACCATATGGCGTTATGAAGGCCGTTGCGGCTTGGTCAGACTCTGCCATCTTTATTTGATGGTATCCGGAGTATGCGTCGAGGAAACATAGTGAGTCGTGTCCTGCGGTGGCGTCGATGATTTGGTCGACGCGAGGGAGGGGGAAGGGATCCTTGGGGCAAGACTTGATGATGTCTTTGAAATCGACGCATAGGCGCCAGGATTTGTCCTTCTTTGGTACAATTACCAGATTTTCCAGCCAATCCGGATGCTTGATATCTCTGATGAATCCTGCCTCAAGTAGCTTGGCTAGCTCTTCTCCCATGGCTTGTCGTTTAGGCTCTGAGAAGCGCCTAAGAGTCTGTTTGACGGGCTTGTATCCTTTCAGAATATTGAGGCTATGTTCGGCCAGCCTGCGTGGGATGCCCGGCATGACTGAAGGATGCCAGGTGAAAATGTCCCAATTCTCGCGTAGGAAGTCTCGTAGTGCGGCGTCCATTGTGGGGCTCAACTGTGTCCCGGTTGAAGCTGTCTTTGTGGGGTCCATTGGATGGACCTGGAATTTGACTATCTCGTCTGCGGGTTTAAATGAGGTGGACTTGGGTCGTTTGTCGAGTATCACGTCGTCCCTGTCCACAGTGGCACGCAGCGTTGTTAGTTCTTCGGCCGCTAGGGCTTTGGATAATGCTTCCAGGGCTAGTGCTGCAGTTTTATTTTCGGCGCGGAGTGCGACGTTCGGATCACTAGCTAGAGTGATGATTCCATTGGGTCCGGGCATTTTAAGCTTCATGTACCCATAATGGGGTATAGCGTGAAAGCTCGTGAATGCGTCCCGCCCTAAAAGGGCGTGGTATCCGCTGCTGAAAGGAGCCACTTGGAATGTGATTTCTTCGGACCTGTAATTCTCCTGGGTGCCGAATACCACATCAAATTTGATTTTTCCCGCGCACCGTGCCTCCCGACTAGGGATGATTCCCCTGAAGGTCGTGCCGCTTTGCTCAATGTGGCTTTTATCAATTTGCATCTTGTTGAGTGTTTCTTCATAGATCAAGTTTAATCCGCTTCCGCTGTCCATGAGTACTTTAGTGAGCCGAAAGCTGTCCATGATTGGGCTAAGGTCCAAAGCGGCGGGTTCCTAGACTATATTGAATTGAGGTTCGTCACTGGCACTAAAAGTTATAGCAGTTTCATTCCACGGATTTGTTTTTGCCACGTGGAAGATTTCAGCGAAGTTTCGATGAGCTTGCTTGCGCCTATTATTTGAAGCAGAAGTCTCAAACACTGTCAGTACTGCATTGTTGTCTTTGGCGGGATGCTGCTCTGCTTTATGGTCTACAAGAAGATCCTCGCCGCTTTTTGCTACCTGCCAGAGTATCCAACATGCTCTAAGGCTATGAGTTGGTGTAGTGTCCGGTGTGTTGTGAATTTTGCATGGCCTATTGAGCCATTCTTCCAATATGGCTCCACGCCCTGGGGTGGGCTTTCGTTTTTTGGGAATTGGATCGTCTAACTTACAAGAGTTTTCCCTTTTAGCTCGGAGGAAGGGTTTAGTGAGAGCCGGATTATCCCAAAAGTCTGTTTGGGTTTTCCAAGCACTTTCCATCGCACAATACTTCTATACTATGGCTGCTAAGTCGGCAAAGTGTACTATGTCATGACAACTTATAGCATTAAGGATCCCTTTACTCGTGCAATTTTTGCAAAAAAGTGAGATTGCGTCCTCCTCGCGACAGTCCTTGACCTTGTTTATCACAAGGAGGAATCTGGCCTAGTAGCGATGTACTGTCTCTTGGGGCTCTTGTCTGATATGGGAGAGATGGCTTAAGTCAGGGTGGGCGGGTATAGTTAAATCTGGATTCTGATCCAATCTAATGCCCAGGGGCAGAGGAGCTTCCGGGGTTGGCAGCTCGGGCTCCGCGGTGCTGCCCGATTTTTCCGGCCCGTTGCCCAATTCTAAGTTCGGGGTCTGGGTCATGTCCTCTCGCGAGCGGGTATCCGGCTCGGAGAGCCCGGTAATCCAGACATAGTTTGTCCTCAAAAGAGAGGGATAATCCACGTGCGGCTCTTCCATTACCGCTATCTCCTGGGTGACCGGTAGGGATTTAATATCCCTTTGGTCGGGTATAAGCCCAACCCGATCATAGTCTGTAGCGACTCCCAAAGCGGCGATGCGATCCAAGAGCTCATTAAGGGAGGAGAGCTCCATTGGATCCATCTGTGCAGCGAGTTCCGAGTTGACGTGGAGGCTGTTTTTGATGACCCAAGAGGTCATCGTCGGCACGAAGCCGACCGGGCGGTCATGATGAAGCCGCCTAGCTTTAGATTTGCCCTACCGCCAGTGCTCCCCCAGAGGTGATGTTGTCCTTGACAACGAGACGGGCCATCGAGCCTTGCAGCGACGACACAGAGGAACTCTCAATGAAAGCACCAATGTCGGTGTCAAAACCGGCGGATCTCGGATAGGGGGTCCCAATCTGTGCGTCTAAGGCTAATGGTAACAGGAGGCAAGAGGCACAATGTTTTACCCAGGTTTGGGCCCTCTCGATGGAGGTAAAACCCCACTTCCTGCTTGATTGATCTTGATTGTATGAGTATTACAAGAGTTGATCTACCATGAGATCGTAGAGGCTAAACCCTAGAAGCTAGCCTATGATGATTATGATTGTCCCTATACGGATCAAACCCTCCAGTTTATATAGACACCGGAGGGGGCTAGGGTTTACACAGAGTCGGTTACAAAGAAGGAGATCTAATATCCAGATCACCAAGCTTGTCTTCCACGCAAAGGAGAGTCCCATCCGGACACGGGACGATGTCTTGAGTCTTGAATCTTCACGGTCCAATAGTCCGGCCAAAGTACATAGTCCGGCTGTCCGGATACCCCCTAATCCAGGACTCCCTCAGTCTCCAT
The DNA here is from genome assembly GCF_018294505.1 of Triticum aestivum. Lineage (NCBI taxonomy): Eukaryota > Viridiplantae > Streptophyta > Magnoliopsida > Poales > Poaceae > Triticum > Triticum aestivum. Next base: position 296,906,111 of record NC_057801.1, read on the forward strand.
CAGGGGTTTGCAGCCTCTTGATCACAACGGACAAGATCAAGTTTAGACCGGCCCCGCCATAAACCAACATCTTCGTTACCTTGAGGTTGCTGATTGTTGGTGAGACCAACAATGGCAAGCACCCGACCGCAGTAGTGTGGTCAGGGTGGTCCTCGGTATCAAAGATGATAGGCGTGCTGGACAACCTTAGCGTCTTCTGTGCGTCGACCGACGGCTCCACCGCTGTGATCTCATGTGCCTACTGCTTGAGCTGGCGGTGGGAGGTATGCAGCTGGGCCCCACCGTCGACACACATGGCTTCTGTGGCTTTCTGAAACTCGTGGTCGCCGGAATCATCATCCTCGCCGTGATCATCGTCTTCCTGCTTCTTGTTGCGACCCTGGGCGGGCCTCTCCTGCTGATTGTCCTTGCCGCGGCGGCCCCCTTGGCCGCCACGTTTCTTTCCGGATCCTTCGGCACCTTCTTTGCCTTTCTCCTTGTCCTGCCGTTTGGCTTTCTGCTTCGCAGCAAGCAGCTCTACTTGCCGGCAGTTCTGGAGATCGTGGCCTTTGGTGCGATGGATCTTGCAATACTGCTTGTCGGAGCCTCCTGGCTTATCGGCAGCCACCATGGCCCGATAACCGGCACACCCAGCAACCTCCTTGCCGGGGTCACTCGCCTTGGGTTCTTTGGTGGCGCCGGTATCCTCGGATCCCTCGACGGCAAGCACGGTCTTGCTCCTACGCTTCCTGTTACGGCGTCGGCCCTTCTTTGCCGGGGTGGCGATATCATCCGTGGAGTCGGTTTCCGCGCCGGCATCTTCGCCGGGGTGGCGGTATCATCCGTGGAGTCGGTTTCTGCGCCAGTGTCTTCGCCGAGCGCACTGATTGGCCAGAACATAAAGTTTGGCCACATCTCTGACCTTGTTCATCGCCAGCTCTTCACGCATCTTATGATTGTGCACATTCTGATGGAATGCACTGATCACGGCGGCAGGATGAACGTCAGGGATCTTGTACTACAATCGGTTGAACCTCTGGATATACTTCCTTCTGGGGGATGATATGCAGATCACTTGCCTGGCCATGAGCTTGGTGGCCTCCGGTAAAGGCGCCAACAAACTCATGACACAGATCCGCCCAAGAAGAAATGGAGTCTACCGGGAAGTGCATCAACCATGACATAACATTGGGCTTGAGTGCCAACGGAAAGTAATTGGCAAGCACCTTGTCGTCGCGGGCCCCAGCAGCTTGCATCACGATGGTGTAGATGCTGAGGAACTCCGACGGATGAGTCTTGCCGTTGTACTTTTCGCCAACGTCGGGCTTGAACGTGCGGTGGGAGGGCCACTGGAACTGCACAGATCACGGGTGAAGGCCGGACAACCTAGCTCGTAAGGTAGGCCACCGTAGCCTCCCGGTGCTGGGTGGTCCGTATTGGGCCCTGCCCGCTTGTCCGACTGGTGGCGCGCGTCACACCGGCGCTCGATGGTGGTTCGAGCGTCTTCATGAACTCGCTCCCGAAGAACATGGCGTTGGTCGCGGTGGGTTTGCGGGTGGGACGATGCTATGGAGATATCATCACGAGCGTCGTCGCGACGGACTGACACCTACGGTGGTCGGGATGGAGGAGGGGAGTGCACCGTGGCTGCATCGCCTCCGGCCCGGCCTCCGTTGGCATGCGGTGGCCCGACGGAGCGACGGCCTACAGGACCCGCCGGCCGCAACTCATCGTTGTCGGCGATGCCGACGAGGCTCCGGACGGTGGCCCTCCATTCGTCGAGCTTCTCCACGGCAGGAGGAAAATCGAGGAGCACCTGCGCGCGTGCTAGGGCTTTTGCTGGCGTGGGTGGTTGCCAAAGTTGTGTGGACCGCGATGCGCCTCGACTTCTAACCGCTTTAGAAGGAGCCGCGTCACGGCCCTGCAGCCGTTCGCCATCCCCGTCAGCACCTCGGTGCGCATGCTGGCCTTCCTCATCATGTGAAGGGCGCATGGGACTCTTCCCAGGACGGCGCCCAGGGTCACTAACAGGGGCGGCGCTGCTCGTCACGCACAACCTGAGAAGAGTGTGTTGTGGGCGCCGGTGTTGGCGTCTTGGAGACCTCCGCGCCGCTGTCTGGCGGGATGACGATGCCCCTGGCGGACCACGCGCCGCCTACGGGGGGCCCGACTCCGTCTCTGGAGCCCGCGACTGGTGGCTCGTCGCCTGGTGCATGAAGACGCCGCTCGCCAGGTCTAGACCACCAGGGTGATGTGGATGTTCGCGGGCCGCGCCACGGGTTTTCTCCACGACTGGCCCGCTACTTGTCCGTACCGATACTGGCAATCCAGTCCCGGATGAACTGATCGCCGTGGTCGTCTTCTTCTTAGGAGCCATGGCGATGAAGTACAGCTAGGTCAACTGCTAGACCAGATTCTCACAATTGCGCGCCCCCTACCTGGCGCGCCAAAGATGTCGGTGGGAAACGACACCTATTAGATCACAAGAATCCCTACTATGGTTGTGGGGCGTGGGGTTGTGAGAAGAGCAAGATTAGTAGTTGACACGAGGATCGTTTACCCAGGTTCGGGCCGCGAGGATGCGTAAAACCCTAGTACTGCTTGGTGGATGTATTGAGTGTTCTTGAGCTCATGAACTAGCTACGGGTGCTGCGTGGTTTGAAAGAGCCGAATCACTCTTCTGTATGCTATGGGAGGTGACACACAGGAGGTGGAAAAGAGCCTACAGTGTTGCAAGCTTATCGCCCTTATTACAGGACAAGATGCATTTAATGCATGGCTTAGGTGTCCCTAACTTTATCAAGGACGGGAGCGAGGCCCGTCCCGTCTGTCGCCACTCCTCCTTGCTTCGACATGCGCCCTGGCTAGCGATGCATGCGGTGCCTGGCAAGCACCTAAGGTGGCCCGGTGGTGGAGCCCCCACGAAGATCTGCATGCCGCCACGCAGGTGCGTGCTGAGTTGGCTTGGAAGCTACACATTGCCACGCAGGTGCCTGCCCAGCTGGTTGGGCTGGTAGCTGCATGTGAACGGCGGGGGGGGGGGGGGGGGTTGGTTGGTGCGGGCCTGGCAGTGGCCCTGCTGTCGCCTCTTACAAGGATCTTGTCGGGTGGTCCGGCAAGGGTCTTGCCGGGTGGCCCGGCAAGGGTCTTGCCGTGGCATGCTGGCATCCCCGGCAAGGATCTTGCCGGGGGTCTTGTGGATTTCTTCAGTAAGGGTCTTCGCTGTGGATTGTTGCCTCTCAACCACCATCTGATCTTGAGCATTCTATGTCTTCACAAAGATCTGCATGCCACCACGGAGGTGCCTCCCGAACCCTGGTCCAACGTGGTTGTTGACATTGGAGGCCATGGGTTCAAGGGTGGCTCTCTTTGCCGGTGTGGGCGAGCTGCCCCGGCAAGGCTGAGGTTGCCCCCGGCAAGGGTCTTGCCGAGGAAACCTACTTCGTCCATCTGCACTTTGTGGCCTTGGTCCTTGATGTTGCCTTGTTTGTCTCAAGCCTTCGGCTTCTCTTCGGCTTCCCTCCTTTGCCCTCTTATGTGTGGCCACGGTGTGTGGCTCTGATTGCCCATGCACAAGTAAAGGGGTCAAAAGGAGAGCCCCTACTTTTGTACACGGACACCTTCAATAAGCTATTTTCTAGCTCAAGTGTAACTTGGCTAAGAGAATCATTACTAGAATCAAGAGAACTACTAGAAGCAACAACATTGGATTTAACATGATAATTCTTACTACTAGAAGAAGAATCTTTCTTACTCTTGTGCTAGATTTAACTTGTGGCATGTATGTAGACAAGAGTAAATGTTTGGCAATGTAAGAAGAACTTTTCTTGTGAATATCATCATTGATGGCTTTTAAGAACTCATGTTCTTGCTCTAGATTGAGCTTCTCGAAGCGTAGCTTCTCATGAGTTTTCAAAAGTTCTCGATGATCTTCTAAAGTAGTTTCATGAGCTAACTTCGGAGTGTTTAGTTTTTTAGTTAGACACTCAATCTCCTTCTTATCATGGTCATTTGTTTCATCTTGATTAGAATGATTAATAGCATCTTTATCCTAGTATTCATCACTAGAGTTGTCAACAACTAAATCATCATCACCTAGAAAATCATCTTCATCACTATTGAAATCAACATACTCATGTGATACCTTGGGGCCTTTAGCCATGAAGCATTTTCCAATTCCTTCATTTGGTGACTCAAATATGTCATATGAGTTGGTTGACACAAGTGCTAGATGGACAACATCTTCATCTTGAGTATATTCGGAGTTGGAGTGATAACTTCTCTTGGAGTGGTGGTCGGAGTCAGAGCCGGATAACCATTCACCAACATGAGCTTGATGTCTTTGTTTTGTGTAGCTCCTTGATGACTTGTCCTTCTTTTTTGAATCCTTGCTTCTTCGAGAGATTCTTCATTCATAGAGATCATCTCTACTCTTTCTCCCTCTTGGAGGTGATTCTTCCCTTTTTCTTCTCCTTTTAGGTAAGTCTTCTCTTCTTTTGCATGGAGCCGTACACTCATTGTAGTAGTGTCCGGGTCTTCCACAATTGTAGCAATTTTTCTAATGACTAGAAAATCTTTTGTCATTGTAGGACCTTGACTTGGAACTTCTTTCCTTGCTTCTACTCTTGTAGAATTTGTTGAAGTTCTTCATCATTAAGCTCAATTCCTCATTGTCAAGCTCTTATTTATCCTTGAGTGACATCTCATGAGCAACAATTCTTCCAATGACTTCGGTTGGCTTGAGATCTTTGTAATTTGGCATCATTTGGATCAAAGTGCACACGGTATCATATTTTCCATCTGAGGCTCTTAGGATCTTCTTGATGATGAATTTGTCAGTCATCTCTTCACTTCCTAAGCCGACGCTCTCATTTGTGGTAAGAGCAAGCCTAGAGTACATTTCAGTGACACCGTCACCATCCTTCATTTTGAACTTGTCAAGTTGACTTTGAAGCACATCCAACTTGGATTCCTTGACGGATTCGGTACCTTCGTGCATATCTATCAAAGTATCCCAAATTTCCTTTGCCTTCTCAAGATGGCTGATTTTGTTGAATTCTTCGGGGCACAATCCGTTGAAGTGGAAATCGCAAGCTTGAGCATTGTATGGCAACATCTTCAATTCTTCCACGGTAGCTTCACAAGTTGGTTCTCTCCCATCGAAGAATTCACCTTCCAATCCAATACACACAATAGCCCAAACGGCGGGGTTATGTCCAAGAATATGCATTTTCATCTTATGTTTCCAACTAGCAAAATTAGTACATGAAAGTAAGGACCTCTATGGTGGTAATTTCCCTCACTAGACGCCATACTGTCCTTGGTAGTGAAACCAAGGCATGATCACCAAAGCTATGGAAATCAAGTCAAAGGGAGAGGCGGCCTCCATACTTCCGATGTTTTGGTTCTACGACGGTGGCGCCGGTCGTCTAGTGGGGTCGGTTGTCCGGGCGCTAGGAGGTGTCAGACGTCCGATCATGGTTGGTCGTCCAGCCGCTGGAGCGTGCACAGGCTGGGACTTGGCTGGCCGGCTAGTGCCTCCAGGCGTTGGATGCCCGATAGGTGTCGGTGTCTGAGGGCTATAGCTTCGTGGTAGTTGCTCTAGGTCCTCACCCTTGGTGTCCTCGTCGTCTTGTCTGTTGGGTGTAGCTGCTCCGTGGCCTTCCTCCAAGTACCTGATCTCACATAGGGTGTCCGCTTGAGGTAGTAGCCATGTCTCATATGAAGAAAGTGGTAGTTCAGAGAGGAGCGGGTTCACCTTAGTTTCAATAGCCTTTGCTCGAGCTCTTGTCATTGGTCCAATTTGTATCGTGGGAGACGTAGGTAGGTCCATGGGGATGACCGTGGGATGATCTGCATCATCCTGCCATGGTTAGCAGCAATAGAAACACACAAGAATCTGATCCTACAGACTACTAAAATGTGGTGGTGGTGGGGTGTCACAAATCTGTCAAGCAAATCTCAAATTCTTACCAATTCTTACTCAGCAGCAGGTGGTAATCGGCAACCATTGTAGTCAAAACTCTCAAAGCTTGGACGGAGCGATTTTCATGTGGTGTCAAACGCATGATGTAGATGTATGTGGAGCTAGGAAGGCTTATGATATGTTAGCGAAAATGTCAGAATAATCAATTCAGAGATGCAAAGTTGAATACACGCTCAACGATGGTACTGTGCTGGTCCTAGGCTAGACCATTCTAGAGACACGAGGCTCGAACACTAACAAAATCACGGCATGACACAGAAACAAGGGAAAGTACACTCTAGATTTTTTTACGCTCTTTTTTTTGTGCTCCCTTTTTTTGCCGAAATTGCGCTCCCTTTTTTTGCCGAAAACCACTATAGTGGCGAGTGTCTCAAAACTCTTCCCAAGTCAAAATAACTGGATAGGCACGATATTTTTTTGACAATATTTTTTTGGAAATCAGGGCAGCTACGGCCAAAAAGTGTGATAAAAACTCAATATGATGGCAGAACTCGAAACTCTAAAGGATTAGACGCTAAGACGAGCTACTAGACATGACGATGCAACCGCAAATTCAGCGAAGCAAAACCCTAAAAGATTATGCAAAGGCTCAGATTGGTTTGGATATGATGAACTAACCCTATTTTTTGGCTTTTTCGTGGACTATAGGTATGAAGAATAGACTTGATCTAAACTACGAAAAACTGGAAAATCTCTTCGACCAACCTGGAAATTTGATAACATTTGATAGAGGCGAAGGTGTCCCGATGTTTCCATGATATAGCTATCGTTTTCTGTGGGAGTCGACCTTGACGATCCGTCTACGAACATGCGAGACATCGCGCCTTAGCAATCACTAAACCAACGTACGAGGGGTTATTGACGACGTCAGGGCATGATCAACCTGACCACGAGTTTAATTCCTGCGAGCAAATGAAGAACAAGCAAGAAACCGAGATTGCAATCTGTATATTGCGAATATAAGAGGAAAGCTTTATTGATGAAAGTGGGGTTCTGTGACGTCATGGTCTGGTCGTTGAACACAAATGAAGTACGTGAAGTTGCAGCTATGGCGAACTTTTAATCTAAACAAAACCCATAGTCTAAACGATGCCCTAAGGGCTGTACATATGGAGGAAGAGGGGGGGGGGGATTTCGTCGCCCTTCGAGGAGGGGTCCAAAACCAACCCTAACTCATGTTTCCCCACAGATACAGACTTTAAAAGGAGCCTACAACCTAGTATTTCGGAATTACATAGGCTTGGCCCAATAATAACGTGACGCATCACCTATAATAGCATCTGGACGAAATTTGTTAAGTGGCATTTTATATATTTTGTCCAAGCCTTCATGCACTCATTATGGTGGCTTCAAATTCCTGAAATCATCACTTGAAACTATGTTCTTGTTCCCCTTGCACATGCCATCAACTCCATGCTTGTTCTTGCTCTGATGTTCATCCTTCTTGTCCAAGCTAGGCCCTTCAATAGTAAGCAAAACAAATGTATCCAATTTAGGTAGCATCATTGTCATGCCCAATATGCGACCCTATCCTAAAGGAACTCGAAGGTCCCACCAAGGATAGAAGCGCATATTGGATATGCTTTTGCAAGGTGGATATCATTACATCGTACCATTACATAATAGTTTGGGATACATACAAGAGGCATACAAATGCCGCAAGGGTTCAACAATACATCATACATAAGATCAACATCCGACTACGGATGAAACACAAATAGAAGCTCAAATAACATCCACCCTGCTAGCCCAGGCTGCCGACCTGGAACCTATCCCTTGATCAAAGAAGAAGCAGAAGAAGAACTCCAAAACAAGCAATCATCGCTCTCGCGTCATGATCATCGCATAACCTGCACCTGCAACTGTTGTTGTAGTAATCTGTGAGCCACGAGGACTCAGCAATCCCATTACCATGGGTATCAAGACTAGCAAAGCTTAATGGGTAAAGGAATGGATAAATGGTGAGGTTGGAGAAGCGGCTAAGCAAAATATGGTGGCTAACATACGCAAATAAGAGCGAGAAGAGAGCAAACGGAACGGTCGTGAAACTAGCAATGATCAAGAAGTGATCCTGAACTCCTACTTACGTCAAACATAACCCAAAACCGTGTTCACTTCCCGGACTCCGCCGAAAAGAGACCATCACGGCTACACACACGGTTGATGTGTTTTAATTTGAATCTGGTGTCAAGGTATCTACAAACGGACATTAACAAATTCCCATGTGCCACATAATCGCGGGAACGGCTCTCGAAAGTTTATACCCTGCAGGGGTGTCCCAACTTAGCCCATCACAAGCTCTCACGGTCAACGAAGGATATTCTTTCTCCCAGGAAGACATGATCAGTCTTAGAATCCCGGTTTACAAGACATTTAGACAATGGTAAAACAAGACCAGCAAAGCCACCCGATGTGCCGAAAAATCCCGATAGGAGTCGCACGTACCTTGTTCTCAGGGCAGACCGGATAAGTCAAGCTACGAGTAAAACCAGACCTCGCTCAAGTTTCCTCAAGGTTGCCCTGCAGGTTGCTCGGTTCAGACCAACACTCGAAGTAGCACTGACCCAGGGGGGGGGGGTTAAATAAAGATGACCCTCGGGCTCCGAAAACCCAAGGGAAAAAGGCTTAGGTAGGCAAATGGTAAAACCAAGGTTGGGCCTTGTTGGAGTAGTTTTATTCAAAGCGGGGGGGCCCCATAAATCACCCAACCACGTAAGGAATGCAAAATCAAGGAACATAACACCGGTATGATGGAAACTAGGGCGGCAAGAGTGGAACAAAACACCAGGCATAAGGCCGAGCCTTCCACCCTTTACCAAGTATATAGGTGCATTAATTAAATAAGAGATATTGTGATATCCCAACAAAATCCTGTCCATCATGGAGCAATCTTCTACTTCACCTGCAACTAACAACGCTATAAGAGGGGCCGAACAAAGCGGTAACATAGCCAAGCAACGGTTTGCTAGCAAGGGTGAAAAAGGTTAGAGGCTGACATGGTAATTGGGAGGCTTGATGGACAAGTGATAGGTAGCGCAGCATAGTGATAGAATGAAGCAACTAGCATAGCAATGATAGTAGTGAGATCCAAGGTGATGGTCATCTTGCCTGAAATCCCGCTAGGAAGAAGTACGAGTCCATGAAGAACATGAAGCCACGAAGACGAACCAAGCATAGACGAACGAATCCTCACGACCACAACGAAACAGGAACTAACGAGAAGGAGCACAATCGAAAAGAAGCAAACAACAAGGTAAACACACAACACATAGACATGGCATGTTGCACAACCAAACATGATGCATAGAAGAGCAACACATCAAAGCAATTTTAAATGAGGCCGGAAACGACATATAACAAATCCGGTAAGTCCTCATATGAAAATTTCGAAATTTGTCCAGATCCGAATAAACCTTATGTTCAAGTTGTTAAACAACAAGTTAAAAATGCATCAAGGTGATCTACACGAAATTCTAGTCAAGTTACATATAAAGTTCATTTGGTTCGGAGCTACGGCCTAGAAGATATGAGCAAAACAAGTTAAACATGACATTGATGCAAAATGCATTCAAACATCAAGTGAACACTCTCAAAACATTGATGCAACATGATAAGATGAAACTACATGCGAAATCAAGCAAGTTTCATATAAGGCACACTTAAAACGGAGCAACGGTTCAACACATACACATGAAACAAGTTTAAAGGACAAGCTGTTCAAAACAGCAACTAGACATTTAGCAAGCATCAAAATAATATGCTACAACAACTCAACATTAAAACAAAAGGAATGGACATGATGTATAGGCTAAGAATAACAAAATATGAACACTGAGATATCTCCATAAATCAATAGAACATGCTCAAAAGGACATGGCAAGATTGCAAATAATAATAGTTTCATAGACTTAGCAGAAATCACTGGACATGGCAGAAATAACATCAGGTTGCAAGGTTTAGAGCTATCAAATAACATGCTATTGGAACTTATCATGGCAAACAAAGGCATGGAGTGCTAGTGCCAAAGACAAAGAACAAAACACCCTTAATGAACTTATTCGAAAGATCAACAGAAAATATGGAAGCATCCATGCAAACATGGCAAGTGATATGACAGATTCAGACATGGTAGGAACAACGAGAAGTAGGCATGTTGGTGAGCTTGTACAACTCACCACATAGAAATACTGGCATGACAAGGTGACCAACAGTAAGATGACACAAGTATGAAGCTACACATGGCAAGATCAAGTTCATAGGGTGCATGGATCACTAGCAAGACACATGACAAAACTGAACTTAATGTTAACAGCCTGACAACAACATTATTTAGCAAATTTGGAGCATGATATGAACAACCTACATCAAGCTATAAATGCAACCAAGGGAATGGATGGATAGAGAATGACATTTATAACAAAACATCCATAGTGAACGTCTCCAGATTATGCATAGAATGACTTGTAGCAGCAGGTTCACATAGCACCATGATATAACAGGTTCAGCCCAGCAAAACAGTAACAGCAAGTACCCTACTACACAAGCTTGGTGCACTCACCACGAGGCACACAAAAATACATGGATTGCAGAACCTTAAAGATGGCATGATGTAGCTCAAAACTCATGTAGACATCAAGCTCATAGGATGAACACATAAAATGCAATGAAAAAGACAAAACAACAAGTTCTGTTAACAGACAACAGTTAACATCATATAGCACTCTTGCAACGATGATAATGGAATCAAGATGAACTCAAACAGGCTTGTCAAAGTGTAACAAAATGAAGAGCATCTCACAATGAACAATTTGACATATTGCACGCACAAAATGGAGCAGCACACAAGAAGTTATGATGCAATGAACATGGCATGATAAAGTTGCACATCCGGGGACTTGGCGAAAATTACCCTCCGAAAACAGATCTAGGGTTTGACCCAGCGCGGACTTCTAGGCAAGCGGCGGCTCGCCGGAGTTGGGGGAGAGGTCGCCAGATCCGGGGCCGGTGAGGTCTGAGGCGGCATGGGCCGCGCCAGCGGACAGGGGCGGCGGCGTAGGCGAGGTTGGCGGGGAGCTGTGGGGTGGCGCGGTGTAGGGCGACGGCGGCGAGGCACGCTGGCGGCGTGGCAACAGGACGCCGGCGGTGGGGGACGGGACCCGGTGGCTTGCGATCGATGGAGGCGCGGGACCAGCGCGGCGGCGGGGCGGGAGACCGGGCGGCGGAGGGCGGCGCCGACGGGCGGAGCTTCGGCGCGGGGCGCGCAGGGGCGCGGCGACGGGGGATGGGCTTCGGGGGCCCGCTTTGGGTCACGGGCCAGCGGGGCGCGGGTGGCCGGGACGCCATGTGGCGGCGGCGGATTGGGTGGGGGGCGGCGTAGACATGTCCGACCGTCGGTGGAGGATCTGCCCAGCGGCGGGGAGGAGTTTGAACTAGGGTTTCATCTGCGCGAAATATCGGGGGGAGCGGGGGTTTATATAGGTAGAGGGAGCTAGGAGACTCCAAATGAGGAGCGGTTTTTGCCTACACGATCGTGATCCAACGACCAAGAGCATGGGGGGGGGGGTTCGGATGGGCTCATGGGCTGTGGTGAAGAGGGGATGGGCTGCAAAGAGAGAGGGGTTTCAGGCAACGCGGTTAACCGTTGGGGCGTCAAACGGACTCCGAATGCGACAAAAATTGACAGGCGGTCTACCTACTCTAAAACAACACCGCACGCGAAGTTTCATCCTATTCCGAGAACATTTTTCTCCCGCTCACGAAACAAGGTCTGAGAGGTGTGACAGGCGCGTGCGAGTGTGCCGGATCGCGAAACGGACAACAGGGAAAATGAGCGGATGCAAGTTTTGAAAAACATGCAGATGAAAGTGCAGATGATGACATGGCAAAATGCAACACGCAAGCACATGACATGGCAGCGACGGCAAATAACTGGAAGACATCTGGCGCATCAAATCTGGGGCATTACAACTCTCCTCCACTAACAAGAGATCTCGTCCCGAGATCTTTGGAACAAGATGGAAGAGAAAGAGGAAGAGGTGAAGTAATAACGCAAGAGAGAAGATGAACAAAGTCGAGAGCTCTCGGTTAGAAAAGATGAACGGCAAATATGACGAGAATCAAATGCTCATGGAAACAAGAGAGACTCTGAAACCACTTCGGTTAGAACAAGATAGAAAAAGAATGAACAAAAGAATTTAGGCAACACTCCGACTGAAAATGGAAGGAGTGGAGACCTGAACTTCACCCTATGGGATGACACTTGACGAGATGAACAATGCAAAGCCTCCGTAAGAATTGAAATAATGGAATGAAAAGAACTTAGATGGAAGGGTCGAATGGAGTTGTTGAGAAAATGAACAACGAAAGAATAAGCTTGTTGTGGACTTATCAAAACAACTCAAAACTTGAGGTGAAATTATACCACAACCAAAAGTCTGAATAGCTGACAAGAAAGAAGAAATGCAAAACTCCACTTCAGAAGAAAAAGAAGAATTATTTACACTTCAAGACGCGAGAAGAAAAGATGCTTGAACTCCTCCAACAAAATCTTGATGAACTCTTGAAGAATGAATTTAATCATGAAGAACCACCATGAAGAACTCCGGTGACAAAAGGATGATGAGATAGAAATGAAGGATGAAAGAATAAGATTCAAGCCTTGCGGTGATTTAGATGGAGGTTCCGACGAAATGGCCTAGGGAATTTTTGAACTCCAGAAAAGAAAAGATGAAAACACTTGGAACTAGAATTTATTCATCACGAACAAAGTCCAAAGAAAGGGATTAATCACTTTGAGGAAATAAGAATAAGATTTATTGTATGCTTATCCTTCATCAAATTAAATTGATGACAAGCAATGGATTTTTGCATACTACTTATTCTTCTTGAAAATGATTGAGAAGTGACATATCGCAAACTTGATAAGGTCTTCGTGAACCACATGTAGATTGAAAAGAACGAGTGAACTAATATGATAACAAAGGAAAAAGTATCTGAAGGAACCACCGTAAGAATTAGAAAAATGACTGATGAAAGAGAATGAATCACCAGGAAGAATTAGAAGAACAAATATGCCAGAGGGGATTTAGATGCAAAATAATGAAGAGATAACATGCTGATTAAAGAACATTTGAATGAAGCGCCGGGGTAAATAGAGAACGATGACTGGAATGATGGCCTCCGGTGAAGTGAAACAGAAATCAACTCATGAAATACTACGGATAGGTGAGAAAAAGGAATATCTGACAATTGGAATAGTTCGAGAGGATAACATGAAGCTAGAACCACGAAACATTGAGAGAATGGACAAGACTTAAGAGGAACTCTTCTTCGATCTTCAAATGACGATGAGAAAACACCAACAAAATTACTGAGATACTCCGGGAGGATGAAAAAGAGGAAGGGTTGAACCAAAGATGAAAAAAATTGAAAATTATCTTGGAGAAGGCATGTGATTGATGAAATTCATTCTTAAGTCAAACTCGAAAAGAATTAGGAATGGCTCCGGAATAATTAGAAGAGTCAGTAAGATCCTGGGAAAAGACCTATGGGTTAGGGCCCACTGAAGAGAAAAATACCATTGGGAAGGATTGTTCAAGAGATAGATGATACACCGGAACAATCGAAATATTTGAATGAGGTGATAACCTCAAATTAATTGGAACACAGCCGAATCTCCTGAGATGTCTTGAACACTCCGGAAGGATAAACTGGCGAGAGGCAAACGAATAGGGAGAACACTTGATGCTAGGAAAATAATATGATCAACCCGAAAAATGTGAATTGAGTCCACCGGAGAAGAAAAGAGATGAAGAATGTCGAACAAAACGAGAATTCACCAGTTGAAACAATTGACAAAAGACTGAAGAGGATCCACATGAATGAAGTTGATGCTCGAAACAGACTCAGGCTCCGGGAAGAAGAGGGTGAGAGGGCAGGAAAACAAAGGCAACTTAGAAGGGGAAAAACCGATGAATAACTTAAAGAGGAAACTTCAGTTGAAAGAATGCAAATGCTTCGCAAAAGTAGGATGGATACTCAAGTACGGACTCCGGATTCGAGAAGAAAAGGGTGGGCGGGTGGGAAAAAGAAAACAACTGAGGATTGAACTTGCAAAAACGGAGAGGGTCGAATCACCTTGACGAGAAATGCACCGGATGCAAAGAGCTGGGGAACAACGATCGAAAAACTAACCGCGTGATCCTAAAGAAAGATTTGAAGGGGAAGATGAGTAATTCAAAACACCTACGTCAAGATTCCTCACCAGATCGACGAAGGGGCTGAGGAGTAAAAAGAATTCCTACTCTCCAATATAACTAGACTCCGAAAACAGTTTTCTTCTAGAATCAACAACGACCAAACTACACGATCAATCAAGGGGCTCCTATGGTTGGTCCAGGCTCTGATACCAACTTGTCACGCCCAATATGCGACCCTATCCTAAATGAACTCGAAGGTCCCACCAAGGATAGAAGCGCATATTGGAAACGCTTTTGCAAGGTGGGGATACATACAAGAGGCATACAAATGCCGCAAGGGTACAACAATACATCATACATAAGATCAACATCCGACTATTGATGAAACACAAACAGAAGCTCAAACGACATCCACCTTGCTAGCCCATGCTGCCGACTTGGAACCTATCCCGTGATCGAAGAAGAAGTAGAACAAGAACTCCAATACAAGCAATCATCGCTCTCGCGTCATGATCATCGCATAACCTGCACCTGCAACTGTTGTTGTAGTAATCTGTGAGCCACGAGGACTCGACAATCCCATTACCATGGGTATCAAGACTAGCAAAGCTTAATGAGTAAAGGAATGGATAAGTGGTGAGGTTACAGCATCGGCTAAGCAAAATATGGTGGCTAACATACGCAAATAAGAGCGAGAGGAGAGCAAACGGAACGGTAGTGAAGCTAGCAATGATCAAGAAGTGATCCTGAACTCCTACTTACGTCAAACATAACCCAAAATTGTGTTCACTTCCCGGACTCCGCCGAAAAGAGACCATCACGGCTACACACGCGGTTGATGCGTTTTAATTCGAATCTGGTGTCAAGTTATCTACAACTGGACATTAACAAATTCCCATCTGCCACATAACCGCGGGCACGACTCTCGAAAGTTTATACCCTGCAGGGGTGTCCCAACTTAGCCCATTGCAAGCTCTCATGGTCAATGAAGGATATTCCTTCTCCCAGGAAGATCCGATCAGTCTCGGAATCCCGGTTTACAAGACATTTCGACAATGGTAAAACAAGACCAACAAAGCCACCTGATGTGCCGACAACTCCCGATAGGAGTCGTACGTACCTCGTTCTCAGGGCACACCGGATAAGTCAAGCTACGAGTAAAACCAGACCTCAAGTTTTGTAACACCCACGATGCGCCTATATCTCCCACGTGTCGAAGCACGACTTAGAGGAATAACCGCATGGTGGTTTTATCGCAAGAAGGGTCATCTTCACACAATCCCATGTAATGAACAATACTTGGATAAAGAGTTGGCTTACAATCGCCACTTAACACAAGTACTTAAATAAATCATACATCATTCAGAGTACACACATAGTCCGACTATGGGCGAAGCCAAAAGAAAAGAAGATAACCCAACTGCTAGATCCTCGATCGCCCCAATTGGGCTCCACTACTGATCAACACGAAACAAAATATGGCAACAACCAAGATCTTCATTGAGCTCCCATCTGAGCTCGGTTGCATCGCCTGCACTGGTATCATCGGGACCTACAACTGTTGTGATAGTATCTGGTGAGTCACGAGGACTCAGCAATCTCAAAACCCGCGAGATCAAGACTATTTAAGCTTATGGGTACGAAGTGGTAAAGAGGTGGAGTTGCAGCAAGCACTAAGCAAATATGGTGGCTAACATACGCAAATAAGAGCGAGAAGAGAGCAAACAGAACGGTCGTGAAGCTAGCAATGATCAAGAAGT
This sequence comes from Triticum aestivum, assembly GCF_018294505.1. NCBI lineage: Eukaryota > Viridiplantae > Streptophyta > Magnoliopsida > Poales > Poaceae > Triticum > Triticum aestivum. The sequence continues at coordinate 296,922,034 of NC_057801.1, forward strand.
GATCCTGAACTCCTACTTACGTCAAACGTAACCCAAAACCGTGTTCACTTCCCGGACTCTGCCGAGAAGAGAGCATCACGGCTACACACACGGTTGATGCGTTTTACTTAAGTCAAGTGTCAAGTTATCTACAACCAGACATTAAAAAATTCCCATTTGCCACATAACCGTGGGCACGGCTCTCGAAAGTTTATAGCCTGCAGGGGTGTCCCAACTTAACCCATCACAAGGTCTCACAGTCAACGAAGGATATTCCTTCTCCCAGGAAGACCCGACCAGACTCGGAATCCCGGTTTACAAGACTTTTCGACAATGGTAAAACAAGACTAGCAAAGCCGCCTGATGTGCCGACAAATCTCGATAGCAGCTACACATATCTCGTTCTCAGGGCAACACCGAATGAGACTAGCTACGAGTAAAACCAGTCCTCAAGTTTTCCCAAGGTGGCCCCGCAGGCAGCTCAGTTCGGACCAACACTCGAAGGAGCACTGGCTCGGGGGGGTTAAAATAAAGATGACCCTTGAGTCTGCAGAACCCAAGGGAAAAAGGCTTCAATGGCAAATGTTAAAACCAAGATTGGGCCTTGCTAGAGGAGTTTTATTCAAAGCGAACTGTCAAGGGGGTCCCATAAATCACCCAACCGTGTAAGGAACGCAAAATCAAGGAACATAACACCGGTATGACGGAAACTAGGGCGGCAAGAGTGGAACAAAACACCAGGCATAAGGCCCAGTCTTCCACCCTTTACCAAATATGTAGATGCATTAATTAAATAAGAGATATTGTGATATCCCAACATAATCCTGTCCATCATGGAGCAATCTTCAACTTCACCTGCAACTAACAACGCTATAAGAAGGGCTGAGCAAAGCGGTAACATAGACAAGCAACGGTTTGCTAGGAAGGGTGAAAAGGTTAGAGGCTAACACGGCAATATGGGAGGCATGGTAAACAAGTGATAGGTAGCGCAACATAGCGATAGAATGAAGCAACTAGCAAGCAAAGATAGAAGAGATATCGAGGGTAATGGTCATCTTGCCTGAAATCCCGCAAGGAAGAAGAACGAGTCCATGAAGAAGACAAGCAGACGTAGTCGAACGAATCCTCACAACTCCGGAACGATACCGAAGCTAACGAGAGAAGCAAACCGGAAAGAAGCAAACAATATGGTAAACACACAAGCATAAACATGTCATGCTGCAGAAACAAGTATGATGCATGTCTGGTTTAATGAGGCATGGCATGGCAAAGTGCAACAAACAATACTACAAGTTAAGTGGAGCTCAATATGCAATGAGTTGCATATTGACGAAACACCACATTCAAATATTTAGTTCTCTCTCGTTTAGGACCACAACAATATTAAATATTGTTAAACATGGCAAGGGGTGAAGCATAATGAAACTACCTATCTAGGCAAGTTTAAATGAGGCCGGAACAGCAAACAACCATTCCGGAAAATCCCCGTGTCATTTAGTAGTTTTAGAGCAAACAACAATTTTCAGCATTTAAAAGTTGTTATCATGATGCGGATGACATATGCAAGTTATATGCATTTTTTATGAAAATGTTGACATCTAATATGATAGGGCGCATTTGGTCACCATGGAGAAACCAAAGGGGTGCCACGACAATGATAAAAAAAATGGTGCCACGGCAACATATCGTTTCCGGTAGCTCATGGAGATACCGGTGCAAAAGAAGTGGGCGTGAGCGTGTCATGCAAGGATGGTGGGGTGCTCCCGGATTCCGGGTTCCCACGGGACGGCGGCAGGGCAAACGAGGAACGTGCAAGGAACAATTCGGACACGGTCCAAACATAGGGTGCATCTCATACAACACATGCATTCGGTCCACGGGTGATCATCTCGGGATTATACCTTCGAAGCGTGCGTTTCGGAGCGCGTCGAGTTGGACGAAGGAAGTAGTCGTTCACGGGTCATCGTGGGAAGTAGTCGTTCACGACGAAGAGGAACTTGACGTTTCTGCTACCCGGGTCTTCGGCGACGGTAGGTGTGCATGTTCCAACAACAAACTTGGAGGGACACTGACATCGTCGTACTTGGTGAATCCCGGAGACGGCGATAGAGGTACTTGATGGGCCATCGCGTAGTCGTACTTGAGGTCCTCGTGCACCTGATGACTTCGGAAGAGGAACTTGGCAATCCAGGTTGTTGCGGCCACGGTCTTGACATCAACAGGGCCAGGCAGCGGACAGAACGCACAACAGGGCATGGCAGCCACGGGTCATCCAAAGGTAGAGGCCATGGCGCCAAGGATGAGCGGCGCGAAGCAGAGGTAGATGCGGGCGAGCGGGAGGCTCGCAGGGCCTCGGGTGCTCGAGGAGAGGCCGAGGGCGGTTGATCCGGCCGGAGGCGATGAACGGGTGGCGGCCATGGCAGGGCTTGAGCTCTTGGTTTCCTGCTGCTGGTCGGGACGGCGAGGGAAGGTGAGGGAGCGGCTTGGGGCGGCGACGATGGGTGCAGGCGCGACGCTGAAGGAGGAAGGCCATGGTAGAGGAGGAGCGGCGTGGAGCAGAGGTGAGCTGGCGCAGCGGCGAAGATGCAAGGGCGAGGAAAGGTGGCCACGGCAAGGAAGGCTGTGGCCTCGGACGCCGGCAGGGAAGAAGCAGAGGACTCGGGGATGCAATTGTTGTCTCCTGTGGGCGCGGACGACGACGGCTACAGGCGGACGGACACGTCCAGGAGCAAGGGAGGAGGAGGCACCAGGCTGCGCTGGGATCTGACGAGGCTGGAGAAGGAGTTGCAGCTACGGCGAGCGTCGAGGGCCATAGGCGCGGGGAACAGGGGCGCCATGGGGATCGGGCGCGTGCGCTCCTCTCCTGTGCGAAGCATGTGAGTGGCGGCGGGACAAGGGGACGAGGGAGAGAAGAGGGTCGGGCCTAGGGTTAGAGAAACTGGTGGGCTGCGGGGATGAGGTGGGCTGGCGCTGGGAGGAGGCCGAGCTGCAGTAGCTGGGAGGCCCAGCTGGGCTGGCTCTCTCCCTTCTCTTCTAAATAAAAAAACAGAGAGAAGAAAGAAAAGAGAGAGAGGTTAGGGGTGGAGCTTGGGCAGGAGGGCAATTTTCTTGGATTCGCAAAAACGAGCGTGACCCAAGAAAATAGGAGTCTTAGAATTCGAACTCATTGGAATATAATTCAAATGGTCTTGCATAGGAAGTAGGTGCTAGGGAGGTCCAAAAATGTTGAGACTTTAGGAGGAGCCTTAATAAAAGAGATAAGAATTGTTGGCAAAGTCTGGGGACCAAACTTGATGTAGAAAGGGCATGGGAATTTTGCAAGTGTGTTACGGTTAATTCCAAGCTAATGGAATATTTTATAGTAGCTCGCTAAATATTGGGAGGATATGTTATAAAGAGAAATCACCATGTGAATTCCCTCAATTTAAATAGATCAAAAGATCTATGCAATTTATTTAGTTGAGGTTTTAAAAATTAAATGACATGCTGGCATGATGACATGATGCAATGCAAGAGATGACATGATGAAATGCAACAAACAATAAATAAATCACACGGCAAAACTCAGAATAGCTGGAAGTCTTCTGGAGCATCGGTCTCGGTGCTTTACAAGTTTCCCCAAGGTGGCCCCACAGGTTGCTCGGTTCGGACCAACACTCGAAGGAGCACTGGCCCGGGGGGGGGTTAAATAAAGATGACTCTCGGGCTCCAGAAACCCAAGGAAAAAGTGTTAGGTAGGCAAATGGTAAAACCAAGGTTGGGCCTTGCTGGAGGAGTTTTATTCAAAGCAAACTGTCAAGGGGGTCCCATAAATCACCGAACCATGGAAGGAACACAAAATCAAGGAACATAACACCGGTATGACAGAAACTAGGGCGGCAAGAGTGGAACAAAACACCAGGCATAAGCCCGAGCCTCCCAACCTTTACCAAGTATATAGGTGCATTAATTAAATAAGAGATATTGTGATATCCCAACAAAATCTTGTCCATCATGGAGCAATCTTCAACTTCACCAGAGCCGACTTATTTTAAATAACAGAGCTCTGTTTTATTTTAAATAACAGATTTTGACCAAATCTTTGACTGGCTATAACTTTTTAAATATAAGTCCAAATGAGTTGATTCTTTTTCCTACCTTCCTCAAATTTGGTCTAGTTTATTTTAAGATTTATTTGAAAAAATTTCAAACAACTTTTTTGTACTGTTTTTGAAATGTGTGTTAATTCAAATATATTTTCAAATAGGATTTTGGGGAGAGAAGAAACTTTCAAAAAGTTTTGGAAAGCACCCCACCCCTCCACAACATGGAAGGCCAGCATTCTGAATCCCGGCATAATGTTTTGGTGTGATCGTGCATACATTTATAATACCACCGCATATTGAAGGACTTGTTATTTCATGTGATATGATCATATGCATGGGTGCATGTTATTGATTTCCATGCTATTGGAAATGAACTCACTTGTGACGATAATCACCCTCATGTGCCTTGCATGCATACCGGCAGGAACCCGGGAAAACCTCTGCCTTGGGTAGGCATGAGTTTGTCGCCGGTCTCCGTCGGGACGGTTATGTCTGGTATGGCATGGTAAGGTGATATGAGAGGTGACTCTGTTGGATGAAATATATTCGTTATACTAATCATGCAGGGAATACTTGAACCTCCTGAGTCGACCTAGATCGAGTCTTGTTCCAGTAACCCCCATACTTGTTTCGTACTACCACTCGTCTCTACAGGAAGTAGAGTACGGTTCAGTAAGTTGTCAACCTCTTTCTAGCACACACCGTACAGAGAGGCCATGGTGGAAGGTACCGGTTGTAGCTGGTAGGCAAGCCACCTGGTCCGGGGGCATGGGTGTTTCCGGTTGGGACCGAGAGGGGAGGCCACCCCTTAGAGCGCGCGATATAAGTTTGATCCCATGCTACGCGAGGTTGTAGCCTCCCCACTTAGAGTTGCTTAACAGGTGTCGTGGGTGATTCCAGACACGTGTGAGTTAAGCTGGTGTGTGCAAGTTAGGTGTGTTTTCAACAAAAAGACCGTAGATGGAATTAGTCCCGATGGACTAAAGAAATCCGTTACTCGTGGGTAAAGAGTACATCCTCTGTAGAGAATAAACTATTCGAATAGCCGTGTCCATGGTTAAGGATTTCAGTCTGGGATGGTCAGGTGTCGGTCCTAGTGTCGGTCTTCGGAGGTGAAACGGTTAACCATAAATGGAATTACTACTTGTGACTTGTGAGAACTATGATTATTATTATTGTTGACTAACCCGTGATATTATTGTTATTATCGAGTATCTTAGGGATGGTTCTACCTCCGGGATATTCACTATGAATGTTTATTTTTAAAGCCCTTTATGTGGTGTCGCTCAGACGCCCGACTGTGGCATTTCATTTAAAGCCCTTTATGTGGTGCCGCTCAGACGCCCGACTGTGGCATTTCTTTTAAAGCCCTTATGTGGTGTCGCTCAGACGCCCGACTGTGGCATTTCTTTTAAAGCCCCTTATGTGGTGTCGCTCAGACGCCCGACTGTGGCATTTCTTTTAAAGCCCTTTATGTGGTGTCGCTCAGACGCCCGACTGTGGCATTTCTTTTAAAGCCCCTTATGTGGTGTCGCTCAGACGCCCGACTGTGGCATTTCTTTTAAAGCCCTTTATGTGGTGTCCCTCAGACGCCCGACTGTGGCATTTCTTTTAAAGCCCTTTATGTGGTGTCGCTCAGACGCCCGACTGTGGCATTTCTTTTAAAGCCCTTTACGTGGTGTCGCTAAGACGCCCGACTGTGGCATTGCCTATTATTTGTTTCGTAAATTTTTATGCTACCATGTTATTGCATTTTTATAAATAACTTGCTTGCACGCATCAGAGTTTCATTTATCTTTTGTGACTGACGTCATGAGCATAAAATATTTTCAGCACATCATTGTTATATTATACCTGTGTTCATAATGTTTGCGAGTACATTCAAAGTACTCACTGGCTTGTCCCTGGCTATTGTCTTGGCCAGATTTTCTTGCACGGAGAGGAGCGACGCGATGCCAGCCCCGGAACCCACTCAATGGAGATAGCAGCCTCGCGAAGATAGGAATTAACCTGGCCAGCTGTTCCCGTGGGAAATGGAGTCCCATAGACACTGATGTTTCACAACCCGCTTCCGCCATCAACCACTAGAAACCATTTGTTGTACTCACGGGCCAGAATGGTCTTGTACTACATATTTTGTATTTTTTTCTTGGAATTTCTGTATCAAGTTGGAGCCTCATCAGCTAACAGTAATCCTGGGGCTGATGAGCACGACGGTCTTTTCTGGAAAATTTATTACCCGAAAAACCGGTCGTGGCAGGTGCCTGTCCTCGCAGGCCGCCTGGGCGTCCCTCATGCAGCGCTGGAATGCCTCAATCGTGCCCGCCAGGCTGAAAGGCATGCAGACATAGCTGTGAGGCGGACCCTCGCATCGGCCGTCACGAGATGGCCACATGAGCTTCTGAGACGCGGCCCTGTTGAGCCCAGGCATGCCGATGCAGATGCGGGACTCTTTAACCTCGCTAGGGCAGTGAGCTCCACCTCGTGGCAGGCGACGATTGCCTTGGAGAACCCTTCCTTCCTAAATCTCCTCAATTGCCTTGCTGATGAACTCCTGAACGTCTGGTGCCTCATGCCTACTGCCTTCTCCTGGGAAGCGTGTTCTGAGGAGCGCTTTCACATGGTGCCCGAGCGCCGCTCTCGTGACATTGGCTAGATCTGAGGCCCTCCAAAAGAGAGACCCCGAGCGCAGCCTGAAACGGGCGTTGGGCACGGCTTCCTATGTGATGGATGAAGGTGCCGCGTCCAGGGATGTGAGACTCAGCGTTGCGTCCTCGAGTGAAGCTCCCTCACGAGACCCCTAGCCCAGCTGCAGCTTCTTCGTCTTGGGGGCAACCTTAGGAGGGATGGCGCCATCTTCGTCTTTTGGGTTCTCAACTGTTGCAGCCTGGAAGGCGCGCTCGAGGGAGCACACTGCATCCCTCTCTTGGCAGGCGACCGTGATGATGCCGCCGCTCCATGGCATCTTGAGGATGTTGTAGCCGTGGTGTGTGGCCTCCATGAACTTGGCCAGTGCTGGGTACCCTAGGATGGTATTATAGGGCAGGCGGATGTCGGTGACGTGGAAGTCAATGAGCTCGGTGTGGTAGTTGTTGCGCTCGCCGAAGGTGACTGGGAGGCGAACCTGCCCGATCGGGTGTGTCAATCAGTCGGTCACTCTGGAGAATGGCTTGGTGGGCTGCAGCTGGTAGTATGGCACCTGGAGTCTGTCGAACGTCTAGACGGAGAGAACATTGCCCTGCTCCATCATCGATTTGAATCTTGGTGACAGTCATGTTGCTGATGACGGGGGAGCAGAGCATGGGGAGCACGCCAGCTGTGGCCGTGCACTTGAGTCCGTTTGTGGAGTCGAAGGTGATGGCACACTTGGACCACTTGAGAGGGTGAGTTGCTTCAAGCTTGGGGAGCGCCGCATTCACCTCGTGCACAAACTGCTTGAAGACACGGTGGGAAGCTGGGGCTTGTGAGCCGCCCAAGATGCAGGCGATGTCCTGTGGCTCCTGGAAGACCCTAGCCCCCTCGTAATTGTGGTGATCTTCGTTCCTTCTTGGCGGTCAAGGCGGAGGAGGCAAAGCTGCATTGCCCTGAGGGCGATCCTCACGAGGCTGCTCCCTCCTGTTGCCCTCGCCAGGCTGGTCCTGCCAGTGATCGTCATGAGGCTGGTCGCGCCACTCCTAACGGCGGTCGCATCCATCCCAGCGTCCTCCACCTCGGCCACCTCTGCGACCATAGCCTCGATCTTTGCACTCGGGGCATCGACCGAGGTGCCTGTCATGGAGAGCACTGAGCTCCTGGTAGTCTCTGGTGTTGTCTCTATAGACGTTGTGGAAGGCACAGAACAGCCGCTTGCCCTTGGATGACTCGGGGTGGTCGCAGCCGCGCTTGGTCTCTGGTTCTGCCGCTAGTACTGCTGGCCCCTTGCGCTTTGTGTCCTTGGTCTTGGTCTTCTTGTCTTCTAGATCAGCATCAGGGAGCTCGAGGAGGGAGAGGCATCCCTCCTCAGCCCTTGCACACTTGTTCGCCATGTTGAACATCTCCAGTGCGGTGCAGAGGTCCTCGTGAATGGCTAGCTCCTCCTTCATCTTGACATCGCAGACGCCATCGATGAACACGGAGATGATGGCCTCATCAGACACCTTGGGAATCTTGAGGCGGACGTTGTTGAAGCGCTGGATATACTTATGCAGGTTCTCTCCAGATTGCTGCTTGACGCGGTGCAGGTCGCCCGCGGCTGGCGGACGGTCGTGTGTGCCCTGGAAGATGGCGATGAAGCGGCTGCGCATCTCCTCCCAGGAAGAAACCGATCCCTTGGTCAGGTTCAGGAGCCAAGAACATGCACCATCCTTCAGGGCCATCGGGAACCAGTTTGCCATGATCTTCTCGTCGCCGTTGGCCGCCTCGATGCTTAGCTCGTAGAGATGTAGGAACTCGGTGGGGTCTACGATGCTGTCATAGCATGGACGCAGGTCAGGCTTGAACTTTCTCAGCCAGACGACATAGCGGAGCCCCGCAGTGAACGCGCGGCATTATGCCGTGGCCACCGGAGGTCATCAAGGGGGTAGAACGTCGTCCTGGTGCACGCACTCCGCCAGCTCCTGTGGCGGGTCGCGAGCCTGGTGCTGGGGTGTTGGAAGCACGCGTGCTTATCCTTGGGGACGTTGCACCCCCTAGCAGCTCACGTCGTCCCGAGTCGGCGCTAGGCGCTGCGGGTCGCGCCATGGAGCTATACGCCTTGGCTCGATGATGGCGCCCCGGGCCGAAGGCGGAGGAGGACCCCCGTGCGCGACTTCACCTGCTGTAGGTGGTTGCTGAGGCAGCGAGCGAGCTGGCCCGTCGGAGCCCCTGTGGGCGACGCTGATGAGCTCCACGATATGCTCAAGCCATTCCTCATAGAGATCACCCACCGGACGGTAGCGAAGAAGCTCCCGCGCCATGAGCAGAGCGGCCTGCGCATCCACCTGGCCGCGGAGGGCGTGGGAGGATGAAGCTGCTGGTGTTAGTGACGGAGTAGCGGTGCACCCATCACGGTGCACTGACGGGTGTAGCGATGAAGCTTGCTGCTCGTGGCCTGCATGGCCCATGGCGGCATTGGCCACCAGAGAAGGAGCGCCATGGGCACATCCGTCACCCGCCGGAGCCGTCTGAGCGACACGGGCGGCGACCGCAGCCCGACGCTAGGCGTGAGCCCTGCGCACGTCGGCCATGGAGATGTCGGAGCATAGACCAATCGAACTACGGAAGAGAGGATCCGACACACCCCTACCTAACGCGCCAAATGTCAGATTTTGGGATCCGGCAACCCTTGAGAGGTTCGAACTCTGGGGTGCGTGCGGAGATCTCAACCTGCCCAGCCTGCCTACTCGCGATCCTCCCTAGCCTAGCGCATCGAGCTCAAAGAGACACAAAGACACAGAGATTTATACTGGTCAAGGCCACCGTTGTGGTGTAATACCCTAATCCAGTGTGGTCTGGTGGATTGCCTCAAGGGGCTATGTATGAACTAGTACAAAGGATGAACAAGCCTCAGCAGGTGAGGTGTTCTTGAGCTGGTGTGGTGTTCTACTTGTTCTGGTTTTCGGTCCTCCTCTATGGTGATGGCTAAGTCCTATATATAATGGCCTTGGGCCTCTTCCCAAATGTGAGCGGAAAGGGATTCTACGACGGCGAGATTTGAAAGGGGACAAGCATTACAGTCTATCCTGACAAAAGTAGTCTTCGCCTGCGAAAAGCCTCTGGTCGTGATGCTGCGGTGGGCTCGGTGATGACCTCCGTCCTGTCGTCCTGGCATTCTTGGTCTTGTTGCACGAGAATGGAAACCTTTGGCTGATTCCTCGGGACTCCGCGCCTATGGCTTTCCTCCCTTGCACCAAAGAGGAAACCTGCGCTCTGCACCCGCCTGACGCCCGCCTGACCATGGTCGTCATGGCTCATGTCAGTTGAGCCTCATGAGGTAGTTGCACAGAACTCTCCGCCCTTCAGGAGCCCTCCTGAGGAGGCCACTTCCTTCGGGGGTCTTGGTGTCGTCCGCCTCGCGAGGCTTGGCGCCTCGCGAGGGTCTTGTGGTGTTGGTGATGAAGCTTGGACGTACCAGGCCGTCGATGGAGCCACGTGGTGGGCAGCAGGCAGGCAGGACTGGATACCCCCAAGTCCAGGACGCCGACAATTATAGTTAAGGATCAAACTATTAGTTACAATTTTAATCTAGTTGTGCCAACTTCTTATATTGAGAAGCAACATTTCCCTGTAAGGATGAAGGAACATGCTAAGGTCTCAATCGTGGTTAAGAAGAGTAACATTAAAGCACCTAAACCCTCTGAACAAATTAAACTAGACCCTAGTATTGCTATGGTTAAAGATCTCTTGGTCAATAATATTGATGGGCATGCTATTTATTTCTGTGATGAAGATGCTAGAATTGCCAAACCCGATACTAAAGATAAGAATAAGCATGTTTTTGGCATGCCTGTTGTCTCAGTTAAGATTGGAGAACATTGGTGTCACATCCCTTGTTCTGGTATGACCTAGACTAGCTATGTCATGTGTGCATCACGTTTAAATTTCAATGAATTCAAAGTGGGGACATGTGAAAACCTCCGAAATCATTTTTGACAATGACCAAGATAAAAATTGCTTCAAATGAGTCCAAGAAAATGTTCCTGTTTTCCTTTGAAAATATTGGCAAGAGGTAAAATTCAAACCAATATTTCTGGAAGCTCAGAAATATTTATTTTGGGCATTTGAGTTAATCTAATAATTATTTGCATTGGATTTATATTTGTTATATATTAAATATAAGTTCAATAATTCTGGAACATTTTTTTTGATTCTGGATTTTCATACCTAACCCCATAATTATTTTCAGAAGCTGCAAAATGGTTTTGTCTTTGAACTAAATCAAAATAGAACGACAAAAATAGAAAACAAAAATATAGAAAAGAAGTAGGCTTACCTGGCCACTTACCTAGTAGCCCAGCTGGCCCAGCCCACTAGCCTCCCCCCTGTCATCTTCTTCCCCTGCCAGGAGGACGAGCACGTGGCCGCTGCGCGCCGGCACGCGTCCCGGCCACCTCCTGTTTACCGCTTCCCCCTCGATGCCCTGGTGAAGCGACACAACCCCTGGAACCCCCTCGGTCTCTCCCTCATGCTTCTCCACGCCTCTGCTCTCTCACTCACACGCACCCAAGCGGCCCCATCACCGCCGTCCACCGCTCTCATAGCCACTGGCCTCCCCTATGGCCCTAGACACGCCCCTGAGATCCGCGAAGACTCCCTCGTCATCTCCATCGAGTCACGCAATGCCGGGTGCCCGGGAACGCCGCCACCACCGTCGTCTTCAACTCCGGCCTCCGAGATCACCGACAATGCCCCAACGTCGTCCTACCTTCCCCGAGACCACTAAGACGTGTGCTGCAACCGCTGTGAGCTCACGGATCGACCCCCCTCCTCCCCTACTCGCGCTCATACTCTAGCTCTGTTCCCCACCTCTGCCGAAGCTTGCCGCCGCCGCGAATGTCGCCGAAGTCGTTATGATGGGCCAACACCGCGTATGATCACCTGGTCGAGTTCCTGCTGCCCCATAATCTCTTCCCGTGCTCCTCATTTGCACTAAATCGAGCTGCAGCCCCGCGCCCGCATCTAACCGAGCTCCGGCCGCCGCGTTTGTTGCCGCTGCCATCGCTTCACTCCACCTCCGGCCGCATCGATGCCCCCACCGGACGCGCCTCATCGCGCTGCACCCGTAGATCCCAGCGATGCGAGCTCCCGTGCCGGAGATGGCTGGATGAGGAGGGCCGCCGCGTTCTGTTAGCGCCGGCGGCTAAACGCCGATTGGGTGACGTGGCAGGTTAGTTTAGGCACTAACCCCGTGGTTAGCTTAACACGTGTGCCACTGACGGACAGACCCCCTGACTTAATTAATCCCCGGGATTTATTCCCTGTTAACTTAGACTAATCCACTGGGCCCACATGTCAGGTTGACTTTGTTGACGTGGCCGTTGACCGGACCCACCTGTCACTGACCCTGGGCAGCACAGTGTCACTGACCAGTGGACCCCACTGGTCAGGTTTCACCAGGATCCGTCTAGTTGACCTGCTGACATCACCCTGACATAGTGCTGATGCAGTAAAGCTTTTTCTGGAATTAAAATAAACCAGAAATAATTAGAAATTCCAAAAAATGCTTTAAACTTCAAAAATTCATAGAAATTCAACCATAGCTCCAAATGAGATAAGTTATACATGAAAAATGATCAGAAAAATCCAATCCATCCATCTGCACTGGTTTCATGCATACTTAAGCAACTTAAATCTTCTGTTTATGTCAAAACATGATAATGCACTTTATAAAGTCATAGTTTGAATTTGAACATGAACCTTGGGTTCAAACTAACTCAAACCCATCTGATTGTAGTTGCATTAGCCCAACACACTCATTTTGCCATGTCATGATCATGCATCATATTGTGCATTGCATTGATTGTGTTTCCTTCTGTGTTGCCGGTATTTGTCCCCTCTCGATAGACGTGACACCGACGATGAGTTCGATGACATCGATGAAGAACAATACTATCTTCAGAAGTGCCAGGCAAGCAAAACCCCCTTGTTCATTCCGATAAAATCCCACTCTCTCGCTCCTGCTCTCTTTTACTGCATTAGGACAACAACAATTATATTACTTGCTGCGGTAGTTGAACCCCTTTTCCTCTGCATGACCTGTTATTGCCACAGTAAATAGATGAAACCCACTAGCATGAGTAGGAGTTGTTTGAGCGCTAATGTGCCTACTCATTCATGCTTGTTTGTCATGCCTTCTACTGCTTAGAGTTGAGTCAGGTCTGATTCATCAGGGATGAATTGGAGGTGTGTAAACATGTCCTACTGTGTGTGATCCAAGTGTGTGAACACGTTTTGGTCAAGGTAGTGGCGAGAGCCCATGTAGGAGTACATGGTGGGCTGTCTCATTGAAGCCGTCCTAGGGAACTGAGTTCTGTGTTTGTGATCCATGAACAGCTACTAACACTCATTAGGATCCTTAATTGACCCTCTCGGCTTCTAAACCACCCTTGTCCTCTGTCCAGGAGGTGCAAGTAGTTTCTGGTGTTTGTAGTATGCTGGAGGCCATGGGCAGCGTTAACCCGAGGGGTGGGCTGTGATGCGGTAGGCACGTGGCTGGGTATGCCGAGTACCCGTTTGGTGTTGCGTAACCCTGTACACATCGTTCGGGGGGCTATGTGGAAACCTCGGCCAGACTCCGTGTGGATGGAACTAGAATAGGTGATAAACCTGGACTAGAGACTTGAGTGTTTAGGTTGGCCGTGGCCGACACCCTCGCCAGGCTGCCGCTTGAAAGTTGCTGAGATACATGACATGTACATGGAGGTAAGCGGTGAGAGCGTGTGTGAAGAAGTACACCCCTGCAGGGTTAACATCATCTATTTGAATAGCCGCGTCCGCGGTAAACGACCTCTGGGTTGCCTATACAGTTCATAGACAAGCGAAAGTGGATACTCTAAAATACGCAAGATAAGCATGAGTGCTATGGATGGCGTTCTTGTAGGGAGACGGGAGCGGATCCATAGTGGCGTATTGATATGGTGAATATGTGGACTCGTGTGCGCCACCTCAAAAGAGTTACTTGCAGTTGTAGTTCAGGATAGCCACTGAGGCAAAGCTGGCTTGCTGCAGTTAAACCCCACCATACCCTTTGTTGATAATGATGCATATGTAGATAGTTCTGATGTAAGTCTTGCTGGGTACATTTGTACTCACATTTGCCTATTTTATGTTTTCCAGAGAGACTTCGGTCTCGCTAGTAGTTCCGTGTGGACTTCAATGTTTAGCTTGTTACCTCAACTACGATCTTGTGCCCTCGGCAGGATCTGGTAGATAGTCAGGCTTCTCAGCCTTTCTCATTTATAGATGTCTGTACCCAGACATGTTAAGCTTCCGCTTGTGCTTTGACTTGTATGCTCTGAATGCTGGGTTGCGAGACCCATGTTTGCAATATCTCACTCCTTGGAGCCTATTGAATAAAATACTTGAGTTGTAGAGTCATGTTGTGATGCCATGTTGTATTTGCACATATCGAGCATATTGTGTGTATGTTATTGAAATGCTTGGTATGTGTGGGATCTGACTATCTAGTTGTTCATCCTTGGTAGCCTCTCTTACCGGGAAATGTCTCCTAGTGCTTCCACCGAGCCTTGGTAGCTTGCTACTACTCCGGAACACTTAGGCTGGCCGGCATGTGTCCTTCTTCGTTCCTGTGTCTGTCCCTTCGGGGAAATGTCACGCGGTGTCTACCGGAGTCCTATTAGCCTGCTACAGCCCGAATTCTCCGGAGTCCTGCTAGCCCAGTTGCTACAGCCCAGATTCACTCGCTGATGACCGCACGTTTGTTGTTGGGTCATGTATGCCTGTCCCTGTAAGTTAGTGGCACTTTGCGTTCACGACTAGCCATGTCAGCTCGGACTCCTTGTCATATGGATTCTAGTGAAACTATCATATACGTGTGCCAAAAGGCGCAAACGGTCCCGGGCCTGGTAAGGCGACACCCGTGGGAATACCTTGCGTGAGGCCGCAAAGTGATATGAGGTGTTACATGCTAGATCGGTGTGGCATTGAGTCGGGGTACTAACAGCTTTGGTATCAGAGCCTGACTGTCTGTAGGATTACCAAGCCAAACTGGTCGAAGTTGAGTCTAGAAATTCTTTAGTTATATAAGGGGATTGATTGTGGGATGGAACGTAAGGCTCTTTTTACTCCTTTACCTTATGCCCTTCTGATCCGAGTCATCTTATCCTTCCTGCGGGGTTAAGAAACTAGGCTTCCTCTTCTTTCTATCAGGATCACGTGTTACTAATTCATAGACTTATAGGATTGTTGGGTTTAAGCCTCTGTTCAGTTCCTACTACTTTCGTATGTTGACAGTTCGTCTCGGAACCTTGATATTGTGATGCTCGAGTGGTTAGACCACCATTTTGCAGGATGTCTCAAATCTTCTTCAGCATTTACAGTCGTTATGTTGTCTGAGTCGTCCCAGGTTTCTAATTAGTCTGATGCATTTGCAAGTCCCTTCTTTCCGTTTCCGAAGTTCCTTTGTGCCAGATCAACCACACTAACCAGTGTGTTGAGGTACTTCATTGCCTCGGTATATATGTTGGAGTTATTATTATGACCCTAGGTGTCTAGAGTATCACCTAGTACCCTAGCCATGCTTTGTGTTCCCAGTGTGATGATGCTGGCCACCATCTTTTTCTAAAGGATCCCGAGATGCTATTTTAGTAGTAGGTATTCTACTCCTTGGGTGTTGAACCCGAGGTTCACCCTACTTACCTCGTGTTGATAGTGTTTTTCTCGTTCCTTAGGTTATTAGTAACCTTTGCGATACTCCTCGAGGTCCGTGGTAAATCCTTCTTCCCATACCATGAACCAATATGGCAGAAATTACTCGCAGA
The DNA here is from genome assembly GCF_018294505.1 of Triticum aestivum. Classification (NCBI taxonomy): domain Eukaryota; kingdom Viridiplantae; phylum Streptophyta; class Magnoliopsida; order Poales; family Poaceae; genus Triticum; species Triticum aestivum. Next base: position 296,937,554 of record NC_057801.1, read on the forward strand.
ACCGAAAGATCACAACTAGAGTGCTCTTGACGAGTTCTCGATTCTATGTTGTGACTTTGCTAGTTCTATCTTCTCTGCATGGGTTATCCGGAAGAAATATATTGAACTCGTCCGACATTCTAAACCATGCATCCACAACTCAGAAAATCATATGTTCTTTTAAGTTGTCCCTCTTTAGTTGTTTTCTGGCCTCGTCTATCAATTGATAGTCAGGAGTAGTCATGCATTCGTTCATCGATGCCTGCTACTCTTGTGGTCTGTCAAGCCATTCTATTGCAGAATGACTAGGAGAAACAAACTCCAGAACCTCATCCATATCCAGGATTGGGTCAAAGTAGTTGTAATCCGCATATCAAAATGCCAATCCGGCTTTTGTTCTGTTCCACCTTGGAGTATTACCATCTTTATATCAAGGATATCATGGGAATTGCACACCATCCTAAGAACTCTTGATACAGTGATACTTCTCGCCTCATTATTCATTCCTCAGTCCCCATGTTATTGTAACCGGAACACCGACAAGTGAATCATGATGTGTGAAATCAATACCCCTAGCAACGCTATTGCTTGGTAGTTGAAGGACAATAACCTCATTATTAGTGTGGGATAATTGAATTATCACCCTAAGGTTGACCGTGCTACCTAGTCCACTTCCCTGGTGCACTCTTCGATTGATGAGTTAGGATTTTGTCAAATCCTCGCTCATTTGATCATATCGTCTTGCCCTGAGAAGCAAGAATGTTATCGATCTTAGTAACATATCGGTCATTCGCGATTTTTCGAATATCTTCTCGGAAGTACCACTAGGTCATCACCTGACCGCTATGTTGAGTTCGTAATCAAGTTGGTTTCCTGTAACCACCCCTTCTCCAAGAGTCTGTGTTGGATACCCCTGAGCTAGTTGGTTAAGCTAAACAACAACTTGGAGAGTTGCAAGATAAAAGCTTACCTGGCTTAGTTCACCCCAAAGGGATATCTTATGTGTGTGTTTGTTGAAGAAAGGTGATATCTTCATTGATTGATCCTCGTGTCAATTGTTGGATCTATTGTCTTACCCAAATCTTTGATTTGCGTATGGGCTAACATCAAATCAAATCAGAACCAACGATATTCGTAATGTTGTCTTACTCGTGGTTGTTTCCTCGAGCATACACCATTGTATCCTTTGGGTCTGACCAATGCTATCACCTTGTTCACATAATTCTGGAATTTCACTTATGTGCAAACCTGGAGGAATTTTTGTTGAGTTCATCAGCAACATTGTTATCTTCTCCATGGTTTGTGTTGAACATCCAGCTAGTATTGGAAACTTTATAAGCATTATCTTCATGTCCCGTTCATGAACCATATGCTTGTATGAAAGAAGTGACTTCCTCTAATTCATGTGCATTTGATGCAAGTTGCCACCGTGAATTCGAGAAAGCATGGTCCTACCTGCTCTGGAATCATCCCAAGTCAGTTATGCACGTGCGAAGTATTCCGTGGTCTGTTAGACTGATCATCTTCATTCCATATGAATGAACTAGCACATCAAGCCACTAATTGATTTGCTCAAGGATAAGAAGTTCATCGATAAGTGCACAAGGACTTTGATATCCTTGATGATGGTTTCCCACCTGAACTCGGTAGTGTTTTATTGTAAGACTACCATGTGGTCATTCTTGTCTAAGACAACGTGTTCACATGTTTGTAGCAAAACCAGCTCATGTTTTGGAGCTTGCTACGTAGTCCATTTCCCGAGAATCTCGCAACGTCATCACGTCGAATTGTGTTGCAAACTTTCATTTTTATTTCTAGTCTTAATGAGTCTGGAATATCCTAACACCAACCAGGTCTGAATCTCAGGCTGATATGATGGTTGGAATGTTTTCAAAGAACTATGGTATCGGTCTCTCTGTAACCTGGTAAAGTGGGTGTCGTGGCCAACACACCCAGCCGGAGTACCTAATATTGTAATATCTTGATTGAGGAAGTTGGCCACCTCCCCATAAGGACTTCTTAGGATTTCCTCCCTAGTTGTGCCTTATGATTTTGTGTTCCCGAAGTCCGACCTTTTACTTGATGTTCTAGATACCAAACCATATCTATGAATCGATTATGCTAGCACATCAAGGAGAACATTAGAAGCGGAGTGCTAAATTTTCCTCGGTCGCTCATCCAGATTTTGTCCCCTTGGCCCCGCTAAGGTGAAATCTGAGAAGGTGTTACCTTCCTTTGCATCTACATCCTCCACCATTATTCATCATGGTAGTATGTTGTGTTGCCAGGATCCTTGTCACAGAAATTGGTAAAACCTTGATGAATATGGAAATGCTCAAGTTCCTAAAAGCACGCACAAGCACTAGGTCTTATCACTCGCACTAACTGGGAAAGCTCCCAGTTTTCCTCAGTTATGCTATAACCTTTCAAATAGTGGATTCACTCTCCATGGTTGGGTTTCTCCCCAATTACTAGAATCATTCCCACCATTTTCATTTTGTTCCCAGGTTGCACCGCCATTGTGCAAATTTCCCATGGGCTGCCCCTCTCAGTAATTGCTATTCAGGATCGTCTTCAAAAGTTGTCCTACCATGGGTCCCACCCATTTCCGATGATAAGCAAAAAATCATCCCTTGTGTTGTTTTCAACAAGGTATTCCACATCATCCATTCTAGTCCGGGTATGCCATCCTTTCTTCCCCCACCAAATGATCGATTGTGATTTACCTTGGGCTGGTATAAAGAGTTTCAAAGATCTGTGTATCAATGTAATTCTTTTTGCCACTTCAAGGATAAATCTACGAGTCGCCTCTCCCAAGGTGCCCCGTTATGGAATCATGGCAATTTCTCCTTGCTACATGAAAACCCTTGTCAAATTGTTTCCTCCGTCCTTGCCGATGCTTGTTTGCCTCTCAGCTCCAGAGATGTTTCTATGTCTCCCTCCGAGATATGATCCTGAGTTGTTCGATCCTCGAGAAGATCGATCCTTCTAGAGTTTTTCCTTTCCTCTCGCTATCATGTGGGTTGGTGATCAAATCAATGTTCCTATGAAGTACAACCTGGATCGTGAAGACCATGTTAGCTTGCGTTCCCCCTTCATCTTACACTACGCTTGAATCTCGGGACGAGATTCTTGTTTAGTGGGGGTGAGTTGTCACATCCTGTGTTCTGGTATGACCTAGACTAGCTATGTCATGTGTGCACCACGTTTAAATTTCAATGAATTTGAAGTGGGGACATGTGAAAGCCTCAGAAATCATTTCTGAAAATGACCAAGATAAAAATTGCTTCAAATAAGTCCAAGAAAATGTTCCTGTTTTCCTCTAAAAATATTGCAAGAGGTAAAATTCAAACCAATATTTCTGGAAGCTTAGAAATATTTATTTTGGGCATTTGAGTTAATCTAATAATTATTTGCGTTGGATATATATTTGTTATATACTAAATATAAGTTCAATAATTCCAGAACTTTTTATGTGGTTCTGGATATTTCATACCTAACCCCATAATTATTTTCAGAAGCTGCAAAATGGTTTTGTCTTTGAACTAAATCAAAACAGAACGACAAAAATAGAAAACAGAAATATAGAAAAGAAGCAGGCTTACCTGGCCACTTACCTGGTAGCCCACCTGGCCCAGCCCACTAGCCTCCCCCTGTCGTCTTCTTCCCCTGCCAGGCGGACGATCGCGTGGCCGTAGTGCGCCGGCACGCGTCCCGGCCACCTCCTGCTTACCGCTTCCCCCTCGACGCCCTGGTGAAGCCACGCAACCCCTGGAACCCCCTCGGCCTCTCCCTCATGCTCCTCCCCTCCTCTGCTCTCTCACTCACACACACCTGAGCGGCCCCACTGGCGCCGTCCACCGCTCGCATAGCCACCGGCCTCCCCTACGCCCCTGGACACGCCCCCGAGATCCACGAAGACTCCCTCTTCATCTCCACCGAGTCACGCAATGCAGGGTGCCCGGGAACGCTGTCGGATCTAGGGTCCCGGCAGACCCTTGAGGTTCGAACACTGGGGTGCGCGCGGAGGTTTCGCCTTCTACCTACCTGTTCCTCGCCGAATTGCTAGGATCTAACGACGAGAAGAACAACACAAGATACACAGGGTTTATACTGGTTCAGGCCACCATTGTGGTGTAATACCCTACTCCAGTGTGTGGCGTGGTGGTTTGCCTCTTGGGCTGATGATGAATAATACAAGGAAGAACAGCCTCGCGAGGGTCTGTTCTTGTGGTGGTGTTGTCCCCTTTGAAGGGCCGATTCTAGATGCATATCTTATCCTCACCTTCCTATCCTCTTCCCTCTACCCTGTGGGTGGTTATTCCTATTTATAGGCGGAGGCCCTGGGCCTCTTCCCAAATATTGAGCGGGAGCCTCAGCTTCCTATCCTCTTGCCTCTACCCTGTGGGTGGTTAGTCCTATTTATAGGCGAAGGCCCTGGGCCTTTCCCAAATATTGAGCGGGAAGGGAGCCAACAATTGGCCAATTTGAAGGGGAACATCTAGTACACTTACCCTGACTAAAGTTGGTCCTCGCCTGTCAAAGACTCTGGTGGTGACGCCAACTTGGGCTCCACGGTGACCTCCATCATGCCGTTGGACTGGTCTTGGTCTTGTTGCACCGAAATGGATGCCTTTGCTTGATGCTCTCGCCTGCGCTTGCTCCCCTTGCACCAAAGAGGAAAGAAGGACACTGTGCGGCTGGCGCCCGTCCGGCGCCCTTGGTCATCATGGCTTGCGTCATGGACACCTCGCGAGGTACCTCGCCTTGAACTCTCCGCCTCCTCGTGAGCCAGCCTGACGAGGCCCTGCCTAAGGAAGCTCCTTATCGTCCGCCCCACGAGGCTTGGCCCCTCGCGAGGGTCTTGAGCTTGTGTTGATGAAGATGGGTCGTGCTGGGCCCCCTTTGAGCCACGCCGCAGGCCGCCGGCAGGCAATTCTGGGGACCCCCGTTCCCAGAACGCCGATAGTAGCCCCCGGGCCCAAGGCGCGCCCGGACTTGGCCGAGCAGAGAGGCGAAAGGGCAAGTGCGAAGCATCACGGGCCCTAGCAGCCTGCGGCCTTGGGCGCTGCATGGCGGTTGATTGGACGTGGGTGCCTCCACTTCCCCATGACGCCTCGGCAACCGCACGGATTTGACAAGTCCGTGCACGTGAAACGAGTCATAATTACCTGCGGTCGCGGAGGCCGACGGTTGGCCTTCCCTGGCTTTAAGTACGGCACGCCGCGTGACCTTCCAGTTCATCAACTCTTGCTTCTCCATCTTCCTCATGGCCCCGCCAAGGAGGCTCTCGTCCGCAGAGAAGGGGAAGGCTCGCCAGGACGACCCTGCCTCTCCTCCGCCAAGCGCGGTCGCGCTCGCCCTCGCAAGCACCCCGTGGCCTCTGCGGCGGTTCCCCGTGACCGCGGAGGTGATTTCCTGCGTGGCGACGGGTGGCCGGCCACGCCCGGGGGGCGTGTCTCGGCCGTGCGGCCCTCGAGGCCGCGCTCTCACACTGCGGAGGTGCTGCCGGAGTTTGTTGTGTGGGAAGCGGAGCCGGCCAACGCCCGGCTTCAGCTCCCTCGCTTCCTCCTAGGTGAGCTCCCGGCTGGCGCCCCGGGCGGCGTCTGGCTCCAGGCAGACGGCTGCTGCAGCCGGGCCTCGTGAGCTTCGCTGGAGGTCTTCGCATCCGGGAGCCTGGCCCTGACCCGCGGTTGGCAGACATTTGCCCGCGCGCGAGGCCTGAGCCGCCGGTGCACCCTGCACTTCATGTTCGACGGCGACGCCACCCTCTACGTGAGGGTGTTTGGGGAAGATGGTTGCCGCGCTGGGTGCTGCCCTGAAGACGACGGCCATAGCCGGGGACCCAGCCCCGGCGAGGATGGAGAGGGCAGCGAGCGTGCGGCTGGTGGTGCCCAGGATTCCTCAAGCTTCACTGGTTCCTCTTCGGGTAGCGACTCTTCTAGCAGCAGCCGCGGTCTGCCTCCGCGCCGTCGTGCCTGCTTGGAGGGCGGTAGCAGGTCCGCCCGCCATCGCACCCTGGTGAAGCGCGAGAGGGAGTCCGCCTGAGCTCCGGAGGCAGCTCGGGCTCGGCGCCTGGCGAGCTTTGCCTGATTTGTTCCCCCTTCTCCTTTCTCCTGCACAAAAAGACAGCTATGTGGGGGCCCCGTGGGGGCGTGTTTGTGTTACCGTTGTCAATCATCGTAATGTTTCCGTTGTTCTGGTATTGTTCCTTCTCGCTGAACGCCTGCGTGTAGGTAATCCCCAGCCTTGGCCATGGGGCGACCGACCCGGGTCCCATATTCGTGTCGCGGTGCCCATGAGACACGGACTGGAGGAACGCTCCTGTTAGTGGGCCCGGGTCGTGAGGTCTTGACCAAAAGGATCGAAACACTCGCGAGGGCGCCAGGGCCGTCCCCTCACGAGACCTCGCGCAAGAGAAATCGGTGTCGGAGGGCGAAAAACCGAAGAGCCAAAAGTCAAAAGACAGCGACAGTTTCAATAAAACTTCAAATGAGAATGAACTAGCCAACTGCAGAAAGCAAATGAAAAAGCCGCGTCCGGCACCTAGTCTAGTCTTCGACGTCTTCTCACCAGCGCGGAGCTAAGTGCTGACACTGGGCGTGGGAGGGGGGCCCAGGGCCTGAGGCCGGCGCTCCTGAGACTCCGGGGCGTCTACAGCCCCAACTCATTATTACGTGAGAGTGTCACGGGCGGCGAGCTTCATAGGCGTTGGCCTTCTTCACAGGCTCCGGGCCTTTCTTCAGGGAAGCAAGATTCACGGGCATTGGCCCTATTCACAGGCTCCGGGCCTTTTCCAAAAAGATGGTCTTCACAGGCGTTCGCCTTCTTCACAGGCTCCGAGCCTTTTCCAAAAAGATGGTCTTCACAGGTGTTCGCCTTCTTCACAAGCTCCAGGCCTTTTCAGGGGTAAAACCTCCAGAGGTGCTGGATGTTCCACGCATTCTGGACCGGCACCCCCTCCTGAGTCTCCAAGCGCGCGGAGCCGGGCCTGGAAACATGAACAACCTTGAACGGGCCCTCCCACATGGGAGAGAGCTTATGAAGTCCCTCCCTGGAGAGAACCCGCCTGAGCACAAGGTCCCCTACCTCGAGAGTCCTCGGGCGGATGTTGCGGCAGTGGTATCACCGCAGTGCTTGTTGATATATTGCCGCTCGCAGTGCGGCTTCTCGGCGACGCTCCTCCCCCAGCATGAGGTCCATCGCCTGCATGGCGTCCTGCTGCGCTTCGTCGAACGCCAGGACCTGCGCGGACCGACGTCTGACCTCGTGAGGGAGGACCGCTTCGGCTCCATAGACCAAGAAGAAAGGGGTTTCTCCGGTCGGCTTGGTTGCGGTCGTGCGGATGGACCACAACACGGATTGGAGCTCGTCGTACCAGCCTCTGCCGCAAGCCTCCAGCTTCTTCTTGAATGTTCTGGTCTTGAGGCCCCTTAGGACCTCTGCATTGGCCTGCTCGGCCTGGCCGCTGCTTCGGGGGTGCGCCACTGAAGCGTAGCATATCTGCATTCCAAGGTTAGCACAGTATGTTTTGAAGAGGTTGCTGGTGAACTGTGAACCGTTGTCGATGATGATGCGGTTCGGCACCCCGAACCGGCTCACGATGCCCTTGATGAACTTGACCGCTGAACCCGCGGGGGTGGTGCGGACGGCTTCCACCTCGGCCCACTTGGTGAATTTGTCCACGGGGATGTAGAGGTAGCGATAGCCCCCTGGTGCCCGGGGAAACGGGCCCAGGATATCAAGCCCCCAGACTGCGAATGGCCATGTGAGGGGTATGGTCTGCAGACCCCCCACCGGCTGATGGATCTGCTTTGCATGGAATTGATAGGCTTCGCGGGCATTTACCAGTTCGACGGCGTCATTGAGCGTGGTAGGCCAATAGAAACCGCTTCGGAATGCCTTGCCCACGAGGGTTCGCAATGACGAGTGGTGCCCGCAGTCTCCACTGTGTATGTCCACCATCAGCTCTTTCCCTTCCTCCCTGGAGATGCAGCGTAGGGATACATCATTTGGTCGCTTCCGGTAGAGTTCCCCATCCCTGATGCAGTATGCTGTGGCCTGCCGTGCCATGCGCTCTGCTTCCTCCTCCTTCTCTGGCAAGATCCCTTGTGTCAGATAGCTCCGGAGCTCCGTGACCCAGCATCCCTCCTGAGACTCCACTGTCAAGAGCAAGCGCGCCCCCGAGGCCGGCCCGCAGATTGGGGCTCCCGAGGCTGGCGCCTGGGGGAGCTCCTCCCGAGGCTGCACCGCGCTTGATAGTGACGGCGTGGCCGAGGGCTTGAAGATCCGCTCCTCGAAGATGCCAGGTTCCTAAGGCAGCTGCCTGGACACTCGTTTGGCGATGTCGTCGGCCTCCTGATTGGTGCCACGGGGCACGTGCTGTAACTCCGGCCCCCAGAACTGCTTCTCCATCCCGCGGACCTCCGCAAGGTAGGCTTCCATGTGCTCATCCCTTGGCTCGTATACTTTGTTGGAGAAGTTGACAAGGAGTTGTGAATCACCTTTGATGGTAATGCGCTTTACCCCGAGGGCGGCCGTGGCCTTCAGGCCCTCTATCAGGCCTTCATATTCTGCTATATTGTTGGAGACCTTTTCTCTGTGTTGGAAATAGAGCTGCACGGCGTAGTAGAGCTTGTCTTGGGTAGGAGATATAAGTACCGCGCCAGCCCCGCGCCGTGCCTGGAGAACGCCCCGTCGAAGTACATGACCCAACCGTCCGGCGCCTCACTTCCCGGGGAGAGGGATCGATCCTCCCCAGCCTTTAGGCCCGGCGCCTCTGTCCACTCTGCCATGAAATCTGCCAAGGCGGCCCCCTTGATGACTCGGGTCGTGCTGAATTCGAGCTGAAATGCTTGCAGCTCAATGTTCCACTCGGCGACCCTTCCGGCTGAGTTAGGGCTTCGGAGCACTCTTTCCAAGGGGTACACGAAGACAACCTTGATAGGGTGACCCTGAAAGTAGTGCCGCAGCTTGCGCGAGGCCACCAGTAGCGCGAGGAGAAGTTTCTGAGGCATGGGGTACTATGCCCTCGCATCTCGCAACACCGTGCTGAGGAAGTACATCGGGTGCTCGATGAGGCTTGGAGCCTCAGTGCTGGTGGCATCCTCCGGAAACTGTGGTGCCTCCTGAGGCGGTGGAGCCTCTAGAAGTTGGTTGCCTGGGGGAAGGGTTTTTCCCGCTCCTGGTGCGTCCCCCTGCGGCGGCTGATCTTCCTCGATCGTGGTGGTGATCTCTGTGAGTCCTTTTTGGTCCTGTTTTGCCTTGGCGCGGGCAGCTGCCGTAGCCTTGGTCTGACGCTCCTCCCTAACCGCCACCAGGGCCGCGCTGGCTGAGTAGGGAGTGGCGGCGAGGTAGAGTACCAGGGGCTCTTGTGGGCGTGGGGCCACCATCACCGGTGGGCTGGTCAGGTATCTCTTGAGGTCTTGGAATGCTTTGTCGGCCTCTTCAGTCCATTCAAAGAGCCCCTTTTTCTTCATCAACTAGAAGAAAGGCAGCGCCCGCTCCCCCAACCTGGAGATGAAGCGCCCCAGGGCAGTCACGCGCCCAGTGACCTTCTGCATCTCTTTGAGGGTCTTTGGCGGGCTCATGTTCTCGACCGCCTTGACCTTTTCTGGGTTGGCCTCGATGCCTCGGTGGGATATGACGAAACCCAAGAGCTTGCCTCGGTTGAGCCTCAGGCTTACTGCGTTGAGGCTTGCAAAGGTTTCCTCCAGGTCTTGTATCAGGGTCTTGGCCTCGCGAGACTTTACCACAATGTCATCGACGTACGCCTCCATGTTCTTCCCGAGTTGCGGGCCCAAGGTGATGTGCATGAGCTGCTGGAAGGTTGCCTTCCGTGTTGCACAGTCCGAAGGGCATGCATGTATAGCAGTATACCCCACACGGGGTCAGGAAGGCCGTCTTCTCCACGTCTTCCACCGCCATCTTGATCTGATGATACCTGGAGAAGGCGTCCAAGAAGCATAACAGGTCACACTCAGCGCTGGAGTCGACGATTTGATCGATGCGTGGGAGCAGGAAAGGATCTTGCGGGCATGCTTTGTTGAGGTTGGTGAAGTCGACACACATGCGTTCCTTCCCTCCCTTCTTTGGTACCACCACAGGTTTGGCCAACCAATCTGGATATCGAACCTCGCGAATGACCCCCGTGGCTTCTAGCTTGCGGGTCTCCTGGACAATGAAGGCCTGCTTTTCAGTGGACTGCCGCCTTGCTTTTTGCTTTACGGGGCGCACGTTGGGGCACACGTTGAGGTGGTGCTCGATCACACCCCGTGGGATCCCTGCCAGCTGATCGGGCTCCCATGCGAACACCTTCTTGTTTGCACGCAAGAACTTGACCAAGGCTTCCTCCTGCTCGGGCCCGAGGTGGGCACCTATGGTGAAAGTGGCGCTAGTGGACTCATCCTCGTCGACGGGTATCTGCTTGGTCTCCGCCTTGTCTTGGGTGAACAATTGTTTCTTCTTGGCTGGTGCAGCCCCCTTGGGCTCTGGGCCCCCCGCGTTGGCGGGTTGTGCTGACGCCGCCGTCTTGAAGGCGAGCTGGAGCGCTTGCAGCGCCTCCCCGGTGTCCCCAGGCACGGTGAGGACTCCGCTGCTCCCGGGCATCTTCATGAGGTTGTATGCCGGGTGAGTCACAGCCATGAATTGGGCCAACGCTGGGTAGCCGAGGATGGCATTGTAGGGGAGGCCGATGAGGGCGATGTCGAAATCGACCAGCTCCGTGCAGAAATTGTCGTAGGTGCCGAAGGTCACTGGGAGCCGGATCTGTCCCAAGGAGCTGGATGACCCGCCCCCGATGCCCATGAAGGGCTAGCTCGGCCGCAGCCGCCCCCGGGGTATGTGGAGGAGGTCGAAAGTTTCGACTGAAAGCACGTTGAGGCATGCGCCACCATCGATGAGGGTCCTGGTGACAGCCACCTGGCAGATGGTGGGGGTGCACAACATCGGGATCGCACCCGAGCAGGCCGAGTTGGAGGGGTGGTCTTCCGAACTGAAGGCCAGCCTGGCCTGGGGCTCCGGCCGGTCCTGGGAAGCCCCCTGCCGCACGGAGGTGGCGCCGACCTCGCGGATGAACGGCTTGACATGGTGACTGGAGGGCGGCGCCTGCGAGCCGCCCAGGAGGGCCTCGACGACCGGGGAGGTCGGAGCGGCGTGGCGGGCGAGGAAGAGGTTGCGCGCCTCTTCCCAAGAGGCCACGGAGGGATGCGATACTCGTTGCTCGTTCCCTGCCGGGCCGGTGGCGGTGTTGACAGTGGGCGACGGGGAGCAACGAGGGCGCGCGCCGACGGGAGCCATCCAGGCGACTCGAGCGGCGGGAGCAGCCCGACGAGCGTCAGCCATGAGCGGGAAGGGCGCCAACAATTGGCCAATTTGAAGGGGAACATCTAGTACACTTATCCTGACTAAAGTTGGTCCTTGCCTGTCAAAGGCTCTGGTGGTGACGCCGACTTGGGCTCCACGGTGACCTCCATCCTGCCGTTGGACTGGTCTTGGTCTTGTTGCACCGAAATGGATGCCTTTGCTTGATGCTCTCGCCTGCGCTTACTCCCCTTGCACCAAAGAGGAAAGAAGGACACTGCGCGGCTGGCGCCCGTCTGGCGCCCTTGGTCATCATGGCTTGCGTCCTGGGCACCTCGCGAGGTACTCCGCCTTGAACGCTCTGCCTCCTCGTGAGCAAGCCTGATGAGGCCGTGCCTGAGGAAGCTCCTTGTCGTCCACCCCCCGAGGCTTGGCCCCTCGCGAGGGTCTTGAGCTTGTGTTGATGAAGACGGGCCGTGCTGGGCCCCCTTTGAGCCACGCCGCAGGCCGCAGGCAGGCAAGTCTGGGGACCCCTGTTCCCAGAACACCGACAAACGCCGCCACCACCTCGTCTTCAACTCCGGCCTCCGAGATCGCCGACAATGTCCCGAGATCGTCCGACCTTCCCCGAGCCCACTGAGACGCGTGCTCCAACCGCTGTGAGCTCATGGACCGGTCCCCCCTCCTCCCCTGCTTGCTCATACTCTTTCGTTCCCCACCTCCACCGAAGCTTGCCGCCGCCGTGAATGTCGCCGTCGTCGTTACGATGGGCCAACGCTATGTATGAGCACCTGGTCGAGTTCCTACTGCGCTGTAGCCTCTTCCCGTGCTCCTTCTTCGCTCTAAATCGAGCTGCAGCCCCGTGCCCGCATCTAGCCGAGCTCCGGCCGTTGCGCTTGTCGCCGCTGCCATTGCTTCGCTCCACCTCCGGCCGCATCGGTGCCGCCACTGGACGCGCCTCGTCGCGCTACACCCGTAGATCCTAGCAATGCGAGCTCCCGTCGCCGGAGATGACCGGACGAGGAGCGCCGCCGCGTTCTGTTAGCGCCGGCGGCTAAACGCCAGTTGGGTGACGTGGCAGGTTAGTTTAGCCACTAACCCCGCGGTTAGCTTAACCCGTGTGCCACTGACGGATAGGCCCCACACCCTAATTAATCCCTAGGATTTATTCCCTGTTAACTTAGACTAATCCACTGGGCCCACATTTTAGGTTGACTTTGCTGACGTGGCCGTTGACCGGACCCACCTGTCACTGACCCTAGGCAGCAGTGTGTCACTGACCAGTGGACCCCACTGGTCAGGTTTGACCACGACCCGTCTAGTTGACCTGCTGACATCACCCTGACGCAGTGCTGACGCAGTAAAGCTTTTTCTGGAATTAAAATAAATCAGAAATAATTAGAAATTCCGGAAAATGCTTTAAACTTCAAAAATTCATAGAAATTCAACCATAGCTCCAAATGAGATAAGTTATATATGAAAAATGATCAGAAAAATCCAATCTATCCATCTGCACTAGTTTCATGAATGTTTAAGAAATTGAAACCTGCTGTTTATGTCAAAACATGATAATGCACTTTATAAAGTCATAGTTTGAATTTGAACTTGAACCTTGGGTTCAAACTAACTCAAACCCATCTGATTGTAGTTGCATTAGCCCAACACACTCATTTTGCCATGTCATGATCATGCATCATATTGTGCATTGCATTGATTGTGTTTCCTTCTGTGTTGCCGGGATTTGTCCCCTCTCGATAGACGTGATACCGACGATGAGTTCGATGACACCGATTTATAACTATACTATCTTCAGAAGTGCAAGGCAAGCAAAGCCCCCTTGTTCATTCCGATACAATCCCACTCTGTCGCTCCTGCTCTTTTTTACTACATTAGGACAACAACGATTCATTTGTTACTTGCTGTGGTAGTTGAACCCCTTTTCCTCTACATGACCTGTCATTGCCAAAGTAAATAGATGAAACCCACTAGCATGAGTAGGAGTTGTTTGAGCCCTGATGTGCCTACTCATTTATGCTTGTTTTTCATGCCTGCTACTGCTTAGAGTTGAGTCAGGTTTTATTCATCGGGGATGAATCGGAGGTGTGTAAACATGTCCTACTGTGTGTGACCTAAGTGTGTGAACACAATTTGTAAAGGTAGCGGTGAGAGGCCATGTAGGAGTACATGGTGGGTTATCTCATTGAAGCCGTCCTCAGGAACTGAGTTCTGTGTTTGTGATCCATGAACAACTACTACCACTCATTGGGATCCATAATTGACCCTCTCGGCTTCTTAACAACCCTTGTCCTCTGTCCAGGAGTTGCAAGTCGTTTCTGGTGTATGTAGTATGCTGGAGGCCATGGGCAGCACTGACCCGAGGGGTGGGCTGTGATGCGGTAGGCATGTGGCCGGCTATGCCGGGCGCTCGTTTGGTGTCGCGGAACCCTGTACACATTGTTCGGGGCCGTATGTGGAAACCTCGGTCGGACTCCCTATGGATGGAACCTGAATAGGCGATAAACCTGGACTAGAGACTTGAGTGTTTAGGTAGGCCGTGGACGACATCCTCGCCAGGCTTCCGCTTGAAGGTTGCCGAGATACATGACGTGTACATAGCGGTAAGTGGCGAGAGCGTTTGTGAAGAAATACACCCCTGTAGGGTTAACATCATCTATTCGAATAGCCGCGTCCGCGGTAAAGGACCTCTGGGTTGCCTATACAGTTCATAGACAAGTGAAAGTGGATACTCTAAAATACGCAAGATAAGTGTGAGTGCTATGGATGGCGTTCTCGTAGGGAGACGGGAGCGGATCCATAGTGGTGTATTGATATGGTGAATATGTGGACTCGTGTACAGCACCTCAAAAGAGTTAATTGCAGTCGTAGTTCAGGACAGCCACCGAGTCAAAGCTGGCTTGCTGCAGTTAAACCCCACCTTCCCCTTTGTTGATAATGATGCATATGTAGATAGTTCTGATGTAAGTCTTGTTGGGTACATTTGTACTCACCTTTTCCTATTTTATGTTTTGCAGAGAGACTTCGGTCTCGCTAGTAGTGCCGCGTGGTCTTCGACCTTTAGCTTGTTACCTCAGCTACGATCTTGTGCCCTCGGCAGGATCTGGTAGATAGCCAGGCTTCTCAGACTTTTTCATTTATCGATGTCTGTACCCAGACATGTTAAGCTTCCGCTTGTGCTTTGACTTGTATGCTCTGAATGCTGGGTTGTGAGACCCATGTTTGTAATATCTCACTCCTCGAAGCCTATTGAATAAAGGGTTAATTGGATAAATGCCACTCCAATTCTGGTGATTCAGAAAAATGCCACTCCAATTTGCAAACTTCAAAAAATGCCACTCCAATTCTCGGATACATCTCGATGCCACTCCGGCCTTTGGAGCTAGTTTTTTAAGAAAAAACCGCTGACGTATACGCCCTGTGTTTTTCGTTGGCAGAAATGCCCATGCATCCATCTGGTTAACACGCACCGGTCCAGCCCCGTGCCTATCGTCTTCCTCGCGTTCCTCTCTTCATTCCCCTCCTCTCTACCAAGAACCCTAGCCACCGTCTCCCTGCTCCCCCGCATCCCAAGCCTCTGCCCTGCTGCTCCACATCCTCGATCGCGCCCTACTACTCCACATCCCGGTGCCGCCGTCCTGCTGCTTCTCCCCCCGCCGGGCAGGAGCCCCAGCCGACGCCTTGCTGTTGAGTGCCCCACCACCAGCAAGCGAGCATGGCGGTGGCCATGCTGGAGGCCACTTGAATCGCGCATCCTCGATCGCCACTGTCGAAGATTCGAAGTAACCCCGCAAAAATGTCATCCCCGGCCCCAAATTCTCAGTAAGTTTGTACAAAAATGCTCAAGTTCCACCGATTTGTTGCATGTGTGTTTAGTTCTTCCCCAATTATTGATGTTTGATTACCCATATGATTTTTATAGGTACAGTGGCAGCAATGCTTTTAATTTACAAATTGTTGTGGAGGCCTTTTTCTGTACAAGTCCTGATGGTAGGAAGATTTATGTGAAGGGGAGGAATTTGCTATGGACTGTAGTCGTAGAAAAGTTCAGCGTTGATGCATTAACATGCCAGCTAGCTTCAGAGTTGAACATTGGCACTTACCAATTGGTCTCGGTTTCATATGTTGACAAAGTGTTGGGTGAAAATGTCAGGCTTTTGCATGATGAGCAGCACTACTTGATGTTTGATATGTATGCAGCTGAGCTGAGAGTGCCACTTAGTGTGGTAGTGGTGGATGTAATTGGATCTAGTGTATTCAAGGAGGATCAAAAATTGCAGATTTTGTTCCTATTCATGTTGTGCCTAATGATGATCCATTGGTCATGGGCACTCAAAATTATGCAAATATAATCCAGCCGAATGATGCACAAGCTTACCTCCAGACCGACACTACTAATTGCCCAACAACGCCAACTCAGCTAGCACCGCCTCCTATAGTTGAGAGTGTCACATCAGAGGTTGCAAGTACAAGCCACCCTAATGTGCCACATGCTGACCAACAACAAGAACTTCAAAATCCTTCCACTGATCCATTTGTTTATGAGGAGGAGTATGTTGGAGTTGTTGATGAACATCTAGTAGGTGTTAGGATTCCTGAACCTGCCGTAGTGCAAGAACCGCCTACAACACCTGATGAGAAAGCCGAAGATGAGGAGGCCGAATATGATATGAATATCTCTGATGTTAAGCATCTTATCCAGCAGGAGGAAGAGGTTACTGACATGCCTATTCATTACAATGTGGCAACTGATCCTTATAATGCTGACATTAAAGTGGGGGCTCTTTTTCCTGACATTGTAACCTTTAGAAAAGCAATAAGGCATCATGTTGTGGTAAAAGACATTGAGCTAGCTAAAGTAAGGACTGATTCTACTAGATTCATGGCTAATTGCTCATATCCTAGTTGCCCTTGGCACATTCATGCATCTAGGTTGCGTGACCAACAAGTTGTCATGGTATGCTTACTCATGTTGTAGTTATTTGTGCATTTTCTCACCTTTCTCTTATGACTGTTATATCCTACATGTATCTTGTTTTTGTGTGTGAACTAATCATGGCATCTTTGTGCAGATAAAGAAGATTCCCTCTGAGCACAATTGCCCTACTACAAAGCTTGTAGACAGAAGAATGGCAACCCAAGGTTGGGTTGCAGAGAAGCTTGTTGATTGGGGGAACAAAAACCCATGAGTGGGAGCAAAGGCAGCGAAAACTAAATTGGAGGGTGACTTCAACTTCAAGCTGAAGTATTCCAAAGCTTGGGCAGGTATGAAGATAGCTCTAGAACAAATGCATGGTAAATATGAGGATAGTTTTCAGTTGTTGTTCAATTGGAAAGCAGAGATAGAGAAGAGATGCCCTGGTAGTATTGTTGAGATTGATTTGGTCAAGGAAGAAGATAAGTACTATTTCAATAGAGTCTTTGTAGCTTTCAAACCCTGCATAGATGGTTTCTTAGCCGGATGTCGACTGTACATAGGAGTAGATGCAACTGCACTGAATGGCAAATATGTTGGTCAATTAGCATCAGCAACCGGAGTTGATGGACACAACTGGTTGTATTATGTAGCATATGCCGTATTTGATTCAAAAACTACAGAAAACTGGGTATGGTTTATGCAGCAGCTGCGCAGGGCTGTAGGTGTCCACCAGGGCTAGTAATTTCCAATGATGCTTGCAAGGGACTAGAAAATGCAATTGACAAAGTATTCCCCGAGTGCGAATATAGGGAGTGTATGCTCCATTTATACAAAAATTTTATGAAAAGATTCCATGGTAAAGTATACACAGACCATTTGTACCCAACTGCTAGGGGATTCACAGAGCACAAGTTTAGATGGCATATGCAAAAGATATTTGAGGCTGATCCAAGTGCTATCGAGTACCTTGAGAAACACCATAATAGGATTTGGTATAGGTGTGCCTTTGGTGTGGATAGCAAGTTTGATTATCTCACTAACAACATTTCTGAAAGTTTTAACAAGCTGATCAAAGACTTGAAAGGGCTAAATTTGTGTGAGCTACTACATAGGATTAGAGAGCTAATAATGGTGAAGTTCAATGTGAGGAGGCATGTTGGTAGGTACTTGGCCAGCATAATCTTGTCCGAGGTTCTCAAGAGGCTCAATACACTCAGTAAAACAATTGGGCCCCATAAAGTGGCGTGGAATACCGAACATGAGGCAGAGATTACACTATATGATGTGAAAGTGTATGACCAGAGGCACACTGTTGATCTAAAATAGAGAACATGCTCATGTCGGAAATTTCAAGTTTCTGGGTAGCCTTGCATTCATGCATTGACTTTCATTTGTTCGACAAGGGGTGCAAAGATTGAGTCCTTTGTTGATGAGTATTACAGCGTGGCAAAATTTCGAGCTGCTTATGCTGGGGCACTGCCAACCATGACTGATAGGACACAATGGGAGTAAGTTGACCTTGGATTCCTTGTTTACCCACCTATACAAGAGAAAAGGCCACCTTGAAGGCCCAGGGTTCAAAGAATTAGAGGATTTCTTGAAGACCAGGAAGGAAAGTGGTTACATGCAAAAAATGTGGTCGAAATGGCCACTTTGCAAAAACTTGCAATCTCCCTCCTTTAGTTAATGCATAACCATCACCAATGGAGCACACTCCTACTAAAAGGTGCCATTGTACTTACAAAATTTGTTTATGTCAAATGGGTTCATGTTGCTAAACCATTTCACCTTTTTCTATCATGTAGAAAGAGAGATTCTACTGCAGCCGAGGAGGAAGTTGTGGAAGATGACGAACCTATAGCAAATTATAAAAGGTATAATACTAACTTATGTTCATTCTTTTACCACAAATTATATTTATGAACACACAATACTTAGTTCCGACATTTGCTCTTAATGTACCTACAGGCAGAAGACTCCGGTCAAGAAGAAGACGCCGGCTAAAAAGAGGACACCGGTCAAGGAGAAGACGATGCCGGTCAAGGAGAAGACTACACTGATGAAGAAGAAGATGCTAGCTAAAAAGACGACACTGGTCAAGAAGACGTTGGTCAAGGAGAAGACGGTACCGGTCAAGAAGAAGACACCAGTCAAGAAGAAAAATACGTCGGTCAAGAAGAAGACACCGGTTAAGAAGAAGAATACGCCGGTCAAGAAGAAGACTTCAGTCAAGGGGAAAGGCAAGCAAACTGAAGGTCCTGGAAAGGAGAAAACTGCAGGGAAGAAGAGCAAAAAACTGCAGTTTGTTACACCATCTACTAGTGATGTTGTTCTCAAGCCAACTCTAGGAACCAAGAAGAATCTGCTTTATTGGCTTGGGGGATGAATTTGCTTGAACTGGACCATGTATGTGTCTGTGATGCGCAAACTAGAGGTTGAACTTGTGTATGTGTGTGTGTGTGATGCTCAAACTAGAGCCTGATGGTCAAACTATACCCTGATGTGTGTTGCTTAAACTGGAGCTTAGCTATTTTGGTTCATCTACTGTTGATGCTCAAACTGGAGCTTTAAGACTATTTTGGTTCATCTTCTATTGACGCAAAATATTATGACTTGTCATCTGATGCAAATTATATGTATTTCGGCCGGGGTCATGTCCATTTTTCCCACTAACTTCATTCTTCCTCTGCATAGTACAATCATGCTTCTTCTGCACAGGAAAATAACACATTCTTCATTACTCATAGAAATGTTACATCTTTTTCAGTACAGCCACTACTAATGCACACATTACAAGCATGATCCCATCATTTTTCTGCTTAAATCTGCACATCACACATACATTTTTGCATTCTCAGTCTGTTTACACTTTACAACACACATATTTTTGCACTATCAATCTTCAGCTCTTCGATCTTCCATTATGCAATCTTCATTCAGCAATCTTCAGTTCATTCAAAGACAAGCAGCCTGCATCATTTTTCTTCCTCTTAAATTCAACAAGGCCACCTGCAATCTTCTCTTTCTCCTTACTCTTCAGATCATCTAAATAACAATGATGAGCTCCATCCTCCACCTCCAATGGCCCCGACAGCTCTCCTTGCCATGGCAGATGGAGTACAGGAAGCTGAGGCAGGGGGAGTGAGGACAGAAGAGGCTGGCAGCAAGCTCCGGCGGAAGGACCACAGGAGATAGTGTACGGGGAGGCGAGTTGGGGTGCCGGAGTGGAAAGGCGGTCGGGTAGCGGCGTGCCGGCTGGAACTCCTGCCCGGGGGTGAGAAGCAGAAGGGTGGCGGGACGAGATGCGGAGAAGCAGGGCGCGGCGGCTGGTGTGGTGCAACAGGTTCGTGGCCGGGGATGTGTAGCAAGAGGGGCTCAGCCCGGATGTGGAGCAACAGCAGCAGCGCGGCGGTGGCAGCGGCTAGTGTTCTTAGCGAGAGAGGAGCGGAAACACAGAGAGTAACAAAGGGAAGAAAATACGCATGGGCTGGACAGATGGATGCTGGGGCATTTCCGTCCAATGGAAAACACATGGCGTATAGTCAGCGTTTTTTCTTAAAAAACTAGCTCAAAAGTCCGGAGTGGCATCGACAGATGTATCCGAGAATTGGAGTCGCATTTTTCGAAGTTTTGCAAATTGGAGTGGCATTTTTCTGAATCACCAAAATTGGAGTGGCATTTATACAATTAACCCTTGAATAAAATACATGAGTTGTAGAGTCATGTTGTGATGCCATGTTGTATTTGCACATATCAAGCATGTTGTGTGTATGTTATTGAAATGCTTGGTATGTGTGGGATCGGACTATCTATTTATTCATCCTTGGTAGCCTCTCTTACCGGGAAATCTCTCCTAGTGCTTCGACTGAGCCTTGGTAGCTTGCTACTGCTCCGGAACACTTAGGCTGGCCGGCATGTGTCCTTCTTCATTCATGTGTCTGTCCCTTCGGGGAAATGTCACGCGGTGTCTACCGGAGTCCTGTTAGCCTACTACAGCCCGGATTCTCCGAAGTCCTGCTAGCCCAGTTGCTACAGCCCGGATTCACTCGCTGATGACCGACACGTTTGTTGTTGGGTCATGTATGCCTGTCCCTGTAAGTTAGTGCCACTTTGGTTTCACGACTAGCCATGTCAGCCCGGGCTCCTTGTCATATGGATGCTAGAAACACTATCATATACGTGTGCCAAAAGGCGCAAACGGTCCCGGGCCTGGTAAGGCGACAGCCGTGGGAATACCGTGCATGAGGTCGCAAAGTGATATGAGGTGTTACATGCTAGATCGGTGTGGCATTGAGTCGGGGTCCTGACAATTGGTATCATGGTTTACGTGATTTGGGTTCTAGTGTGAGTGATATTCCTTTTACCTTTTATCAAAAAATTATGAATGATATAGCACCTGCTGAAGTAGAAGATATTGATGTTACTATTAAACTTGCAAATAGGGACACCATCACACCACTTGGGATTATTAGAGATGTTGACGTCTTGTATGGGAAAATAAAATACCCTACTGATTTTCTAGTTCTTTGTTCTCGACAAGATGATTTTTGTCCCGTAATATTTGGTAGACCCTTCTTGAACGTTGTTAATGCTAAGATAGATTGCCATAAAGAAACGGTCAATGTCAACTTTGGTGATGTTTCTCATCAGTTTAATTTCTATATGTTTCTTAAACAACTTCATGATAAAGAATTACCTAGTAAGGTTGAAATAATTGGTCTTTCTTCTATTGTCGTATCTCCTACTGATCCATTGGAACAATATTTGGTGGACATTGAAAATTATATGCACTTGCATGAAAGAAATAAAATATGATAAATATTGTCTGAACAACAACCTATCCTTAAACACAATTTGCCTGTTGAAACTCTAGGATGTCCTCCTCCACCTAAATCTGATCCTGTCTTTGAATTAAAGCAAATACCTGACACTTTGAAATATGCTTATCTTGATGAAAATAATATATATCATGTTACTATTAGTGCTAACCTCATAGAGCATGCAGAAAAGAGATTATTAAAAATTCCGAGGAAGCACAATGCTGCTATTGGATATACTCCTGATGATCTTACGTGCATTAGTCCCACTCTCTGTCGGCACAGGATTAATATGGAACCTGATATGAAACCCGTTGTTGATCACCAATGACGTTTGAACCCTAAGATGAAAGAAGTGGTAAGAACCGAAATACTAAAGCTTATGCAGGCAGGTATAATCTATCCCATAGCTAATAGTAGATGGGTAAGTCATGTTCATTGTGTCCCTAAGAAAGGAGCTATTACTATTGTTCCTAATGATAAAAATGAACTCATTTTACAAAAAATATTGACTGGCTATAGAATGGTAATTGATTTTAGAAAATTAAACCAAGGTACTAGAAAATATCATTATCCTTTGCCTTTCATTGATCAAATGTTGGAAAGATTGTCAAAGCACACACACTTTTGTTTTCTTGGCGGATATTTTGGTTTCTCTCAAATACCTGTATCACAACCCGATCAAGAGAAAACCACATTTACTTGTCCTTTTGGAACTTATGCTTATAGATGTATGCCTTTTGGTGTATGTAATGCACGGGCTACCTTTTAAAGATGTGTGACTGCTTTATTCTTTTACTTCTGTGAAAAGATTATTGAGGTTTTCATGGATGATTTTTTCATTTACAAAACTTCTTTTGATGATTTCTTAAGCAATCTTGATCGAGTTTTGCAGAGATGTGAACAAACTAATCTTGTATTGAATTGGGAGAAGTGCCACTTTATGGTGAATGAAGGTATTATCTTGGGGCATAAAATTTCTGAGCGATATATTGAGGTGGATAAAGCTAAAGTTGATGCAATTGAGAAAATGCCATGTCCTAAAGACATTAAATGTATTCGTAGTTTCCTTGGTCATGCTGGTTTCTATAGGAGCTTTATTAAAGACTTCTCTAAAAATTTCTAGGGTTCTTACTAATCTCTTGCAAAAGGATGTTCCATTTTGTTTTTTATGATGATTGTCTAGAAGCCTTTGAAACACTTTAGAAAGCCTTAACTTCTGCACCTATTGTTCAACCACCTGATTGGAACTTGCTTTTTGAAATCACGTGTGATGCTAGTGATTATGCTGTCGGTGCTGTTCTTGGACAAAGAGTTGATAATAATCTAAATGTTATCCATTATACTAGTAAAACTCAAGACTGTGCCTAAAGAAATTATGCTACTACTGAAAAAAAAGAATTTTTAGCAGTTGTGTTTGCTTGTGATAAATTCAGATCTTACATTATTGATTCTAAAGTAATTGTTCACACCAATCATGTTGCTATTAAATAGCTTATGGAAAAGAAAGATGCTAAGCCAGGACTTATTCGGTGGGTTCTTTTGCTATAGGAATTTGACTTGCATATTACTGATAGGAAGGGAGCTGAGAACCGCGCAGCTGATAACTTGCCTAGGTTAGAGAATATTCCTGATGACCCACTACCTATTAATGATACATTTCCAGATGAACAACTAGCTGTCATAAATGCTTCTCACGATACTTCTTGGTATGTTGACTATGCTAACTATATTGTTGCTAAATTTATAACACCTAGTTTTACATACCAAGAAAAGAAAAAAAATCTTGTTTGACTTAAGACATTACTTTTGGGATGACCCGCATCTTTATAAAGAAGGAGAAAATGGTATTATTAGATGTTGTATACCTGAGCATGAACAGGAACAAATCCTACGGAAATGTCGCTCCGAAGCCTATGGAGGGAATCATGTGGGACATAGAACTGCACACAAGGTATTACAATCCGGCTTTTATTGGCCTACTCTTTTCAAGGATGCTCGTAATTTTATCCTACCTTGTGATGAATGTCAAAGAATTGGTAATATTGGTAAGTGTTGGGAAATGCCTAAGAATTATTCACTTGTAATTCAACCATTTGATGTTTGGGGCTTTGATTATATTGGACCTTTTCCTTACTCTGATGGGTATACACATATTTTGGTTATTATTGATTTTGTCACTAAGTGGGTAGAAGCTATTTCAACTAGCAGTGCTGATCATGGCACCTCCACTACAATATTGAAACAAGTTAATTTCCCGAGGTTTGGAGTCCCTAGATATTTAATGACTGATGGTGGTTCACATTTTATCCATGGTGCTTTCCGTAAATTGCTTGCTAAATATGAAGTCAACCATAGAATTGCATCTCCCTATCATCCTCAATCTAGTGGTCAAGTTGAGTTGAGTAATAGAGAAATAAAATTAATATTACAAAAAATTGTCAATAGGTCCGGGTATAATTGGTCTAAGAAACTTGATGATGCACTTTGGGCCTATAGAACGGCCTATAAGAATCCTATGGGTATGTCTCCTTACAAAATGGTTTCTGGAAAAGCTTGTTATTTGCCTTTGGAGTTAGAACAAAGAACATATTGGCCAATTAAATAACTCAATTATGACTTCAAACTTGCTGGTGAAAAGAGGTTATTTGAAATTAGCTAGTTAGATGAATGGAGAACCCAAGCCTATGAAAATGCCAAATTGTTTAAAGAAAAAGTTAAAAGATGGCATGATAAAAGAATCCAAAGATGAGAATTCAAAGTAGGTGAGCAAGTTCTATTATACAATTATCGTTTTTGATTTTTTGCAGGAAAACTTCTTTCGAAATGGGAATGACCATATATCATCGCAGAAGTTTATCGCTCTGGAGCTATTAAGATCAATAATGAAGAATGCACTAATGCGAATGTGGTCAATGGACAAAGAGTTAAGCATTATATTTCAGGTACACCTATTAATGTTGAAACTAACATTATCCAAACCATGACACTGGAGGAACACATAAAAGAAACCTATGAGAACACTCCAAAACCCTGAAAAGGAATAGGTACATGATAAAGTTAGTAAACGGACTCCAAAAATTCTTGGAATATTAGAAAAAAATAAAAAATAATAAACAACCAGGAAGGCAATCCAGTTGCCCACTAGGAGCGCCCCGGTGGGTAGTGAGCCCCTGGGCACCTTCCCGACTCCATTTTCTTGTGGTATACTTTTTTCCCAAGATAAAAATTCTTTATTTATACCCCCGGACGATTTGACCACTGCATCACGTTTAAGATATCAACCATAGCCCCTCCGATGAAGTGTGAGTAGTTTACTTCAGACCTTCGGACATGTTACAGATATCAACATAAATAGAGTGGGCACGTTCGATGAAGTGTGAGTAGTTTACATCATAACCATAGCCCCTCCAATGAAGTGTGAGTAGTTTACTTCAGACCTTCGGGTCCATAGCTAGTAGCTAGATGGCTTCTTCTCTCTTTTTGGATCTCAATACACTGTTCTCCCCCTTTCTCGTGGAGATCTATTCGATGTAATCTTCTTCTTTTTGCGATGTGTTTGTTGAGACCGATGAATTGTGGGTTTATGATCCATCTCATCTATGAATAATATTTGAATCTTCTCTGAATTCTTTTATGTGTGATTGAGTTATATTTGGAAGTCTCTTCGAATTATCCGTTTGGTTTGGCCAACTAGATTGGTAGTTCTTGCAATGGGAGAAGTGCATGGCTTTGGGTTCAATCTTGCGGTGTCCTTACTCAGTGACAGAACGAGTTGCAAGGCACATATTGTATTGTTGCCATCGAGGATAAGGAGATGGGGTATTTATCATATTGCATGAATTTATTCCTCTACATCATGTCATCTTGCTTAAGGCGTTACTCTGTTTTTAACTTAAAACTCTAGATGCATGCTGGATAGCGGTCGATGAGTGGAGTAATAGTAGTAGATGCAGAATTGTTTCGATCTACTTGTCATGGACATGATGCCTATATACATGATCATACCTAGATAATTTCATAACTATGCTCAATTCTATCAATTGCTCAACAGTAATTTGTTCACCCATCGTAGAATACTTATGCTCTTGAGAGAAGCCACTAGTGAAACCTATGGCCTCCGGGTCTATTCTCATCATATCAATCTCCATCACTTTATTTACTTGCTTTGCTTTTACTTTTTACTTTGCATCTTTATACCAAAAATACCAAAAATATTATATCTATCAGATCCCACTCTTGTAAGTGACCGTGAAGGGATTGACAACCCCTAATCGCGTTGGTTGCGAGTAGGTGTCGTTTTGTGCAGGTACGAGGGACTTGCGTGTGACCTCCTACTGGATTGATACCTTGGTTCTCAAAACTAAGGGAAATACTTATGCTACTGTGCTGCATCGTCCTCTCCTCTTCGGGGAAAACCAACACAAGCTCGAGACGTAGCAAGAAGGATTTCTGGCACCGTTGCCGGGGAGGCTTACGCAAAAGTCAACATACCAAGTACCCATCGCAATCCCTATCTCTCGCATTACATTATTTGCCATTTGCCTCTCGTTTTCCTCTCCCCCACTTCACCCTTGCCGTTTTATTCGCCCTATCTTTCCCAATCTCCTCCTCTTTTTCCTTTGCCTTTTTCCTTGTCCGTTTGTTTGCTCGAGTGTTGGATTAGATGCTTATTTATTCCTAAACAAAGAAGCCAATATCTATGGATCCTGATCTGCTTGCCAATCTTTTTAAGAGATCCAATTATGATGAACCAATTCCTAGTGATTTGGATGCACTAGATTATCTTTATAAGGTTTTGCCTAAAATCCGTGAAGTGACTCATGATAGATCTTTGAATAAAAAGCATGATTGCAATGATTTTATTATAAATTCTTTTGATGTCAATTGTGCTAATAAGATGCAAAACCCTAAGCTTGGGGATGCTAGTTTTGCTATGTCTACTACTTGTTGCAATGATCATGATTGGGGTGATTCTTCTTATGATCTTGAAAATTTATTTAAGCCCCATGATGAATATGAGATTGATAATAGTGTATGCAACAATATTAAAAGTGGGTTTTGAAGAGTGTCAACTTTAGATCCCACATATTTGGAGTATGTTCAATCTTATGATATTTTTGATAAAAGTGGGTTCAGGAAGGTCATGACTTTAATTAATGTTAATCCCACTATCTTGGAAGAGTGTCAACTTTGCATGCATGTGGATCGTGTTGAGAATATACTTTGTGATAGCTATTTTGTTGAATTTGCTTATGATCCTACATGTAACTATTATGAGAGAGGAAAATATGGTTATAGAAATTTTCATGTTGCTAAATTACCTCTCGTTATGTTGAGATTGTTATTGTTCCTTTCCGCTTCCTTGCATATGCTAGTTTTTGCTTGCTATGATAATTTGTTTGCCTATAATATGTCTATGCATAGGAAGTATGTTAGACTTAAGTGTGTTTGTCACATGTTTTATGATGCTCTCTTTGTGCCTCAATTCTTGTCTTTCTTGTGAGCATCATTGAATCTCAATGCGTAGCTAAAAAGGCTTTAAAGAAAAGCGCTTGTTGGGAGACAACCCAATATTTTTTCTTGCTGCTTAGTAATAAATAATCCATCTACCTTCTGTTTGGTTGTGGTTTTATGTTTTAATTAGTGTTTGTGCCAAGTAGGACCTATAGGATAACCTACGATGATAGTTGATTTGATTCTGCTGAAAAACAGAAGCTTTGCACGCACGAATTTAGTTATGATAAATTAAAGAAACGTGATTTTGCGTTTATTCTTTTTGCTACTGATCAATAAACGAATTTTCCAGGACTTCCTATTTTGGTAGAATTTTTAGTTCCAGAAGTTTGCGTTAGTTACAGATTACTACAGACAGTTCTGTTTTTGACAGATTCTGGTTTTCATGTGTTGTTTGCTTATATTGATGAATCTATGGCTAGTAAAATAGTTTATAAAGGATAGAGAAGTTGGAATACAGTAGGTTTAACACCAATATAAATAAATAATGAGTTCATTACAGTACCTTGAAGTAGTCTTTTGTTTTCTTTCTCTAACGGAGCTCACGAAATTTCTGTTGAGTTTTGTGTTGTGAAGTTTTCATGTTTTGGGTGAATTCTTTTGATGGATTATGGAACAAGGAGTGGCAAGAGCCTAAGCTTGGGGATGCCCATGGCACCCCCAAGATAATCTAAGGACACCAAAAAGTCAAAGCTTGGGGATGCCCCGGAAGGCATCCCCTCTTTCGTCCACTTCCATAGGTAATTTACTTGGAGCTATATTTTTATTCACCAACATGATATGTGTTTTGCTTGGAGCGTCTTGTATTATTTGCGTCTTTGCTTGTTTGTTTACCACAATCATCCTTGATGTACACACCTTTTGAGAGAGCCATACATGAACTGAAATTTGTTAGAATACTCTATGTGCTTCACTTATATCTTTTGAGCTTGATAGTTTGTTCATGGTGCTTCACTTATATCTTTTGAGCGTGATAATTTTTGCTCTAGTGCTTCACTTATATCTTTTAGAGCACGGTGGTGGATTTGTTTTAAATAAACTTGATCTAATGCTTCACTTAGATTATTTTGAGAGTCGTTAACAGCATGGTAATTTGCTTAATGTTAAAATACTTGGTATTCAAGATATGTGAAACTTCCTTTTGAGTGCGTTGAATACTAAGATAAGTTTGATGCTTGATAGTTGTTTTGAGATATGAAGGTGATAATATTAGAGTCATGCTAGCTGAGTAGTTGTGAATTTAAAGAATACTTGTGTTGAAGTTTTTGATTCCCGTAGCATGCACGTATGGTGAACCGTTATGTGATGAACTCAGGGCATGATTTATTTATTGATTGTCTTCCTTATGAGTGGCGGTCGGGGACGAGCGATGGTCTTTTCCTACCAATCTATCCCCCTAGGAGCATGCGCGTAATACTTTGCTTTGATAACTTCTAGATTTTTGCAATAAGTATATGAGTTCTTTATGACTAATGTTGAGTCCATGGATTATACGCACTTTTTCCCATCCTTCCACCATTGCTAGCCCCTCTAATACCGCGCACCTTTCGCCGGTATCATACACCCACCATAAACCTTCCTCAAAACAGACACCATACCTACCTATCATGGCATTTCCATAGCCATTCTGAGATATATTGCCATGCAACTTTCCACCGTTCCGTTTATTATGACACGCTCCTTCATTGTCATATTGCTAGCATGATCATGTAGCTGACATTGTATTTGTGGCAAAGCCACCGTTGATAATTCTTTCATACATGTCACTCATGATTCATTGCATATCCCGGTACACCGCCGGAGGCATTCATATAGAGTCATATTTTTGTTCTAAGTATCGAGTTGTAATTTTTGAGTTGTAAGAAAAATAAAAGTATGATGATCATCATTATTAGAGCAATGTCCCAAGTGAGGAAAGGATGATGGAGTCTATGATTCCCCCACAAGTCGGGATGAGACTCCGGACGAAAAATAAAGAGGACATAAAAAAGAGAAAAGGCCCAAATAAAAAAATAGAGAAAAAGAGACAAGGGATAATGCTACTATCCTTTTACCACACTTGTGCTTCAAAGTAGCACCATGAACTTCATGATAGAGAGTCTCTCATTTCGTCACTTTCATATACTAGTGGGAATTTTTCATTATAGAACTTGGCTTGTATATTCCAATGATGGGCTTCCTCAAAATGCCCTGGGTCTTCGTGAGCAAGCGAGTTGGATGCACACCCACTTAGTTTCTTTTGTTGAGCTTTCACATACTTATTGCTCTAGTGCATTCGTTGCATGGGAATCCCTACTCACTCACATTGATATCTATTGATGGGCATCTCCATAGCCCGTTGATACGCCTAGTTGATGTGAGACTATCTTCACTCTTTTTGTCTTCTGCACAACCACCGTTCTATTCCACATATAGTGCTATATCCATGGCTCACGCTCATGTATTGTGTGAAGATTGAAAAAGTTTTGAAAATGTTAAAGTATGAAAAAATTGCTTGGATTGTCATCGGGGTTGTGCATGATTTAAATACTTTGTGTGGGGAAGACGGAGCATAGCCAGACTATATGATTTTGTAGGGATTACTTTCTTTGGCCATGTTATTTTGAGAAGACATAATTGCTTTGTTAGTATGCTTGAAGTATTATTATTTTTATGTCAATATGAACTTTTGTCTTGAATCTTTCGGATCTGAATATTCATACCATGATTAAGAAGATTTACATTGAAATTATGCCAAAGTATCACTCCGCATCAAAAATTCTTTTTTTATCATTTACCTACTCGAGGACGAGTAGGAATTAAGCTTGGGGATGCCTGATACGTCTCCAACGTATCTATTATTTTTGATTGCTCCATGCTACTTTATCTATTGTTTTGGACTATAATGGGCTTTATTTTCCACTTTTATATTATTTTTGGGACTAACCTATTAACCGGAGGACCAGCCCAGAATTGTTGTTTTTTGCCTATTTCAGTATTTCGAAGAAACAGAATATCAAACGGAGTCCAAACAGACTGAAACCTTCGGGATCGTGATTTTCCAACTGAACGTGATCCAGAAGACTTGGACCCTACTCCAAGAAGCTTCCGAGGAGGTCACGAGGGTGGAGGGCGCCCCCCCTGGGCGCGCCCCCCTACCTTGTGGGCCCCTTGGAGCTCCACCGACGTACTCCTTCCTCCTATTTATACCTACGTACCCCCGAACGATCAGAACGGGAGCCAAAAAACCTAATTCCACCGCCGCAACCTTTTGTATCCACGAGATCCCATCTTGGGGCCTGTTCCAGAGCTCCGCCTGAGGGGGCATCCACCACGGAGGGCTTCTACATCATCACCATAGCCCCTCCGATGAAGTGTGAGTAGTTTACTTCAGACCTTCGGGTCCATAGCTATAAGCTAGATGGCTTCTTCTCTCTTTTTGGATCTCAATACAATGTTCTCCCCCTCTCTCGTGGAGATCTATTCGATGTAATCTTCTTCTTTTTGCGGTGTGTTTGTTGAGACCAATGAATTGTGGGTTTATGATCCATCTTATCTATGAATAATATTTGAATCTTCTTTGAATTCTATTATGTGTGATTGAGTTATCTTTGCAAGTCTCTTTGAATTATCGGTTTGGTTTGGCCAACTAGATTGGTAGTTCTTGCAATGGGAGAAGTGCATGGCTTTGGGTTCAATCTTGCAGTGTCCTTACTCAGTGACAGAAAGAGTTGCAAGGCACGTATTGTATTGTTCCCATCGAGGATAACAAGATGGGGTGTTTATCATATTGCATGAATTTATTCCTCTACATCATGTCATCTTGCTTAAGGCGTTACTCTCTTTTTAACTTAATACTCTAGATGCATACTGGATTGCGGTCGATGAGTGGAGTAGTAGTTGTAGATGCAAAATTGTTTCAATCTCCTTGTCACGGACGTGATGCCTATATACATGATCATACCTAGATAATGTCATAACTATGCTCAATTCTATCAATTGCTCAATAGTAATTTTTTCACCCACCGTAGAATAGTTATGCTCTTGAGAGAAGCCACTAGTGAAACCTATGGCCCCCGGGTCTATTCTCATCATATCAATCTCCATCACTTTGTTTACTTGCTTTGCTTTTACTTTTTACTTTGCATCTTTATACCAAAAATACCAAAATTCTTATCTCTATCAGATCTCACTCTCGTAAGTGACCGTGAAGGGATTGACAACCCCTAATTGCGTTGGTTGCGAGTAGCTATTGTTTTGTGCAGGTACGAGGGACTTGCGCGTGACCTCCTACTGGATTGATACCTTGGTTCTCAAAAACTGAGGGAAATACTTACGCTACTGTGATGCATCATTCTCTCCTCTTCGGGGAAAACCAACGCAAGCTCGAGACGTAGCACATTGCAAGGCGGGTTCCTTCTCTGAATACTCCAAAATAGTCTTTGAACACAAGAATCCTGTCCGGCTGTGCAAAAAAAATTCCACACACAACCGCAAAGAGTATAATATTTTACGAGTCCAATCCGCTGACAACTTTTTGTAGCGTGACATCACGTCGCTGCCCGACCATTATTTCGAACCGTTTTTTAGCCTGCTGCTCCATATTTCGAGATGCGGTTTCATTGGCACGTCTTGTCAAAGCAGAGATCATGTCCCCTTATTGCGGGATTCTCAGCAATACGGGTGTGGGTAACCCAACCGTTCTGTTGGCATGATTCCTTGGGAATAGGCAGTTTTTAAGGCCTAGGAGGGGGCGTTTGATATTCATCGCCCTTATAAATGGGCTAAGACCCGTCTTTTCTCCTTTACTTCAACCCTTTCCTCAACCTCTCCAACCTCGATTTCCAGCACCCTAGGTTCAATTTAATCGCTTTGCGCTTCCCAGTCATGTCCGGACCCGGCCCTCAAGGCCGGTGGGTGGCTTCCTTTGTCACAGAGGAGGACATTACGAAGCTCCGAGAGGCAAGATACCCGACCGCGGAAATCCTCCACAGGCTTCCTGCTCAAGGGAAGGTTATTCCTATTCCGGCGAGAGGGTCATATTCAACCCCCACTTCCTCCGAGGGCTAGGGTTCGCTCTTCATCCCTTTATTCGAGGGCTCATGTTCTACTATGGGCTAGATTTTCACGATCTAGCTCCGGACTTCTTTCTTCACGTCTCGGCGTTCATTATCGTGTGTGAGGCCTTCCTCCGTATTCCCCCACACTTTAGCTTGTGGCTCTTTATTGTGATGCCAAAGGTAGTCGACAGGAAACAAGCAGGGTGCGTTGCTGCTGTAGTGAGCAAACTCACCAATACTCCTTGGCCAAAAGGCTCCTTCACAAAAACTTCCAACCTATTGTAGAGGGAGTGGTTTTATCTCACTGAACCCCGTGTTACCAACTAGGCAGCTACACCTGCGTTCTGGTCTAGCCCTCCGTTACAGCTTGCATCATGAATTAATATGGGGCTGGACTAGGGATCAATTGATGAAGTGCAGACACTGCAAAGCCGCATTTGGGGCCTCATTGAAAAGGACACCAGTCTTATCAACATAATCTAAGTAATGCTAGTCCATCGGGTCCTACCGTGCCAGCGACGGCCTCTCCGCATGTGGGAGTTCAATTCGGAAGGACCACGAACCCTTCAGCGCTTCTTCGGCAAGATGCTCATAGGAATGTGGAAATTATTCTTCGGGACACGAAAACAGTGATCGGATACTACAGAGTACATCGGCCTTGACTGCAACCATCCGCATACCTCGGTAAGCACTCGATTCCTGAACACTGCTTAGTTAAATTTCTCATAACAATATACTGAGAAAACCATACTCGGCTAGGACTGGATAAAAAAGGCTGAGAGAATTAGGTGTCCGGCCCCTCTTCCTGAAGACTCGGCTAATCCGGTGTTAACAAGGATGCTGGTTCCATCACCATATCAAGTGTCGGCAAAGGAAGACAAGGAGGAGAGCAAGAAGGCCAAGGGTGGTCCCCAAGGAGATTGGAACTCCCTCTTCCGAAGATGAAAGGAAGGATAAACTGTCATCCCTTCTCCCCATGGGAAGAAGAGGAATGCCTCCGAAGACTTGAAGATAGAGGCTTCTAAGCAAGGAAAGATATCCCTGCCAGGGGTTTCCGGTCGGGAGGGGACGTTGTCACGCAGTTCCTCCGTATTGACAAGCCTTTAGCTGAACCGTAAGTGAAGAAGGGTGTTTTAAACATATCCCGTTCTTTCCTAGTTGCAAGGGTAATATTTAAAATATATGTTTGCATTCTGGCATGTAGCCTTCCTCAACAATCCTCCTCATGGGGGGATCTTCTTCCGGAGATGATGGTGTCAGTGGGAACAACACCTATGGCATCACTGGAATCCCTACTACGGTTGGCAGGTGCAAGGTGGCGGAAAGAGTGGGTCTAGGAGCTAGCACAAGGATCATTTACCCAAGTTTGGGCCGCGACGATAAATAATACCCTAGTCCTGCTTTGATGTATATTTGAGTGTTCTTTTGTTCTTGAACTAGCAACGATGCGTGCATAGTCCAAAAAGTCGAATCCCTCTCCAATGTGCCTCGGGCCTCCTTTTATAGAAAAAGGGGATGCCAAAGTGGCATACAGGAGGTGGAAAGGGTACAGTGTAGAAGCTTATTGCCTGTCATTACAGGACAAGACGCATTAAATGCGCTCCATAGGTGCCCCTCCCTTTATTGGGGACGGGAACGAGGCCAGTACCATCCGTCGTCGCCTCGCCTTGCTTCAACACACGTCCAGGACAACGAGGCGTGCGGCGCCATGTAGGCTGGCAGGCTGCTGAGCTGGCGTGGTGGCAGTGTCTTCACGAAGATCTGCATGCCACCATGCAGCTGCATGGAGAGCGGCGACGGAGTCTTGGCAGATGTGGGCCTGGCTGCGGCCCTGCTGATGTCCTCGACAAGGGTCTTGCTAGGGCCTCGGAAAGGGTCTTGCCGTGGCATCGCGTTCGTCCCTGGAAAGCATCTCACCAAAGGTCTCGTGGATTTCCTCGACAAGGATCTTGCCAAGGATCGTCGTCTTCTGATCGTCATCTGATCTTGTGTGGTCATGATCTTTACAAAGATCTGCATGCCACCATGGAGGCGCCTCCCAAGCCTTGGTCCCAATGTGGTTGATGGCTTTGGAACCCTTGGGCTCAAGGGTGGCGCGCTCTGCTGGCGCCAGGCAAGTTGCCCCGACAAGGCGCTTGTCGGGGCTACCCCGGCAAGGCGCTTGTCGGGGCTACCCCAGCAAGGGTCTTGCCGGGGGAGTCTACCTCCCCCTCTTGCATCTTCATGTCTCTGGTCTTGGCGTTGCCTTGATTGTCTTGTGGCTTTGGCTTTGTCGGTGTACTAACATAGGGGCGCTCTTTTGTACCCCTTATTTGTGCACGGGCAGTCGGAGCCGCGCCCATGACTACACGCAGAGACATGAAATCAAAGCCGCAGGACGGCCAAGGCAAGGTGGTTTCCCCCGGCAAGACCCTTGCCGGGGGGGGCCTCCACGGCCCTGGCAAGGACCTTGCCGGGGCAGCCTACCTGACGCCGACAAGGCACACGACCCTTGAGCCCCAGTTCCTCCAGCGTCACTAACCACATTCGGACCAAGGCTCGAGAGGCGCCTCCGTGATGGTATGTAGATCTTTGTGAAGACAAGAACACTTCAAATCAGAAGAGTAAAAGACGACGAACCTCGGCGAGATCCTCGCCGAGGAAACCCACAAGACCCTCGGCAAGACCCTTGCCGGGGACGACCACAACGCCGCGACAAGACCCTTACCGGGGCCCCCAGAAAGGCCGTTACGAGGGTGTTCGCGAGGCCACAGCCAGGCCCGCACCTGCCAAACTTCTATCACCATTCGCATACAGCTGCCAGCCCACCAGTTGGGCAGGCGCCTGCGTGTCGGCGTGAGTCTTCTCGTCCAAGTCAGCGCATGCCTAGGTGGTGGCATGCAAATCTTCGTGAAGGCCCTACCACCATGCCACCTCAGTAGCCTGCCAGCCTACATGGCGCTGGCCGCCTCGCTGGCCCAGGTGCATGTCAAGACAGGGCGAAGTGGCGGTAAAGTGAAGGGGACATGTCGGAGGCGCATTAAATGCATCTTGTCCCGTAATAGCTAGCGATAGGCTTAACCATAGTACCCCGATGCAACCTCCTGTGTGCCACTGTGGTGATCCCCTTGCCTATAAAAGGAGGCCCGAGGCTTCCAGGAGAAGGATTCGAACTCTTGGACAAGTTACGCTCATAGTAGCTAGTTCAAGAACCTCAAGAACACAAATATACACATCCAAGCAGGACTAGGGTATTATGCATCCCTGCGGCCCGAACCTGGGTAAACAATCTGCATGCTCGTACTGACTGCTGATTTTGCTCTCCTCACAACCCTGCACCCCGCAACCATTGTAGGGATTCTTGTGATCCCATAGGTGTCGTTTCCCACCGACATCTTTAGCGCGCCAGGTAGGGGGCGCAGTAGTGAGCATCTGGTTTAGCAGCTAGTAGCATAGCTCTTCGTCGCCATGGCTCACAAGAGTAAGACGACCACGGCGATCGGTTCGTCCGGGACCGGACTGCCTCTACAGGTGCGGACCAGTAGCGGCCCAGTCACGGAAAGAACCCGTGGCGCGGCCCGCGAACATCAACATCATCCTGGCAGCCCGGGCCTAGTGAGCGGTGCCGTTCGTGCGCCAGGAGACGAGACACACGCCACAAACTGCAGAGACGAAGTTGGGCCCCCCGTAGGCGGCACGGGGCCCTCCAGGGGCATCGTCGGGCCGCTGGACGGCTGCACGGTGACCTCCAAGACACCCACACCGGCGCCCACAACGCACTCTTCTCAAGTTGTGTGTGATGAGCAGCGCCGCACCGCTGGTGACCCCGGGCGCCACCCTGGGAAGAGTCCCGCGCATCCTTCACATGACGAGGAGGGCCAACATGCGCGCCGAGGTGCTGGCGAAAATGCTGGACAGCCGCACGGCCGTGATAGGGCTCCTTCTAACATAGTTGGAAGTCGAAGCGCATCACGGTTCATGCAGCTTTCGCTGCCACCCACACCAGCTTCTCGACTTTCCTCCTGCTGCGGAGAAGCTCGATGAATGGAGGGCCACTATCTGGAGCCTCGTTGGCATCACCAACAAGGACGAACCGCGACCAATGGGGCCTGTGAGCCGTCGGTCCGCCGAGCCGCCGCGTGCCAGCGGTGGGTGAGCTGGGGGCGATGCAGCCACGGTGCACTCTCGTCCTCCACACCGTCCACCACGGGTGTCGACCCGTCGTGACGACACTCGCGATGATATCTCCATAGTGTCATCCGATCCGCGGACCCACCACGACCAACGTCAAGTTCTTCGGGAGCAATCCCATGAAGACGCTCGAACAACCATCGAGCGTCAGCGTGATGTCTGCCACCAGTCGGACAGGCATGCAGGGCCCACTATGGACCACCCAGCACCGGGAGGCTACGACGGCCTACCCTATGAGGCAGGCTGTCCGGCATTCACCCGCGAGCTACGGCAGTTCCAGTGGCCGTCCCACCGCACGTTCAAACTCGATGTTGGCGAGAAGTACAATGGCAAGACTCACCCGTCGGAATTCCTTAGCATCTATACCATCGTGATGCAAGCTATCGGGGCCTGCGACGATAAGGTGCTTGACAACTACTTCCCGTTGGCACTCAAGCCTAATGTTATGTCATGGTTGATGCACTCGCCAGTCGACTCCATTCTTCCTGATCGGATCTCTGTCATGAGTTTGGTGGCGCCTTTACCGGAGGCCACCAAGCTCATGGCCAAGCGAGCGACTTGCATATCATCCCCCAAAAGGACGGAGAAAACTTGCGCAAGTACATCCAAAGGTTCAGCCGTGTGCAGTACAACATTCCAGACGTTCATCCTGCCGCCGTGATCAGTGCATTCCATCAGAATATGCGCAACCGCAAGATGCGTGTGGAGCTGGTGATGAACAAAGTCAGAATGTGTCCTAACTTTATGTTCTGGCCGATCGGTGCGCTCGAGCTGAAGAGGGGAGGAAGTACCCCGGTGCGGAAACTGACTCCATGGATGACGCCACCGCCCCGGCAAAGAAGGGTCGGCGCCGTAACAGAAAGCACAAGGGCAAGACCGTGATTTCCATCGAGTGGTCCGACGACACCGGCACCACCAAGAAGGTCAAAGAAAGCGACCCCGACAAGGAGGTTGGCCGGTGTGCCGCTTGTCGGGCCTTGGCGGCTGCCGACAAACCAGGGGGCTCCAACAAGCAGTATTGCAAGATCCACCGCACCAAGGGCCATGACCTCCAGAATTGCCAGCAAGTTGAGTAGCTTGCTGAGAAGCAGAAAGATGAGTATGGCGGCGGGACAAGGAGAAGGGCCAAGAGGGTGTAGAAGGATCCAGCAAGAAGCGTGGCGTCCAAGGAGGCCACTGTGGCAAGTATAATCGACAAGAGAGGCACGCCCGAGGCCGCGAGAAGAAGCAAGAAGATGATGATCATGACGAGGACGATGAGTCCGGTGACCACGAGTTCCAGAAAGCTACAGAGGCCATGTGCATCGATGGTGGCGCCTCGCTTCATACATCCCACCACCAGCTCAAGCAGTGGGCGCCTGAGATCGCAGTGGTGGAGCCGTCACTCGACGCACGGAAGCCGCTGAAATGGTCCAGCACGCCTATCATCTTTGACACCAAGGACCACCCCGACCACACTACTGCGGTCGGGTGCTTGCTGTTTTTTGTTTCACCAACGATCCGCAACCTCAAGGTGACGAAGATGCTAGTTGATGGCGGGGCCGGTCTAACTTGATCTCGCCTATTGTGATCAATAGGCTGCAGATCCCTGATGGGGACCTCGAAAAGACAGGCACGTTTCAAGGGGTCAACCCGGGGAGGAGCCAGCCAAAGGGAAAGGTCACGCTGTCCATGACGTTTGGGGGCGATTTGAACTACAGGACGGAGAGGATTGTCTTTGATGTAGCCGAGATCCCCTTGCCTTGCAACGGGATTCTCGGCTACCCGGCGCTGGCCAAGTTTATGGCGGCCTCTCACTACGCCTACAACACGCTGAAGATGCCCGGGCCGATGAACATCATCACCGTCCCCTCCTACAAGAAAGATGCATTGATTTGCGCTAATCAACTCTACCGGGAAGCGGTTGTGGCAGCTGCCGCTAAGGCACCTGCTCCTACCATTGAAGCCCCGGGAGGAAAGAAGACCGGCGAGACTCCTTGCACCCACTCCGGCAAGCGCACCTCTTAGGGGTGTTGCGCTCCCATCGAGGACGTGCCAGAGAGCTCCACCGGCAAGAGCAAGAAGTCCAGAGCTGCACCACCAGAGACCAAGAAGGTGTCCGTCAGAGAGCACGACATGGGAGGAGCTTTTACCATAAGCTCCACCCTCGACGGCAAATAGGAAAGCAAGCTCGTCACTTTCCTGCGGGCGAATGTCGATGTGTTTGCATGGCAAGCATCCGACATCCCCGGCGTTCCCAGGGAAGTGATTGAGCACCATCTTGCTGTCTGTCCTCATGCACGGCCCGCCAAGCAGAAGGTCGGGAAGCAAGCTCTAGAGAGGCAGGAGTTCATCACGGAGGAGATCAGGAAGCTAGAGGTGGTAGGCTTGGTAAGGGGAGTGCTCCATCCGACGTGGCTGGCCAATCCGGTAGTGGTGCGCAAGGCAAACGAGATGTGGAGGTTGTGTGTTGATTACACAGATATCAATAAAGCTTGTCCAAAGGATCCTTTCCCGTTATCGCGCATGGACCAGATTGTTGACTCCACGGTCGAGTGTGACCATCTATCATTCCTCGACGCCTACTCAGGGTACCATCAGATCTTCATGAAAAGAGAAGACGAAGAGAAGACAACATTCATCACCCCATGTGGTACGTATTGCTTTTTACGAATGCCTTTCGGGTTGAAGAGTTCTGGCTCGACTTTTGCAAGAGCAGTCCAAATTGGTTTTGAGCCCCAGCCACATAGAAATATGGAGGCTTATATAGATGACATAGTGGTCAAAACCAAGGACAAAGCAACACTTTTGCGAGATCTGGAGGAAACATTCGCAAACCTGTGCAAGATCAACCTCAAGCTGAACCCTGAGAAGTGTGTCTTCGTTCTCCCACATGGCAAGCTCCTCTGGTTCTTTGTGTTGCAGCATGGGATTGAGGCAAACCAGGAGGAGATCAAGGACATCGAGCAGATTGAGACACCTAAGCGGATCAAGGACGTGCGTCGGCTCACTGGCTGCATTGCCGCCATGAACAGATTCATCTCCAAATCCACGGAGCGTGCCCTTCGCTTCTTCAAGATCTTGAAGAAGGCGGGCCCAATGGAGTGGACCCCGGAGGCCGAGGTAGCGCTGCAGGATTTGAAGAAATACCTCTCCTCTACCCCAGTGCTGGCTGCGCTTAAACCACAAGAACCATTGCTGTTGTACCTAGCAGCAATGATTCAGGTGGTTAGCACCGCATTGGTGGTGCAGCGAGAGGTCGACGAAGAAGCAGCAGCAGCGACAGAATCAACGGATGGCGAGTCGGAACCCTCATCGGCAGGGCTCGGTCCCAACAAGACTGAGTCCCCGGCAAGGGCTGAGGCCAGTGCAACAGGGCCCACGCGACTAGGTGAAGTGGTGCAGAAGAAGACAATGGTGCAACACCCAGTTTACTTCGTCAGCTCCCTCTTGCAGGGGGCTAGGTCGAGGTACTCTTGTGTGCAAAAATTGCTCTTTGGCCTCCTTATGGCCTCGTGGAAGCTGTGTGATTACTTCCAAGCACATAAGATCACCGTTGTCACCCGCATCCCGTTGCAACGGATACTGCATAACCCAGATGCAATGGGGAGGATTGTGGAATGGGCCCTGGAGCTGTCAAGTTTTGGCTTAAAGTTCGAAAGCACCTCGACGATTCAGAGCAGGGTCTTGGCGGAGTTCGTTGCTTAGTGGACCTCGGCGCCCGACGAAGAGGTCAAGGAGACCACTCTCCCTGGAAGGGAAACGAGTCGCAACTGGATCATGTACTTTGATGGAGACTTCTCGCTACAAGGCGGCGGCGCTGGTGTGCTGCTCATCGCACCCACTGGAGAGCACCTCAAGTACGTGGTCCAAATGCACTTTCCCAGGGAGATGTCGACAAACAACACTGTCGAGTAGGAGGGATTGCTTGCCGGTCTCAGGATCGCGGCAGACCTCAGAGTCAAGAAGCTCATCGTCAGGGGTGACTTGCAGCTTGTCTTCAGGCAGATCAAGAAAGAATATCCAAGACCGTTAATGGAAGCTTACGTAGATGAAGTGAGGAGACTGGAGGAGCGCTTTGACGGTATACAGGGAGAGCATGTTCCCCGGATGGAGAATGACATCGCTGACTACCTGTCAAAGCGTGCTACCCTCAAGCTACCTGTGGAACTAGGTACTTTTGTGCTTCGGTTAACTCAACCATCCGTCGAACCATCAACAGAATAGAGCAAACGGAGGAAGCTAGGCCCCGGCAAGTACATCCCCATCGAGCTCCCTGGAGCCGCCGACGAAGGAGTTGCCATGGATGCCGAGCCTGCTTTCAAAAAATTGACTCCAGCGGGGCGCCAAGCCCTTTTCGCGGAGGCAACCCTTCCCGTGGCAGGAGAAATGCCTTTGGTCCTTGCCATCGAGCCACAGGCTCCAGCATGGGCGCAACACACCGTCCGTTTCCTCCAAATAGGAGAGCTTCCTGAAGAGCAGGAGAAGCAGAGAGAGTAGCCCGCCGGTCTGCTCTGTACCACTTCGTTGACAATGTCTTGTACAGAAAAGATCGAATGGGGTGAAATTAAAGTGCACCTCCCGGGAGGAAGGACTGGAGCTGTTGGTGGAGATACATGGAGGCATATGGGGCTCCCACATAGGGTCAAGGGCCCTTCTTGGCAAGGATTTCCGACAAGGTTTCTTCTGGCCCACCGCCCTCCAGGATGCCGCAACACTGGTAACCAAGTGTGAAGCGTGCCAGTTCCATTTGAAGAAACTTCATCAGCCAGGTCAAGCCTTGCAGACAATCCCTCTCTCCTGTCCATTCTCGGTTTGGGGGCTCGACATACTAGGCCCTTTTCCCCGCGCCGTCGGGGGCTTTGAGTACTTGCACGTTGCCATCCACAAGTTCACAAAAGTGGCCAGAGGTGGAAGCAGTGAGGAAGGTGACCGCACGGTCGGCCGTCAAATTCTTCAAGGGACTAGTTTGCCGCTTTGGTCTGCCGAACAGAATCATCACAAACAATGGCACGCAGTTCACAAGCCACACCTTCACGCAGCATATCGAGGACCTCGGCAGCAAGGTCTATTTTTCCTCCGTGGCACACCCACGGAGCAAGAGCCAAGCAGAGAGGGTAGATGCAGAAGTGCTACATGTCCTGAGGGAAAAGACTTTTGACAGGCTGCACAAGAGCGGGAGGCGCTGGATTGATGAGTTGCCAGTTGTTCTTTGGTCGATCAGAACGACGCCAAATCAAGCCACCAGCCAGACACCCTTTGCCCTGGTTTACGGGGCAGAAGCAGTTATCCCCACGGAACTCATATACGGGTCACCTTGAGTGCTCGCTTATGATGAGCTTGAGCCAGAGCAATTGCGGCAAGATGACACAACGTTCCTCGAGGACGATCGTCTTCGGGCAGCTGTGAGAGCAGCATGCTACCAGCAAGCCTTGCGCCGCTACCATAGCCGCAAGGTTCATGCTCGGAGCTTTTAGGAAGGCGACCTTGTTCTTCGGTGCGTTCAGTCGGCCAAGAATTCCAACAAGTTGACTATGAAGTGGGAATGCCCTTATCGGGTAACACGAGTCACCAGGGCTGGCGCTGCCCGCATGGAGACCGAAGATGCCATTCCAGTGAGCAACTCCCGGAACCTCGAGCATCTTTGCAAGTTTTACCCATAAGGCGCGGCTGCCGGGCCCCCCGGCAAGCCACCTTTTGTACAAGCCTTGCTGGCAAGGCATGTAACCCTCTGTACAAAGCCAGGCGCAGTCCCTAAGCATAAATAATCGAAGCGTTGGCGCCCTAAGTTATAGCACGCATGCTAGATTGAGTCTCTCCCTCGGTTAGGGTTGATAGTGCTTAGCAGCGACTAACCCCTAGCGTAGAGGTCGAGTTTG
The DNA here is from genome assembly GCF_018294505.1 of Triticum aestivum. Classification (NCBI taxonomy): domain Eukaryota; kingdom Viridiplantae; phylum Streptophyta; class Magnoliopsida; order Poales; family Poaceae; genus Triticum; species Triticum aestivum. Next base: position 296,979,168 of record NC_057801.1, read on the forward strand.
CGTCTCTTTGTTTCTATCCATCCTCTTTGGTTCGTAGGGTACGTAAATATTTCCACCAAGCCGAGTGGGAGGAAGGGGACAAGCCGGCGCTCCGAACCCAACAAGCCTAGCTTGCCGAGGGCTGAAGACACGAAGGTCCCCCCACGGCAAGTTAAGGTTGCCGGGGGCTGCAGATCCAGATGAGTTTTCCCATCCCTTGTTATCCATTTCCGTATGAAATTTGAAACGTGCGGAACCTCGTTTTGTTCCAAGGCTGTCGTGCTCCCCTCGTTCCTGTCACCCAGGAATTTCTTGGTTCGGAATACGGTTGTAGCCATGGCGGCAAGGAAGCAAGCGTAGGGCCCACCCCCACTTTGTCCCTGCCTCCGCCAAAGGCGTGAGTATGGGCAAACGGAGTGTGGGAATGGCAAGGCCCGGAGTGAGGGAATGGAGTGGGGCAACGGTGTTTATATTGAAAATAACAAGGACTTGTTCCTTGGTATGGGCTTTGCTCACACACACAGAAGACCCGGCAAGCACCCTTTTCCATTAATACGATCCATACAGGTGTAGTTCGTACAGAATGTAGACATAAACACGGGAGTTAGAGGTTTTAGATCTAACTAAGGCCCGCAGGCTTACAAACTGAAAAAAGAAAAGGTGCCCGTAATCGCTTTCTTGTCCCTTTCCTCAGGAAATGAAACAAGAAGGCAAAAGGGCAGAAGGAGCGCCTGGGCAGGGTACGAGCAGCAGAAGGCGCCCAGAGAACATGCCGACGGTCTCCTAGAAGAGGTATGGCGGTGGTGGCGGTGGAGGAAGAGCTGGAAGATGAGGTAGCAGTCCGTCAATATGCTACGAAGGCGTCGGTGCCATCGTACTCCGACTTGACGGCCCGCCACCCGCCTTCTTCGCCTTCTCCGGCCTCCCCACGCCAGCCGCCCAAGGAGGCGACCCCGAGAAGTTCAAGGAGCCGGCGATGTGGATGATAGGGTCGCCGGTGTCGCCAGGGAACGACGCGCTCGACGCCTACTTGGACCCGTCATCCTGCCGCCCGCTACCCTCGTCGTCACTGCCGCTTTCCTCCTCGTTGCTCTCACTTGAGGATGAGTCTTCGTCATCACAGGAGCTCTCCATGCAGCACCTTAAGCGAGTCCAGAAGTGTCCAAAGACCTTGACGGAGAGGAGGCCACTCTCCATAAATTTGAAATGGAGGGTGAGCCACTCCGTCAGGCTGTGGATGCGAGTGAAGGTCTTCAACCCACGGCGAAGGTACATGATGTGAGGGGCTAGGAACTCTCCGTCGGCCCATGTGCCGCTGTTCCCACAGCCCCTCATGTGCAGCCACAATGCCTGTGGAGGATCCAGCTTCATCTCCCGAGCAAATGGGATCGGGAGACGAAGACGACAGCGCCCCAGCTGGCGCATCCTGATGAAGAACTCGTAGGGGTTGTCCCCGACGTTGCCCTCCACCGGGGGAGGGGCCGCTGACGGAGGCGAGGCCGATGCGCCGCCCCATCCTCTTATTCCCCGAGAACCACGACGGCCTCGACCTCGCCCCCTCCTCCTTCCTCTAACGGCTAGCTCCGCCGCCACATGCTCTTGGGGAGGAGCGACGCATTGTCGACCGGAGACCCTCGCCGCCACCTATGAAGCATCACCGCGCCCTCTCGCCATGACGGAAAGGAGGAAGGATCAGGGATGGGGAGAGGCGGCTGATGAAGGACTGAGAGGCACCGTTCCTCCCACTCCCCTCCTTATAAAGGGACGGAATCGGGGCTCGGCCGCCCCTTTCAGCCAATCCGGCTCATTAAAGGGACATCGGGTGAGGCTGTCGACCGCCCTCCCCGCCCAATTGAAGGCACGTGGGAATCAACCCACGCACGCACGTCTTCCCGTATCCCACACGCCTGTCATTCGCCCTGCATCGTGCATGCGGTGTACGTGGCACTGGAGACGGACGTAATGGGACGCGTTGAACGGCGGTTCCCAGGAAAGGACAGTAAATGAGCGACGGCCCTACGGTCTCGAAGGGACACGCAAGCCGCCTCTTTACTGTTCACCGCAAGGTGACGCAATCGTGCTTCGATCACCCGCGCGCGCGACCACCACGTCACCCATTCAACGCAGGTCGTGGGGAAGTGCAGCAGACGGAAAGCTACCGTGGTAAAAACCGCCCCGCCTGCCCGTGCACCACTCTGGGCCTGGCCCACCAAGGCGTGGCGCTTATGTGTGGCCCAGGCCCGAGGGCTCCTGTCTGTGTACTAAAATAGGGGCGCTCTTTTGTACCCCTTATTTGTGCATGGACAGTCGGAGCCGTGCCCATGACTACACTTATGCAGTGCAGAGACAGGATATCCAAGCCGCGGGACGGCCAGAGCAACACCAAGATGGAGGCACGGAGAGCAACAAGGCAATGTGGTTTCCCCTGGCAAGACCCTTGCCGGGGCGGCCTCCAAGGCCCCGGCAAGGACCTTGCCGGGGCAGCATACCTGACGCCAGCAGGGCACACAACCCTTGAGCCCCAGTTCCTCTAGCGTCACCAACCGCATTGCGACCAAGGCCCGAGAGGCGCCTCTGTGATGGCATGCAAATCATTGTGAAGACAAGAACACTTCAAATCAGAAGAGTAAAAGACGACGAACCTTGGTGAAATCCTCACCGAGGAAACCCACAAGACCCCCGGCAAGACCCTTGCCGGGGACAACCGCAACACCGCGGCAAGACCCTTGCCGGGGCCCCTGGCAAGGCCCTTAACAAGGGCATTCGCGAGGACACAGCCAGGCCCGCACCTGTCAAACTTCTATCACCATTCCCATGCAGCTGCCAGCCCACCTGCTGGGCAGGCGCCTGCATGTCGGCGTGAGGCTTCTCGGCCAACTCAGCTCATGCCTACGTGGTGGCATGCAAATCTTTGTGAAGGCCCTACCACCGTGCCACCTCAACAGCTAGCCAGCCTACATGGGGATTGCACCGGCCAGCCCCGCGAGTTCGTCATCAGGCTACACCGGCCAGTGCATCGTCGTCTTCGTCTCCCTATGTCACATCAATAGCTTCTGGCAATGCACTAGGCTAGCTTCATGTGTGCATCATGTTAATCTTTGCAAGAAACTTGAAATGGGGATTGCCTAAACCCTAGCATCAAAGGAATTCACTAGGTTCAACCAAAATATTTCCAGTAAATCCAAATGGCTTTCAAAAATGTTCATCATTCTTGGAAAATGCTGGAAAAAGTAACCAGCGGTGATGCACATTTTTCCATGAGATATTTGGGCTCTGGACTAAATCATACTCTATTTGCATTTGGGCATTTAAATTCTATTAAATATTTGAAATGCTCAAATAATAATAAACTGAATTGTTTACCGTAGGATATATTTCCAACAGTGGTCATGAGCAGTTTCTTGATTTTTGGAAGTGTCTAAGTATTTTTAATAAAGCCATCAAGTTACAGAATAATAGAAAAAGTAAATAAATGGGAAGAACAGAAACTCACCTGGCCTCACCTTTCCAGCCCACCTGGCTGGCCCAGGAGCTGGCCTAGCCCACCACCCCAGCCCATCGAGTAAGTTCTCGGTACATTTTTTCGCAACCTCTACTTCATTTGAACTGCTCTTATTCCTGGATATTTGATACAGTCGATACGTTGCCAAATTCTCGTATGGAGCGATTATCCAAAAGGATTCCGTCGAAGAGTATGAGCTTCTAGCAATGCATGGAGGCGGCAATCCTGGTTTCATCTCTTGGTTCAAACAAACGGTAATTTCCATTAGACCATTTCATTTCTTCTTCTAATTTCTGGCTAATGCAACAATCCTTTCGTATTAAACTTGTAGGCTAGTTCAGAGTCTATGGACGCCGAATTGAGACAAGTCGCTAATGGTTTTGACTATAAGGTCCATTCATTTGACAAATACGACATCAACGGGTATCGCTTTCGTACCTATGGCAAAGAGCTATCTATGGCCGACCGAAAGTCTACAAATTGTTGTGTCTCTGCTATCAGCGAAGGAGATACCGAGTATTATGGAAGAGTTGAAGCAATTTATAGACTTCTATTCCATGGTGCAAACCCATCGAACGTCGTAGTCTTCAAATGTCATTGGTTCCAGCCGAAAGAGACTAGAAGGACTCATGAACATCTAGGGCTAGTTGAAATCAAACAAAGCACCCATTTGGATGTTCTCGATGTCTATATTACGGCTCAACAGGCAACCCAAGTTTTCTATCTACCGTGGGCCTGCCAAAGTGATCCAAATCTCGAAAGTTGGGATGTCGTTTATGATGTGCCGCCACGTGTTAGACCACCTCCCCCAAATGAAGAGGATTATGAACCTCACATTAGTCCAGACACATATGAAGGAGAATTGTTCCAAGAAACACGTCTTTCCAAAAAACGTTTCAAGAACCGCTCACCTCATAATATTCAAGTAGATAGCGGCAGTGAATCCGAGCCTAAGCAGGAACAAGAAGAGCCGGAACGAGAAGAGGTTACTGCTGCGGATGACCTGTCAATGCTTGACCGATTACATGTAGGAGGCCTTCCAGATGTTGATGAATTTATTGATGATGATGATGATGATGATCACGTCATTACTGATAGTGATGAGGATGATCCATTTATTGACCCCGAAGCATATATAGACGATGATGATGCATTTATTAATGATGACGATGCAGATTAATATTATAGTTCATGTCAGGTATTCCATTATTATTATATACATATATATTATTAATTAGTTCAAGTTTTAACCTAGCTAGCTCTAAAATGAGCTATACTTAGCATTTATTCCTCCAAAATGAATTTGTATGCTTAGCTAGCTCAAAAATGACATAACAACCTTAATTAGCTCAAAAATGACTTTAACCTAGGATAGATCTAAAATGAGCTATACTTAGCATTTATTCCTCTAGAATGAATTTATATACATATTATTATTTATGTCAGGTATTCATTTTTTTTATGTTGTACTAATTTCGTTTACTCTTTGTCATTCCAGGTGTTGACAGATGGTGGGCGCGGGTCGAGAGCGCTCCGGGGCTCCTACCTCAGCGCGTGGTGGGAGGGGTAGTTCCATTCCCCCCCCCCCCATAGCCTCCGGAGAGCGGTAGATCTTAGTTTGCAGAGTCCAGCGACGGTCGCTTCTTCTTCGGTCGGGAGAGGTCGGGGGGGGGGGAAGAAGAAGGAGAAGGCTGCTAGAGGTGGACGTGGCATCGGGAGAGGTAGGAAGGCTGCTACGCCTTCCTTGCCGCCACCCCCAGCTGAGTCACCCGACCACAGGGCTGCTCCGTCTGAGATCGAGCCATCTGAGGTGGACCCTTCTATGGCAGACGCGCCTACGGCCGACGAGCCTCGGGCCGACAACGAGCCTCGGGCCGCCGAGCCTCGGGTTGCCGAGTCTTCGCCCCACGAGACTCCGGAGCTCAGACGGGGTCACGCTGAGTCGGAGCCGAGCCCCTGGGAGGACTGGACGGAGTCGAGTGCACATGGTTGTGTTCAGGGTGGAGACTATAGTCCTGATAGCTACAGCGAGGGTGAGTGGGTTGAGGGGCGCAAAGTCTACCAGCATGGTCGTACAAAGCTCCCGCCCACCCCGGCGACCCCCGACCAGAGGTGGTTGATTGCGCCTAACGGGGAGAAGTAAGTGCATTTACTCTTTTTTTTAACCTTTTGCCTTGACGTTTCTTCGAATATCTAATGCGTTGGCCTTGTCATACTGCAGTTCTTGGACACACGAAGATGGTGTCCGCAAGCCCAACACTATCCTTGGTGTGATTTGTCGCTAGTGCTTCCCGGGGTGGGTCATGTTGCCCGGTGAGGGCCGGGTTCCAAAGCTAGGAATGACCTGGGAGCACTACTTGGTTGCCCCGGCCCCGCCGGAGCATAGGGTCGGCGATGTCGAGTGCAACACGGTGGCCAACATTGTGATCGCCACGTTTTGGGTAATTTCTCCTTTGCCATTTACGTTGTGTTTTCTTCTTTGAATGCATACCTTCTACATGTCTTTTCTTGTTTGATTGCAGACCTTCTAATCCATGTTTTCTTTTTTGATTGCAGACCTTCAACAGGTGTGCTGAGGGACAAGAGGAGGCCGCGGCTCGGGTTATCGACGCCGAGTGCAGGCGCCTACTTGGAAACTTTTGGCACGAGGCTCGGATGCAGGCTGTTTGAGACTACTTAGCACAGACTGGTATTAGGAGGAGAAAAAAGAAGTGCCGGGACAAGTATCTGAGTAAGGAGAAGTACATGAAGGTAATTACCTATTCTTAAGGCATTGTACTTAGTTTCCTTGATTTGATTCATAGGCGTAGCGCTCAAATTTCTCTTGCTTAACTTAGGTGCCTCCGAGATGGTGTGCGGACAAGATGGACTGCTGGGAGGTGTTGGTGGATGAGTGGTGCTCTCCCCAATGGCGCGTCGCCCACAACATAGCAAAGGAGAAGCGTTTCAAAATGAAAGGTGTGCCACACCATCTAGGCAGCGTCGACCTACATGGGTACGCGAAAAACTGGGTATGTGTGGTTTGCTTGATGATTCATGCAAATTCATTCTTTGTGCTAGCTTGAGTCCTTAACTAATACTCTGTTCCTCTCTTTTAGTCAAAACACAACAAGGCTCCAGTGCCAGAGCTGTTCGACCTCTATGGCATGTCCAATATTGCACCGTACAAGAAGGCCAAGGCATTCTTTGAGTCTGACCTCAAAAATGCAAAGAACTTCAGCAACGAGGCCTCCCACCACAAGATGGTGCAGTACATTAAGCTGGGGAAGGCGAGGAAAGGGCCGGACTTTAACCCGAGCCGGCCTCTTGATCCAGAGCTGGTGATGATATCTGGTGGCGGGAGGTCCCATGGCTCGTTAGCCATTGGTAATGGACTGATACGTTGTAGTAGCACTCTCCCGCAGATCAAGAAGCGCCAGACCAGCTCTGATCCTGAGATACCGCCTCGTTTACGACCAGTGGAAATCGAATTCCAGGTTTGTTATACGGACTCAGTAGCCTTTCCTCTTACATTGTGTTTGCGGCCGTCGATGATTCCAATGCTAACGAGTGGTGTTGCAGGCTGCTATTGAGGAAGAGAGAGTGAAGACCTAGGCTGCTTTTGAGGAGAGGGACCGGCAGTTGGCGGAGAGGGACCGGCAGGCGGCAGAGAGGGACAGGGAGAATGAGGAGAGGACGGCTAGGCTGTTGGAGGAGGAGAGGAACCGGAACGACTCGGCTAATCGGGCCATGTACGAGCTCTTCGTGGTAAGTTTCTTCTGCATATTAGCTAAATCATGCACGCAATGTTCCTTTCATTAGTAACTAATATGACTGACTCGTCAGAACCAAATGTGCAGTCCATGTGCGAGAAGAACGGCCAGACCCCTCCGCTGATGCAAGTCATTGCTCCGGCGGGCACGGTGAGTTTCATTTGAACGGTCATTAGTTACTAGTATTCACATTTGAGTTGCATCATGCTAACGATACATTGGAAATAATCTTTGGTGCAACGTAACTCCCGACAAGAATCGACCGATCCTTCTCTGTCTGCCACTAGCGCGACCGGTCCTACACCTACACCTACACCTACACCTCTGTGATGACGGTAAGTTTCCCAAGTGTTTTGCTTAATAGAGTTTTGTTGTGATGCCATGTTGTATCTACATATATCGTGCATAATGTGTGTATGTTTGAAATGCATTGTATGTGTGGGATTCAACACCTAGTCGTGTGCCTTTGGTAGCCTTCCATACAGGGAAATGCCTCCTAGTGCTTCCACTGAGCCATGGTAGTTCGCTACTGCTCCAGAACAAATGGATTGACCGGCATGTGTCCTTCTTTGCTCCTTTGTCTCTCCCTACGGGGAAATGTCATGCGGTGTATCACCGAAGTCCTTGTAGCTTGCTACGACTTGGTTGCACTCGCTGATGACCGACACGTGCATTGCTGGGTTATGTATGCCTGTCCCTGTACGTTTGTGCCACCTTGGTTCTATGACTAGTCATGTCAGCCCGGGTTCTCTGCCATATGGATACTAGCGACATAATCATATACTTAGCATTTTTTCCTCCAAAATGACTCAATATGCTTAGCTAGCTCAAAAATGACATAATAAGCTTAATTAGCTCCAAAATGACATATTTAACCTAGGATAGCTCTAAAATGACCTATACTTAGCATTTTTCCTCCAAAATGACTTAATATGCTTAGCTAGTTTAAAAATGTCATATTTAACCTAGGATAGCTCTAAAATGACCTATACTTACCATCTTTTCCTCCAAAATGACTTAATATGCTTAGCTAGCTCTAAAATGATATAATATGCTTAAGAAATGACATATTTTAGGTCCTAAATGACTTCATATGCTTAGCTAGCTCCAAAATGACATAATAACCTTACTTAGCTTCAAAATGACCTATTCAACCTAGGCTAGCTCTAAAATGACCTATACTTAGCATTTTTCCTCCAAAATGACTTAATATGCTAAGCTAGCTCAAAAATTATATAATAAGCTTAATTAGCTCCAAAATGACCTATTTAACCTAGGATAGCTCTAAAATGACCTATACTTAGCATTTTTTCCTCCAAAATGACTTAATATGCTTAGCTAGCTTCAAAATGACCTATACTTAGAATCTTTTCCTCCAAAATTAGTTAATATGCTTAACTAGCTCTAAAATGACATAATATACTTAAGAAATGACATAATTTAGCTCCTAAATGACTTCACATGCTTAGCTAGCTCCAAAATGACATAATAAACTTAATTAGCTCCAAAATGACATATTTAACCTAAGATAGCTCTAAAATGACCTATACTTAGCATTTTTCCTCCAAAATGACTTAATATGCTTAGCTAGCATAGAAATGACCTATTTAATCTAGGATAGCTCTAAAATGACCTATACTTAGCATCTTTTCCTCCAAAATGACTTAATATGCTTAGCTAGCTCTAAAATGATATAGTATGCTTAAGAAATGACATATTTTAGGTCGTAAATGACTTCATATGCTTAGCTAGCTCCAAAATGACATAATAACCTTACTTAGCTTCAAAATGACCTATTCAACCTAGGCTAGCTCTAAAATGACCTATATTAGCATTTTTCCTCCAAAATTACTTAATATGCTTAGCTAGCTCAAAAATTACATAATAAGCTTAATTAGCTCCAAGATGACCTATTTAACCTAGGATAGCTCTAAAATGACCTATACTTAGCATTTTTTTTCCTCCAAAATGACTTAATATGCTTAGCTAGCTTCAAAATGACCTATACTTAGAATCTTTTCCTCCAAAATTAGTTAATATGCTTAACTAGCTCTAAAATGACATAATATGCTTAGGAAATGACATAGTTTAGCTCCTAGATGACTTCACATGCTTAGCTAGCTCCAAAATGACATAATAAGCTTAATTAGCTCAAAAATGACATATTTAACCTAGGATAGCTCTAAAATGACCTATACTTAGCATTTTTTCCTCCAAAATGACTTAATATGCTTAGCTAGCTTAAAAATGACCTATTTAACCTAGGATAGCTCTAAAATGACCTATACTTAGCATCTTTTCCTCTGAAATGACTTAATATGCTTAGCTACCTCTAAAATGACATAATATGCTTAAGAAATGACATATTTTAGCTCCTAAATGACTTCACATGCTTAGCTAGCTCCAAAATGACATAATAAACTTACTTAGCTCTAGAATGACCTTAGCATGTTTTACACCAAAATGACTTAGTATGCTTAGCTAGCTCAAAAATAACATAATAACCATACTTGGCTCCAAAATGACCTATTTTACAGATATAAGTTGCATCATAATAATCTTCACATTTTAGTTGCATCATAATAATCTTCTTCTTGCAGTCTTTTTCTTCTAACTTTCTTATTTCCCATTTTACAGATTTGCTTAAGATCATGGAAGCCTGGGTTGATGGAGTGCTTGTATTTAGTTTTTGTTTTGACCTTGTGAAACTTGCTACCTATGGATGAAACTGTGTAATATTGATGAAACTATGTGTATGTACGGATGATACTTGCTACTATTGGTAACATGTGTTGGATACATATGTGTTCATGACTATTGGTAATATGTGTTGAATATGCTATATTAGTCATATAAATATATTTGTGTTTGATTTCGGTGAAAATGAATTGATATAAGAAAAAACAAAATTAAATGGGGCAATATAGTCACTTTGCCATCTGCTGGCAGATGGCAAAGAACTTTGCCATCAGCTGGCAAATGGCAAAGAGGCCACGTGTCATCTACATGTAACATTTGGGCTGACCTATTTGGGCTCTTTGCCATCTGATAGCAGATGGCAAACCTCTTTGACATCTGCTGGCAGACGGCAAAGCATGCAGACTTTGCCATCTGCTGGCAGATGGCAAAGAGCCTACAGCCTTTGCCATCTGCTGGCAGATGGCAAAGTATGCCGTTAGCCTTCTAACGGGGCTAACCCCGTTAAGAGGCTTTGCCATCAGCCAGCAGATGGCAAAGCCACAGGCTCTTTGCCATCAGCCAGCAGATGGCAAAGAAGCCTTAACCGGCAGGGTTTCAGACGAACTGTTTGCCATCTGCTGGCAGATGGCAAAGCCTTTGCCATCCGCCGACCACGCCTGTGCCATCTGCCATGGCAGATGGCAAAGTGCCAGATTCCAGTAGTGTTCGTCCTCGCGCCACTAGGCAGGGGCGTGTGCCCCACGCGTGCAGCCACACGTTGGCCACCTGCTCCCTGCCTGGATGCCTCCTCCTCCCCCTGGACGTCTCTTGCAGTGCCATGCCACCCCCTGGAACCCTATCACTCTCTCCCGACCTCTTACCCCTGCTTTGCTCTCTCTGCCACTTTGCCCGAGCGAAGCTCGTCGCCGCCGCACGCCGTAGATGCAACCTCCATGATCCCCTCGCCTCCTCGATGTGTCTACGATCATCGCCGCACCCCCTCATCTCTTCCGTCCAGCCACTCCTCACCGGAGGCCCTACATCATTGCCATATTCATCATCTTCGTTGCCGGCCGCCGGAGATCCCCCTCGCCACCCCGCTCACCCCGGTGCTTCCCTGAGCATGCAGAGGCCACCTCTGCACTTCCCGTGAGCTCCTATTCCTTCTCCCCCTAGCCACTTCACTCGAGCTGCCCCCTAACCCCGTTGGCCATCACGGACGGGAGCTTGGCTCCGCCAGCCATGTCGCCGCCATGGCCACCGTCACCTATATCCGCAACTGAGTGTGTCACCGTGCTCAGTGCACCCCCAGGAGGCTGTAGCACCCCTCCTTGCCTCCTGCCGTGCTCCCTAACACCAAAACCGAGCTCAACAGAACTCCGGCCGCCGCCTTGGAGCTCGCCGTCGTCGGCTCCGGCCACCATAGGCCTGGCCGCCACGACCACTCGACACGCGCCTGCAAGAACTCTCCAACGAGCCCAAGAATAGCCTCGTCCGTTCCCTGTGCGCGATTTACGAGCCGCGCCGCCTTCTCGGGCCTCGCCATTTATAAACATAGAACTCTCCATCGAAGCACGACTTAGAGATATAGCCGCATCGTGGGTGTAACAAGTTGGTATCAGAGCCAGGTTATCAACATGCTACAGGAACTTATAATAGCAAAACAAGACATGGCATGAATCTACTCCAAGCATAGATCAAAAGTCCCTTACTGACCATAAGCTAAAAAGGATCAGAAAATACGATGGCACCCACGTAAACATAGCAAGTTTCGTTAACAGATTTCAGCAAACAAAGCATGGTATTGAAATAATTATGAAGGCACCTTCGCGAGCTCGATGCACTCACTACAGAGCATCTCATGATAAACTAAGCATACATCCATCAATAAGACATGATATAGAAGCTATACATGGCAAGAATCAACATCATAGCATATCCGGATCAACTACAACACCCTCGGCCAAATTGAATAACATGTAAACAATCTGCTAGGAAACATTTTGAAGCAAAAGTAGAGCACGAAAATGACATGCTAGACTACTCCATAATTGCAACCAGGACCATGGATGGATAGAGAAAAACCCTGTTTTCAAAACACCTTTACTGAAGTATCTCAAATTATGCATGGATCTCTCTGTAGCAACATGTTTACATGGCAATAAAATTACAGCAGAACAGGAACTAAAAACAGCATTATCACGAAGCCTAGTTTGCATGCTTGTGCTAGTCACCACATTGATCACAAAAATACATGGTAAGTTCCTCTGTAAACAAGACACAGCCTAGTTCAAAACACATTTAGGGATTAACCTCATAGGATGCACACATCAATCATGGCAAAAATGACAAAAGAGCTCGTGCTGATAAGATTCTGAAACTAACAATATGAAGCCCTCTTCCAACAGCATTTCGGACATCAAGATGACCTCAAATGCAAATGATGCAATGGAATGAAATGATGTACTCTTAGGGGTGAACAATTTGACATATTACACGCACGAAACGGAGCTATGGATGCGAAGATGTGATGCAATGAACATGCAACAATTTTAACAGCAGAAAAAGACTTGGACGATTTCGGGGGTCGGGGAAAATCAACCTAGGGTTCCAGATCGGATCGCACGGACGTCGAGGCGGCCGGAATCTCTCCGGAGCTGGGGAGGAGGTGACGAGGGCGGCCGGAGGAGGGGAGTCCTGACCAGATCCGGGCGGCGCCGGCCCGGATCCGACGCGGGCGGCGACGGGCGGCGGGAGGCGCGGGCGGCGAGGTCGGCGGCGGAGCGGAGGCGGCGGCGCGTCCAGCTCGGCGCGGGAGGCGGTGGCGTCGGGCCGGGAGGCGCGGGCGGCAGGGAGGCGCGCGCGGGCCGGGGAGGGCCGGTCCTGGGCCCCACGGGCCGGCGGCGAAGTGGGCACGGCGTCGCCACGTGGCGCGCTGCGGCTGGACGGGCGGCGGCGGGCGGACGCGTCCGGTCCGATCCGGACGTGTCCGGCGCCGCGGAGAGGGATTTCGCTAGGGTTTGCCCGTGAATTTCGGAGGGGGAGGCATATATATAGGTGGAGGGAGCTAGGAGTGTCCAAATGAAGTGCGGTTTTCGCCCACACGATCGTGATCGAACGACCGAGAGCATGGAGGGGAGTTAGATGGGTTATTGGGCTGTTTTGGAGGGGTGTTGGGCTGCAACTTAAAAGAGGCCTTTGCGGATATGCGGATAACCGTTGGAGTACCAAACGAGCTCCAAATGACCCGAAACTTGACAGGTGGTCTAGCGGTGCTATACCAGGGCCACTTGGCAAGGCTCGGTCCATTCCGAGAACGTTCAACACCCGCACACGAAAAGGAGACAAGAGGGGTGTGCCGGTGCATGTGGGAGTGTTGGATTGCGAAACGGACAACGGGGAAAATGCTCGGATGCATGAGACGAACACGTATGCAAATGAGATGCACGTGATGACATGATATGATATGCATGACATGAATAAAATGCAAAACAAAAGACAAAACCCAACCACGGAGGGAACCTCATATCACATAGCCGAAAATGGCAAGAGTTGGAGTTACAAAGATGGAAAGATACATCAGGAGTGTTACAGCCTTGGAGCTCGCCGTCGTCGGCTCCGGCCACCATAGGCCTGGCCGCCACCACCACTCGACACGCGCCTGCAAGAACTCTCCAACGAGCCAAAGAATAGCCTCGTCCATTCCCTGTGCATGATTTCTGAGCCGCACCGCCTTCTCGGGCCTCGCCGGTGTCGAGTCGCCAGTGGGTTTGACCTCATTTGACCTGGGGTTTGACCCCCCCCCCAAGGGTCACTGACGTGTGGGCGATGCCCCTGTTTAGTTTAGGTGTTAATTTAGTTAGCGCTAATTAACTTAGTTAATTGGTTGACTCACTGACCAGTGGGCCTAGACCCTAATTAACCAAGGTCAGTGCTAACCTAACACTAACTAACTCTGTTAGCTAGTTGTTACACTGACATGGGTGTCCCAGCCGTCAGGTTTGACCTGGGTTGGCACCTTTGACCTGCCGACCCCGACGTCATGCTGACGCAATTCACCTTTTTCGGGATTTATTCTATTTCAGGAAATTCCAGAAAATAGCTAAAACTTCTAAAATTCATAGAAATTAATCTGTAACTCCAAATGCAAAGATTTATATATGAAAAACGATCAGAAAAAATCTAAACTATCCATCTGTACTGGTTTCATGCATGTTTAAGCAACTTAACCTTGCTGTTTAGTGCAAAACATGAGAAGGCACTATTTAAATTCATAAGTTCAGTTTGGGATTGGACCTTTGGTTCAAAATGACCCAAACCAATCTAGTTGTAGTTGGATTAGGCCAACACACTTATATTTCCATGTCATGATCATGCATCATGTTATTCATTGCATTGATTGCGTTTCCTTTTGTGTTGCCAGTTTTTGTCCCCTCTCAATAGACGTGTTCCGACGATGAGTTCGATGACACCGATGAAGAGCTATATCATCTTCCGAAGTGCCAAGCAAGCAAAACCCCCTTGTTCATTCCGATACAATCCCACTCTCTCGCTCCTGCTCTCTTTTTACTTCATTAGGACAACAACGATTCAACTGTTACATGTTGCGGTAGTTGAAACCCTTCCTCTACATGACCTGTCATTGCCACAGTAAATAGATGAAACCCACTAGCATGAGTAGGTGTTGTTTGAGCCCTGATGTGCCTACTCATTCATTCTTATTTGTCATGCTTGCTACTGCTTAGAGTTCAGTCGGGTCTGATTCATCGGGAATGATTGGAATGGTGATGAACATGTCCTACTGTGTGTGATCCAAGTGTGTGAACACGTTTTGATAAAGGTAGTGGCGAGAGCCCATGTAGGAGTACATGGTGGGTTGTCTCATTGAAGCCGTCCTCAGGAACTGAGTTCTGTGTTTGTGGTCCATGAACAGCTACTACCACTCATTGGGATCATTAATTGACCCTGTCGGCTTCTTAACCACCCTTGTCCTCTGTCCAGGAGTTGCAAGTAGTTTCTGGTGTTTGTAGTATGCTGGAGGCCGTGCGCAGTGCTGACCCGAGGGGTGGGCTGTGATGCAGTAGGCATGTGGCATGGTGTACCGACGCCAGTTTGGTGTCTCGGGAACCCTACTCTCATCGTTCGGGGCCATATGTGGAAACTTCGGCTGGACTCCCTGCGGATGGAACCTGAATAGGCGATAAACCTGGACTAGAGACTTGAGTGTTTAGGTAGGCCATGGCTGACACCCTCATTGGGCTTCCGCTTGAAGGTTTCCGAGTACATGGTGTGTAAATGGCGGTAAGTGGTGAGAGCGTGTGTGAAGTACACCCATGTAGGGTTAACATCATCTATTCGAATAGCCGCGTCCGTGGTAAAGGACCTCTAGGTTGCCTATATAGTTCATAGACAAGTGAAAGTGGATACTCCAAAATACACAGGATCAGCGTGAGTGCTATGGATGGCGCTCTCGTAGGGAGACAGCAGCGGATCCATAGATGTGTATTGATATGGTGAATATGTGGACTCATGTGCGCCATCTCAAAAGAGTTACTTGCAGTCGTAGTTCAGGTTAGCCACCGAGTCAAAGCTGGCTTGCTGTAGTTAAACCCCACCATCCCCTTTGTCGATAATGATGCATATGTAGTTAGTTCTGATATAAGTCTTGCTGGGTACATTTGTACTCACGTTTGCTTAATTTATGTTTTTGCAGAGAGACTTCAGTCTCGCTAGTAGTTCCGCGTGGACTTCGCCGTTTAGCTTGTTACCTCAGCTACGATGTTGTACCCTCGTCAGGATCTGGTAGATAGTCAGGCTTCTCAGCCTTTTTCATTTGTAGATGTTTGTACTCAGACATGTTAAGCTTCCGCATGTGCTTTGACTTGTATGCTCCGAATGTTGGGTCATGATACCCATGTCTGTAATATCTCGCTCCTTGGAGCCTATTGAATAAAATACTTGAGTTGTAGAGTCATGTTGTGTTGCCATGTTGTATTTGCACATATCGAGCATATTGTGTGTATTGTATTGAAATGCTTGGTATGTGTGGGATCTGACTATCTAGTTGTTTATCCTTGGTAGCTTCTCTTACCGGGAAATGTCTCCTAGTGTTTCCACTGAGCCTTGGTAGCTTGCTACTGCTCCGGAACACTTTGGTTGGCTGGCATGTGTCATCTTTGTTCCGGTGTCTGTCCCTTCGGGGAAATTTCATGCGGTGTCTACTGGAGTCCTGTTAGCCTGCTATAGCCCGGATTCCCCGGAGTCCTGCTAGCCCAGCCGCTACATCCCGGATTCACTCGCTGATGACCGACACATTCGTTGCTGGGTCATGTATGCCCGTCCCTGTAAGTTAGCGCCACTTTGGGTTCACGACTAGCCATGTCAGCCCGGGTACTTTGTCATATGGATGCTAGCGACACTATCATATATGTGAGCCGAAAGGCGCAAACGGTCCCGGGCCTGGTAGGCGACACCCGTGGGAATACCGTGCGTGAGGCCACTATGTGATATGAGGTGTTACATGCTAGATCGGTGTGGCATAGGATTGAGGTCCTGACAGCTTTGGTATCAGAGCCTGACTGCCTGTAGGACTACCAAGCCATACTGGTCGAAGTTGATTCTAGAAATTCTTTAGTTATATAAGGGAATTGATCGTGGATGGGAAGGTAAGGCTCTTTTTACGCCTTTACCTCATGCCCTTCTGATCTGAGTCATCTTATCTTTCCTACGGGGTTAAGGAACTAGGCTCTCTCTTCTTTCTATCAGGATCACGTGTTACTAATCCGTAGTAACTCATAGGATTGTTGGTTTCAAGCCCCAGTTCAGTTTTTACTACTTCCGTTTGTTCATAGTTGGCCTCAGAACCTTGATTGTGATGTTGAGTGGCTATGCCACACTTTTGCAGGATGTCTTAAATCCTTTTTGAGCATTTATAACCGTTATGGTGTCTGAGTCATCCCTTGTTTCTAAACAATCTGATGCATTTGCAAATCCCTTCCTACTGTTCTGAAGTTCCTTTGTGCCAGGTCAACCACACTAACCAGTGTGTTGAGGTACTTCATTGCCTCAATGCATATGATGGAGTTATTATTATGACCCTAGGTGTCTTAGCTAATCGCCTAGCAATCTAGCTATGCTCTGTGTTCCCAGTGTGACGATTCTGGCCGTCATTCTCGAAAGCATCCCGTGATGCCCTTTAGTTAGTAGGCATTCTATTCCTGGGTTTTGAACCCGAGACTCGCTCTACCTACTTCATGTTTTTAGTGTTTGCTCATTCCTTTGGGGTATTAGTAACCTTTGTGATAGTCCTCGCGGTTTGTGGTATATCATTCCTCCAAATACCATGAACTGCGTATAGCAGAAGTTCTTGAACCAAATGATCACAACAAGAGTGCTCTCAGTGAGTTCTCCATTCTATATTGTGACTCTGCCAGTCCTACCTTTCTTCATGGGTTATCCGGAAGAAACCTGTTGAACCTGGTTCGACATACTAATCTATGCATCCACAACTCAGAAAGTTATATGTTATTTGAGCTGTCCCTCCTTAGTTGTCTTTTGGCCCTCATCTATCAATTGATAGTCAGGAGTAGTCGTGCACTCGTGCTCATCGATGCCTATTATTCTTGTGGTCCGTCAAGCCATTCTATGCTGAATGACTAGGAGAAACAAACTACAGTACCTCTTCCCTATCCAGTATTGGGTCAAAGCAGTTGTACTCCGCAAATCAAAAAGCAATCGGCTTTTGCTCTGTTCTACCCTGAAGTATTACCCACTTTATGTCAGGAATGTCATGAGGATTGCACCTTCTCTTATGAATCCTTGACGTAGTGATACTTCTCGCCATCATTATTCATTCCTTGGTTCCGTGTTGTCGCAACCGAAATACTGACAAGTGAATCGTCATGTGTGAAATCAATACCCCTAGCAACTCTGTTGCTTGGTAGTTAAAGGATAATAATCTCATTCTTAGCGTGTTGGTCGAATCACCATCCTAAGTTGTACCGTGCCACCTAGTCCATATCTCTGGTGCACTCTTTGATCAATGAGTTAGGGTTGTGCCAATCCCTCACTCTTTTGATCATATCATCTTGCCCTCAAAAGCAAGATTGTTCCCGAGCTTAGTAACATATCGGTGGTTCGTGATTTTTCTGGATATCCTCACAGAAGTATCACCAGGTTGTCACCTGGCCGCTATGTTGAGTTCATGATGAAGTTAGTTTCTTATAAACCACCCCCTTCTCCAAGAATCTGTGCTGGATACCCCTGAACTAGTTGGCTAAGCTAAACAACAACTTGGAGAGTTGGAGGATAAAAGCTTGTTCGACTCAGTTCATTCCAAGGGATATCTTTTTGTGTGTGTGTTGAAGAAAGATGATATATTCATTGATTGATCCTCGTGATCAGTTGATGTGTCTACCGTCATGTCAAACTTTGATTTGAGTGTGGGCTATCGTCAAATCAAAACATAACCAACGATGCTGTTAATGTTGTCTTACTCGTGGTTGATTCCTCGAGCATAGACCATTATATCCTTTGGTCTGACCAATGCTATCACCGTGTTCACTTAACTATGGAATTCCAGTTATATGGAAACGTGGATGAATTGTTGTTGAGCCCATCGACAACATCCTTATCTCCTCCATGATTTTGTTAAACATTAAGCTAATGTTGGAAACTTTTAAAATCATCTCTTCATGCTAGTGTCACATCCAAGTTAGCCATGCATTAGAGTGTTGCATCATGTTTACTCTTTCATCAGAAACCTGAAATGGGGATGACAGAACCCCCAGTCCCCTCTGAAACCAATTAGGGTTTACTAAAAACTTTTTCAATGAACCTGAAATGCCCTTCTAAAATGCCCATCATTTTTGTCTTGGTTCAGAACCTCTGCCAAAAGTGGTGCACATTTTCCTAGGCCAGCTTAGGGTTTTTGAATTAAATCATAAATATTTGAATTTGGGCATTTAAAATTATATAAAATATTTAAATGCTCAAATATCTCCAAACTAAAATGTTTCATGTTGGAAATAATCCAACTATGGACCAGGAGTAGTTTGGTGATTTTAGGAGTAGCCTAAGTATTTTATTTAATTCAACAAAGTTGCAGAAGTATTAAAAAAACAGAAAACAGAAAGAAATGGAAAAAACTTACCTGGCGCCTGCTCCCGGCCCACCTGCCGGCCCAGCCCAGCGCCGCTCCAGCGAGCTGCTTGCCGGCCAGGCAGGCAGGCAGGTGCCCGACGGCGACCGCAGCGCGCGCCACGCACCTGCTCGCCGCCTCGCCGCTCCCCGCGCCCGGTGACGTCGTGGACCGGCCTCCCTCGCTCCCCCGAACCCCCCAGACACCCCCTCTCCTCTCCAGCTCCTCCCCCTCGCGCTCCCCCGCCATGACCGACGCCACCATCGCCGTGCCTTCGTCGTAGCCGTGCTCCCCGCCGCCCGTGCGTCCTCTCATCGTGTCCAGGAGCTCCGCCGCTGTCCACTCCATCGAGCAAGCCGAGCCCCGAGCGCTCGCAACGCCCGAGTCCACCGCAACGACCTCGCCCGAACCGCCGTCGCCGGAGATCCCCTTCAACGCCGTCGTCGCTCCGGTCCATCTCCGGCCACACCAAGGGCTTCGTCGCACTCACTGTGAGCTTAGCCATCTTCCCCTCCTTCCGTTCTTGCTCCCGAGCCGTGTAGCGACCTCCCGGAGCTCAACCGCACCCACCGCCGTGGAGCTCGTCGCCGACGTGCTCCCGGTCACCCTCCGTCCACTCCACGGTGTCCATCATGCTCACCGTGTCACTTAGCACCTAGCTAGCCACTCCCCGAGCCTCACCGACCCCTCTAGCGTCAAGTTCGTCTTCGGCCGAACCCCGGTGGCCGCCAAAGTCGTCGCCGGCGCCAACTCCGGCCACCCCGACCCCAACGGACTCCACCAAGAGCTGCGGCTCGTCCTCAGCTCCACTCCGGTGGTCTCCGCGACCCATTTGGTGGCCGAAACGGCCAAAACCACTTCCGCCGCCGCGTCGGGCTCGCCGGCGGCTAAACGCCGGTGCAGCCGACCCGGGTTTGACCACGGGTGGGCCCTGGTTGACTCCCCTGAGTCAATGACAGGTGGGGCCCAGCCCTGTTAATTAAACAGGTTTAGTTTTAATTAAACTTTAATTAATTAATCACACTGACACGCGGGACCCACTGTCAGGTTTGACCCGGACGTGTTCCGTTGACCTGCTGACGTCACACTGACGTCAGGCTGACGCAATAATTGATTTTCTGGAATTAATCTAATATAGGAAATTCCAGAATATAGTTTAAACTTCAAAAATTCATAACTTTTATTCTGTAACTCCAAATCAGACAAATTATATATGAAAAATGATCAGAAAAATCCAATCTATCCATCTGTACTATTTTCATGCATGATTAAACAAGTTAACTTGATGTTTAATGCAGAACAAGGAAAAACACTTTAAAGGGCCATGTTTGAGTTTGAAATTTGAATCTTTGATTCAAATTGGTTCAAACCCTTCTGGTCTTAGTTGCATTAGCCCAACACACTCATATTGCTATGTTTCATGCATGCATCATATTGTTGCACATTGTTTG
This sequence comes from Triticum aestivum, assembly GCF_018294505.1. Classification (NCBI taxonomy): domain Eukaryota; kingdom Viridiplantae; phylum Streptophyta; class Magnoliopsida; order Poales; family Poaceae; genus Triticum; species Triticum aestivum. The sequence continues at coordinate 296,999,670 of NC_057801.1, forward strand.
GTGATGGTTGTGTATCGGTGTTCTTTGCGGCAGGTTCTGCCTCCGAGGAGTATCGTGATTACCCTAACGAAGAACCGTATCAGTGCATCGAACCATCAGGCAAGCAACCAACCATTTGATCATATCGATACAATCCCATGTTCTCGCTCCTGCTCTCTTTTACTGCATTAAGACAACGCGTTTCAAACTGCTGTGTGCTACGGTAGTTGAACCCACTTCCTCTGCATGACCTGTCATTGCCACAGTAACTAGATGAAACCCACTAGCATGTGTAGGAGTTGATTGAGCCATATGTATGTGTTGTTCCTACCTTGCTATGCCTGCTATGCTTAGAGTCGTGTCAGGTCTGGTTCATCTGGGTGATGGGCTAGAGTGAAATGATTATGTCGGTAATGAGAGTGGTGTGGTGAACACGATTTGGTAAAGGTATCGATGAGAGGCCATGTAGGAGTACATGGTGGGTTGTTTCATTGAAGCCGACCTTAAGCACTGAGATCTGTATGTGTGATTTAAGAATCAGCTACTACCATGCATTGGGCCCGAAACCAATGGACCCTCTCGGCTTCTTATTCACCCTAGTTCTCCGTCCAGGAGTTGCAAGTAGTTTCTGGTGTTTGTAGCCTACTGGAGGCCGTGGACAGCGCTGACCGTAGGGGTGGGCTGTGATGCGGTAGGTACGTGGCCGGGTGTACCGAATACCCGTTAGGTATCTCGGGAACCCTGTTCACATCGTTCGGGGCCGTATGGGAAACCTCGGCCGGACTCCCTGCGGATGGAACCTGGATAGGCGATAAACCTGGACTGGAGGCTTAGGTGGTTAGGTAGGTCGTGGCCGACACCCACGTTGGGCTTCCGCTTGAAGGTTGCCGAGTACATGTCGTGTAAACGACGGTAAGTGGTGAGAGCGTGTATGAAGAAGTACACCCCTGCAGGGTTATCATGATCTATTCGAATAGCCGCGTCCGCGGTAAAGGACTACTTGGTTGCCTATACAGTTCATAGACAAGTAAATGGAAACTACTAAAAGCCTCAAGATAAGTGTGAGTGCCGAGGATGGCTCTTCCGTAGGAAGACGGAGGTGGATCCTCGGTAGTGTATTGAATTGGTGAGTAGTGGACTCGTGTGCGCAAAACCATTTCAAGTTGGAGTCTCGTAGGTTAGCCTAGCCAAGAGTCAAAGCTGGCTTGCTGCAACAACTCCACCAACCCTTCTTGATAATATGCATGTATGTAGGATCTGATGTAAGTCTTGCTGAGTACCTTTGTACTCATGTTGCTATAATTTACATTTTTTACAGAAGACGCTGCAACCCCTTCTGATGGGTTCTACGTAGACGTTGACATCAATGAGTAGGCTAAGGCCCAGGTGGTGATCCTGAGCTTGTGAAGGACCTCGTAGTATAGCTAGGCTTTCCAAGCCTCTTTTATTTTACTAGTTGTCTGTACTCAGACAAGTTACTTCCGCTGCTGGTTTGTATGACTGTATGACTTGAATGCTGGGTCGTGTGACCCGTACCTTTGTGTATGTTATGTATGGCTCTCTGAGCCTTAAATAAAGTACTTGTGTCATAGAGTCATGTTGTGATGCCTTGTTGTATTTGCACATATCGAGCATATTGTGTGTATGATTGAAATGCTTGGTATGTGTGGGATCTGACTATCTAGTTGTTTATCCTTAGTAGCCTCTCTTACCGGGAAATGTCTCCTAGTGTTACCACTGAGCCATGGTAGCTTGCTACTGCTCGGGAACACTTAGGCTGGCCGGCATGTGTCCTTCTTCGTTCCTGTGTCTGTCCCTTCGGGGAAATGTCACGCATTGAGTACCGGAGTCCTGTTAGCCCGCTACAGCCCGGTTTACCGGAGTCCTGCTAGCCCAGTGCTACAGCCCGGACCCACTTGCTGATGACCGACACGTTCGTTGCTGGGTCATGGATGCCTGTCCCTGTAAGTCTGTGCCACTTTGGGTTTACGACTAGTCATGTCAGCCCGGGCTCTTTATCATATGGATGCTAGCGACACTATCATATACGTGAGCCAAAAGGCGCAAACGGTCCCGGGCAAAGGTAAGGCGACACCCGTGGGGATACCGTGCGTGAGGCCGCAAAGTGATATGAGGTGTTACAAGCTAGATCGATGTGACATCGAGTCGGGGTCCTGACAGCGTTGGCATCAGAGCCGGACTGCCTGTAGGTTCTCCAAGCCAAACTGGTCGATGTTGAGTCTAGAAATTCTTTAGTTATATGTAGGGGAATTGTTTGTGGGTTGGAACGTAAGGCTCTTTTTACTCCTTTATCTTATGACATTCTGATCTGAGTCAGTCTATTCTTCCACCGGGGGTTAAGGAATTAGGATCTATTCTCTCTATCAGGATCACGCGTTACTAATCAGTAGTACCTTATAGGGTTGATGGATACAAGCCTAGTTCAGTTCTTCTACCACGTTATGTTGTTAGGATGGATTCAGAACTTTGATATGATGATGTTGAGTGTGTATGAAATCCTTTGTCAAATGTCTCAAAATCCTTCTTGAGCATTTACAGCTGTTATGCTGCCGAAATTTTGCTAGAAATTCTAATGCCTTTGCATTATGATTGTGCTTTCAGATGGCCACTCGCGACCTCAATCAAGTGGTTCGCCTGACTCGATGCCTAGATGTACCCGGCCATACTGCCATGTTGGTCAGGGTAATGACTGAGGCTGGATACCGTTGGTATCCTGAGTACACGGTCGAAGAGCAATTCCGAGACTTTAATCAAAGCCAGTATCTCTGCACTGTCAGGATATTTCCATCTTATCCTGGGTCCACCGAGCCCCTTCACTGCTCCTATGGACTCGGGGTTACTATTGAGATGGCTGTGCAGGACGCCGCCTACTCTATGATGACCATCATGCGAGTCAGGTCTGGTCTATTTCGGGACTCTGATTTCCGGTATATGCCAGGATCACTTCCGGGAGCACAAGGGTATCTCCAGGCTATCTATGCTGACCCCACCCAGGAGGATTCACGGACTCGCACCACTGCTGAGATGCTCGAGGATAAGGACCGTGAAAATCGGGCCTTGAGGTTAGAGCTCTTCAATACCCGTGCTGACCACTGGGCCACATTGACTCGGTTTGCACCGGCGGTGCAAGCTGGATATTCGGATATGCGCGATCTCTATCCTGTGAGATCTGCTCTGCCAGACGTGATGGGTTGGCGTGATGTAGGAGGCATCACCCCACCTCGCGGTCCCCGCAGGCCACCGTCTGTTGGTCCAAGACCTCATCCTAGCCCCTATGGTCCACAAGCTCCGCGAGATCGTCTGTTTCCGGATGATCATGTTGAGCTTCCAGGCTATGGAGGTGACTTCTACGAGGACTACTACGGATCGGTCTGAGTTAGTGGTAGTATCACTAGTTCGTGTTAGCTGTGTCGTCTATCGTCCTGCGTGACTCGTGGGATATGACCTAGTTTGTATCGCCTTCCGGAGGTGTAGAAAAATAATGTATAGGAGCTTGGAATGCCTCCGATGAGATGTAATCCTCTTTTCACCGTAATAGTACCTTGTTTGGTCTTGTACTAAACCCTGTATGGTGTGTATGACGATGGAATAAAGAAGCAGTTTCTGTATCTACCATGTCATACGGATGATCATCTTGCATTCCGAGTTATTCCTTACATTCTGTATCCTATGTCGGAATTTTATCATCCTGACTAAATCATTGTCTTGTTTACCTAGGATGGTCAACACGCGCACTAACCCTGCTCCTCAAGAGCAGGCCGAAGGCAGTGAAGTCAGGAATGCAAATCTGCCTCATCCTCCTTCCCTAGCCGAGGTTATGATGGAAGCCGAAAGAAACAAGCGGGAGACCAACCGTTTGTTGGAGCGTATTGAACAGAACACGGCACACCATCAGAGGACTAACGTGGTGTCACTCAGTGATTTTATCAAGTTACATCCACCCACGTTCCACCACTCCGTCGAGCCTCTCGACGCTGATGATTGGCTTCGCAGTATTTCTCACAAACTGCGTTCCGCGCTGGTAGCGGAGGCTGACAAGGTCACCTTTGCTGCATATCATCTTGAAGGCCCCGCCAGTCTATGGTGGGAGAATTATGGAGCTATGCGCCCAGCGGGCCATGTCACTACTTGGGCTGAATTCAGCGAGGCTTTCCGTGAACATCACATTCCGGAGGGTCTCATGGACCGTAAACGTGAGGAATTTTGCAGTTTCACTCAGGGCCGACTCTCTGTGGATGCTTACAGCAGGGAGTTCGGTAACCTCGCACGATATGCAACTGAGGAAGTTTCTACTGATGCCAAGAAGCAAGCAAGGTTCCGTAAGGGGCTTAGTCCTGAGCTTCGCCGCGACCTCCGTCTGCATGAGTGCACATCTTTTCAGAAACTTGTTAACAAGGCCATCAGTGCTGAGACTGGTCAGACTGATTATGACGCAACACGCAAGCATGGCCGTGACATGGGTTCCTCATCCGGTGCGGGTCCTCAGAAGCGCCGCGTGTGGGTGCCCAACACCGCCCTGCCACCCAGGTTCACACCGAGGCCATCTTTCCAGGCGCCTCGCCCCGTTCAACAGTCTGCACCAGCCAAGCCCTATGGGGGTCCAACCAACAATGCTCCTCCACGTACCAGTTCCGTGACTTGTTTCAAGTGTGGGGAATCTGGCCACTATATGCGTGAGTGTCCCCAGACCAACCCCAACCAATCTGCTAAAGCTGTTGGCCGTGGCAAGCCGACAGGGAAAGTGTTCCACGCCAAGCCGGCCACCGCTACACGTGGCCATGTCAACTGTATCTCTGCCGAAGAAGCTCAAGAGGATCCCAACGTCGTTCTCGGTACGCTCCTTGTTAATTGCCACCCGGCATCTGTTCTTTTCGATACAGGAGCCTCTCATTCATTTATATCCGAGAACTATGCTCGTCTGCATAACACCAGATTCTGTGACATGCCATCCACTATGGAAATTTCTACTCCCGGTTCTAGATGGCAGACCTCCAGGGTAAGTTATGGAAATGAAATCCAAGTCGACAGACTTGTTTTCCTTGCATCTTTGATAGCTCTCAAATTTTCAGATATTAATATCATTTTGGGTATGGACTGGATGTCAGCTCATCATGCCAAAATTGATTGCTTCTCTAGGACTGTTCAACTCACTCATCCTTCGGGGAAGATAGTCAATGTCTTGACCCGATTAGCCAAGCGACAATTATATTCTCTTAACGCCAGCCCTTTGCCAGACCTTGAGGACGTTCCGGTAGTCCGTGACTTCCCGGATGTCTTCCCAGAGGAATTGCCAGGTGTTCCACCTGACAGGGATGTTGAGTTCGTAATAGACCTCATTCCAGGAACCGTTCCGATTGCTAGAAGACCCTGTAAGATGGCACCACTAGAACTAGCCGAGCTTAAGAAACAACTCGATGAGTCCTTGAAAAAGGGTTTCATCCGACCTAGTTCATCTCCGTGGGCTTGCCCCGTCCTCTTCGTCAAGAAGAAGGATGGTACGTACCGGATGGTTGTAGATTACCGACCGGTCAATTTGGTCACAATCAAGAACAAATATCCGCTCCCTAGGATCAACGACCTGTATGATCAGCTCGCTGGATCCTCAGTCTTCTCCAAAATGGATTTGAGGTTGGGCTACCATCAAATCAAAATCAGAAACGGGGACATTCCTAAAACGGCCTTTGTTACTCGTTATGGCCAATACGAGTACACCGTCATGTCCTTCGGTTTAACCAACGCTCCAGCCACCTTTTCTCGGTTAATGAACTCAATCTTCATGGAGTATTTGGATAAATTCGTCGTAGTTTATCTCGATGATATACTCATCTACTCCAAGAACGAGGAAGAACATGCCGAACATCTAAGGCTAGTGTTGAAGAAACTTCGAGAGCACCGCCTTTATGCCAAGTTTTCCAAATGTGAATTTTGGTTGTCAGAAGTGACCTATCTGGGTCATGTAATATCTGGTAAAGGTATTGCTATTAACCCTGAGCGAGTTCAAGCCGTCCTTAATTGGACTCCACCTGAATCGGTCAAGCAAGTTCGGAGTTTTCTGGGCTTAGCGAGCTATTGCCGTCGCTTTGTCGAAAACTTCTCCAAAGTTGCTAAACCTCTAACCGAACTCCTCAAGAAAGATAAGAAGTTCGAATGGACTTCACAATGTGAGCACAGCTTTCAGGAACTGAAAAGACGCCTGACTTCTGCTCCAGTACTGGTACCGCCAGACTTCTCCAAGGACTTTGTTATCTACTGCGACGCCTCGCGACAAGGACTAGGTTGCATTCTCATGCAAGATCGACACGTAATTGCTTACGCTTCACGGCAATTGCACCCACATGAGGAGAATTATCCTACTCATGATCTAGAGCTTGCAGCCGTAGTCTATGCACATAAGACCTGGCGACATTACCTCCTCGGTAACCGTTGCGAAATATTCACTGATCACCAAAGTCTGAAGTACATTTTCACCCAACCGGATTTGAATCTCAGGCAAAGACGTTGGGTTGAGTTGATCACAGATTTCGACTTAGGAATAACTTACACCCCAGGGAAAGCCAACGTCATGGCTGATGCGCTAAGTCGTAAATCTTATTGTAACAACCTAATGTTACAACAAAGTCAACCGCTTCTCCATGAGGAATTTCGGAAGCTTAACCTTCACATTGTTCCTCAAGGTTTTCTTTCCACCTTGGTGGCGAACCCTACCCTTACGGACCAGATCGTCAAGGAACAGAAGGTAGATCCGGGAATCTCCCGCATCAAGAGCAACATCAAGAAAGGAATTTCGAATTGTTTCTCCATTAATGATCAAGGGGTCGTATACTTCGGGAATCGACTAGTGGTTCCCAAAGTGCGAAACCTGAGGCGATTGATCCTTAAGGAGGCTCATGAATCTCCTCTCACCATTCATCCCGGTAGTACTAAGATGTATCAGGACCTACGCCAGAGGTTCTGGTGGACTAGGATGAAGAGAGAAATTGCTCAGTATATTGCTAATTGCGACGTCTGTCATCGTGTAAAAGCAGAGCATCAACGGCCTGCTGGCACCCTTCAACCCTTAGCTATTCCTGAATGGAAATGGGATAAAATTGGTATGGATTTCATTACCGGTTTTCCCAGGACCAAGAGAGGGAATAATGCTATTTTCGTCGTTGTCGATTGTCTTTCCAAAGTAGCCCATTTCCTACCGGTTCGTGAGAGTATAACCGCTAGTCAGCTGGCAGACTTATACATCTCCCGAATAGTGTCTCTCCATGGTGTTCCTTTGGAAATTAACTCGGATCGAGGAAGTATTTTCACCTCTCGATTTTGGGAAAGTTTCCAAAATGCTATGGGAACCCGTCTCTCCTTTAGCACCGCTTTCCACCCTCAGTCGAGTGGTCAAGTGGAACGCGTCAACCAGATTCTAGAAGACATGCTTCGAGCCTCTGTTATCTCATTCGGAATGGATTGGGAGAAGTGCCTTCCATTTGCCGAATTCGCTTACAACAACAGCTATCAATCTAGCTTGGGTAAAGCCCCTTTTGAAGTTCTCTATGGACGACGGTGTCGAACACCCCTTAACTGGTCAAAGACCGGGGAAAGACAATTTTTTGGCCCGGATATGATTCAGGAAGCAGAAGAACAAGTTCGCATCGTTCGTGAAAAGTTGAAAACAGCCCAATCTCGTCAAAAGAGTCAATATGACCGAAAACATAAGGCTATGACTTTCGAGGTTGACGAGAAGGCTTATCTTCGGGTTACCCCTCTGAAGGGAACCCATCTATTCGGTATCAAAGGCAAATTGGCTCCTCGTTACATTGGACCTTTTCGCATTCTCGCTAAACGAGGAGAAGTTGCCTACCAGTTGGAACTACCTCCGCACCTCTCCAGAGTCCACGATGTCTTCCACATTTCTCAACTCAGGCGTTGCTTCTCGGATCCTATCCGTGGAGTGGACCACGAAACGCTTGATCTCCAAGATAATCTTACATATCGAGAGTACCCCATTCGTATCCTCGATCAGGCCGAGCGTACCACTCGACGTCATAATATCAAGTTTCTCAAAGTACAATGGTCGCACCATTCTGAGGATGAAGCAACTTGGGAAACGGAGGATCGTCTTCGACTTGAGTATCCCGCCTTCTTTCCGGAGGAACCCAAATCTCGGGACGAGATTCTTTTGAGTGGGGGTGAGTTGTCACATCCTAGTTAGACATGCATTAGAGTGTTGCATCATGTTTACTCTTTCATCAGAAACCTGAAATGGGGATGACAGAACCCCCAGTCCCCTCTGAAACCAATTAGGGTTTACTAAAAACTTTTTCAATGAACCTGAAATGCCCTTCTAAAATGCCCATCATTTTTGTCTTGGTTCAGAACCTCTGCCAAAAGTGGTGCACATTTTCCTAGGCCATCTTAGGGTTTTTGAATTAAATCATAAATATTTGAATTTGGGCATTTAAAATTATATAAAATATTTAAATGCTCAAATATCTCCAAACTAAAATGTTTCAAGTTGGAAATAATCCAACTATGGACCAGGAGTAGTTTGGTGATTTTAGGAGTAGCCTAAGTATTTTATTTAATTCAACAAAGTTGCAGAAGTATTAAAAAACAGAAAACAGAAAGAAATGGAAAAAACTTACCTGACGCCTGCTCCCGGCCCACCTGCCGGCCCAGCCCAGCGCCGCTCCAGCGAGCTGCTTGCCGGCCAGGCAGGCAGGCAGGTGCCCGACGGTGACCGCAGCGTGCGCCACGCACCTGCTCGCCGCCTCGCCGCTCCCCGCGCCCGGTGACGTCGTGGACCGGCCTCCCTCGCTCCCCCGAACCCCCCAGACACCCCTCTCCTCTCCAGCTCCTCCCCCTCGCGCTCCCCCGCCATGACCGACGCCACCATCGCCGTGCCTTCGTCGTAGCCGTGCTCCCCGCCGCCCGTGCGTCCTCTCATCGTGTCCAGGAGCTCCGCCGCTGTCCACTCCATCGAGCAAGCCGAGCCCCGAGCGCTCGCAACGCCCGAGTCCACCGCAACGACCTCGCCCGAACCGCCATCGCCGGAGATCCCCTTCAACACCGTCGTCGCTTCCGGTCCATCTCCGGCCACACCAAGGGCTTCGTCGCACTCACTGTGAGCTTAGCCATCTTCCCCTTCCTTCCGTTCTTGCTCCCGAGCCGTGTAGCGACCTCCCGGAGCTCAACCGCACCCACCGCCGTGGAGCTCGTCGCCGACGTGCTCCCGGTCATCCTCCGGCCACTCCCCGGTGTCCATCATGCTCACCGTGTCACTTAGCACCTAGCTAGCCACTCCCCGAGCCTCACCGACCCCTCTAGCGTCAAGTTCGTCTTCGGCCGAACCCCGGTGGCCGCCAAAGTCGTCGCCGGCGCCAACTCCGGCCACCCCGACTCCAACGGACTCCACCAAGAGCTGCGGCTTGTCCTCAGCTCCACTCCGGTGGTCTCCGCGACCCATTTGGTGGCCGAAACGGCCAAAACCACTTCCGCCGCCGCGTCGGGCTCGCCGGCGGCTAAACGCCGGTGCAGCCGACCCGGGTTTGACCACGGGTGGGCCCTGGTTGACTCCCCTGAGTCAATGACAGGTGGGGCCCAGCCCTGTTAATTAAACAGGTTTAGTTTTAATTAAACTTTAATTAATTTAATCACCCTGACATGCGGGACCCACTGTCAGGTTTGACCTGGACATGTTCCGTTAACCTGCTGATGTCACACTGACATCAGGCTGACGCAATAATTGATTTTCTGGAATTAATCTAATATAGGAAATTCCAGAATATAGTTTAAACTTCAAAAATTCATAACTTTTATTCTGTAACTCCAAATCAGACAAATTATATATGAAAAATGATCAGAAAAATCCAATCTATCGATCTGTACTATTTTCATGCATGATTAAACAAGTTAACTTGATGTTTAATGCAGAACAAGGAAAAACACTTTAAAGGGCCATGTTTGAGTTTGAAATTTGAATCTTTGATTCAAATTGGTTCAAACCCTTCTGGTCTTAGCTGTATTAGCCCAACACACTCATATTGCTATGTTTCATGCATACATCATATTGTTGCACATTGTTTGGTGATGGTTGTGTATCGGTGTTCTTTGCGGCAGGATCTGCCTCCGAGGAGTATCGTGATTACCCTAACGAAGAACCGTATCAGTGCATCAAACCATCAGGCAAGCAACCAACCATTTGATCATATCGATACAATCCCATGTTCTCGCTCCTGCTCTCTTTTACTGCATTAAGACAACGCGTTTCAAACTGCTGTGTGCTATGGTAGTTGAACCCACTTCCTCTGCATGACCTGTCATTGCCACAGTAACTAGATGAAACCCACTAGCATGTGTAGGAGTTGATTGAGCCATATGTATGTGTTGTTCCTACCTTGCTATGCCTGCTATGCTTAGAGTCGTGTCAGGTCTGGTTCATCTGGGTGATGGGCTAGAGTGAAATGATTATGTCGGTAATAAGAGTGGTGTGGTGAACACGATTTGGTAAAGGTATCGATGAGAGGCCATGTAGGAGTACATGGTGGGTTGTTTCATTGAAGCCGACCTTAAGCACTGAGATCTGTATGTGTGATTTAAGAATCAGCTACTACCATGCATTGGGCCCGAAACCAATGGACCCTCTCGGCTTCTTATTCACCCTAGTTCTCCGTCCAGGAGTTGCAAGTAGTTTCTGGTGTTTGTAGCCTACTGGAGGCCGTGGACAGCGCTGACCGTAGGGGTGGGCTGTGATGCGGTAGGTACGTGGCCGGGTGTACCGAATACCCGTTAGGTATCTCGGGAACCCTGTTCACATCGTTCGGGGCCGTATGGGAAACCTCGGCCGGACTCCCTGCGGATGGAACCTGGATAGGCGATAAACCTGGACTGGAGGCTTAGGTGGTTAGGTAGGTCGTGGCCGACACCCACGTTGGGCTTCCGCTTGAAGGTTGCCGAGTACATGTCGTGTAAACGACGGTAAGTGGTGAGAGCGTGTATGAAGAAGTACACCCCTGCAGGGTTATCATGATCTATTCGAATAGCCGCGTCCGCGGTAAAGGACTACTTGGTTGCCTATACAGTTCATAGACAAGTAAATGGAAACTACTAAAAACCTCAAGATAAGGGTGAGTGCCGAGGATGGCTTTCCGTAGGAAGACGGAGGTGGATCCTCGGTAGTGTATTGAATTGGTGAGTAGTGGACTCGTGTGCGCAAAACCATTTCGAGTTGGAGTCTCGTAGGTTAGCCTAGCCAAGAGTCAAAGCTGGCTTGCTGCAACAACTCCACCAACCCTTCTTGATAATATGCATGTATGTAGGATCTGATGTAAGTCTTGCTGAGTACCTTTGTACTCATGTTGCTATAATTTACATTTTTTACAGAAGACGCTGCAACCCCTTCTGATGGGTTCTACGTAGACGTTGACATCAATGAGTAGGCTAAGGCCCAGGTGGTGATCCTGAGCTTGTGAAGGACCTCGTAGTATAGCTAGGCTTTCCAAGCCTCTTTTATTTTACTAGTTGTCTGTACTCAGACAAGTTACTTCCGCTGCTGGTTTGTATGACTGTATGACTTGAATGCTGGGTCGTGTGACCCGTACCTTTGTGTATGTTATGTATGGCTCTCTGAGCCTTAAATAAAGTACTTGTGTCATAGAGTCATGTTGTGATGCCTTGTTGTATTTGCACATATCGAGCATATTGTGTGTATGTTTGAAATGCTTGGTATGTGTGGGATCTGACTATCTAGTTGTTTATCCTTAGTAGCCTCTCTTACCGGGAAATGTCTCCTAGTGTTACCACTGAGCCATGGTAGCTTGCTACTGCTCGGGAACACTTAGGCTGGCCGGCATGTGTCCTTCTTCATTCCTGTGTCTGTCCCTTCGGGGAAATGTCACGCATTGAGTACCGGAGTCCTGTTAGCCCGCTACAGCCCGGTTTACCGGAGTCCTGCTAGCCCAGTGCTACAACCCGGACCCACTTGCTGATGACCGACACGTTCGTTGCTGGGTCATGGATGCATGTCCCTGTAAGTCTGTGCCACTTTGGGTTTATGACTAGTCATGTCAGCCCGGGCTCTTTATCATATGGATGCTAGCGACACTATCATATACGTGAGCCAAAAGGCGCAAACAGTCCCGGGCATAGGTAAGGCGACACCCGTGGGGATACCGTGCATGAGGCCGCAAAGTGATATGAGGTGTTACAAGCTAGATCGATGTGACATCGAGTCGGGGTCCTGACAGCTAGCTCATGAAGCATAAGTTCGGATGTAAGAAGTGACTTTCTCCAGTTCATGTGCATCTAATGCAAGTTGCCTCCGTGAACTCGAGAAGTCAATGTTGCTTCATCTGGGATCATCCCAAGTCAGTCATGCATGTGTGAAGTATACATTGGTTTGTGAGACTAGCTACCTTCATTATATATGTATCCCTAGCACACCAAGCAACTGATTGATTTGTTCAAGGATAAGAAGTTCAAGTGCTAATCCTGAAGGGCCAAGACGGACATGCACAAGACTTTGTTATTTTAATGATGGTTTCCAATCAGACTCGGTAGTGTTTTTTTATTAGACTACTATGTGGTAATGCTTTTCTCAGACAACATGTTCACATGTTGTAGCAGAACCAGCTCATGTTTTGGAGCTTACTACCGTAGTCCATTTCTAGAGAATCTCACAACGCCATCTCGTCGATTTGTGTTGCAGACTTGTATTTTTCTTTATAGACTTGATGCGTCTGGAATATCCTGACACCAACCAGATCTGAATGTCAAGCAGGTATGATGGTTGGAACGTGTCCCAAGAATTATAATATTGCTCTCTTTGTAACCCGGTAAAGTGGATGTATTGGCCAACACACCCAGCCGGAAGACCTATGATTGTAGTATCTTGATTGAAGAAGTTGGCCACCTCCCCATAAGGATTTTGTAGGATTTAGTCCCTAGTTGTCCCTTATGGATTTTTGTATTTCCGAAGTCCGACCTATTACTCGATGTTCTAGATATCAAACCATATCTATGAATGGGATATGCTAGTGCATCAAGGAGAACATTAGAAGAGGAGTGCTAAATGTCTCTCGGTCAATCATCCAGATTTTGTTTCCTTGTCCTCGGTAAGGTGAAATCTGAGAAGGTGTTATCTTCCTTTGCATCTGCATCCTCCACCATTATTCATCATGGTAGTATGTTGTGTTGCCAGGATCCTTGTCATTGATATTGGTAAAACCTTGATGAATATGGAAATGCTCAAGTTCGTGAACTAGGTGTTATCATCGGCACTAACTGGGATTTCTCCCAGCTTCCTTGGTTATGCTATAACCATTCCAAGAGTGGAATCACTCTCTACTGTTGAGTTTCTCCCCAGTTACTAGAATCATTCCCAGCATTTGTATTTTGTTCCCAGCTTGCAGCGCCATTGTGCCACCCAACCATGGACTACCCTTCTCAGTAATTACTGATCAGGATCATTTGCGTCCTACCATGGGTCCCATCCATTTCCGATGATAAGTAAAATCATCTATGACATTATCTTCAACAAGGTAATCCACATCATCCATTCTAGTCTGGTATGCCATTCCTTCGCACTCCGCCAAACGATTGTTGTGATTTTCCTTAGGCTGATATAAAGTGTCTCGATGATCTCTATATCAAAGGTAATTCTTTTTGCCACTTAAGGTAATAATTCTACAAATCACCCTCCTCCAAGATGTTCCGTTTTGGTCTCATGGCAACTCAAATCATCGCTACATTGACAACCGCTTACCACCCTCTTAAGTGTGAAATTGATTGCCTAGCTAGTGAACCTTCGTCATCTGTTTCACTCCATTCCTTCGGATGTGTGCCTTGTGTATCGGATCGAGACATGTTTCAATGACTCACCTCGTGAGTTGGTCCTAAGTTGTTCGATCTTCGAGGAGATCGATCCTTCTAGAGTCTCTCTTTCCTTCTTGTTGCCATGTTGGATGAAGTTCTCAAAGCAGGATGTCGGGATCAAGATGATGCAGTGAGTCAACATCTCCGAGAAGAGCTTTTGGATCTTGAAGATTGTGCTAGCTTTGTGTCCCTTGTGTCTTCATACCTCACGTCTTGAATCTCGGGACAATATTCATGTTTAGTGGGGGTGAGTTGTCACATCCCTAGCTTCGGGCAATGCACTAGGCTAGCTTCATGTGTGCATCATATTTAACTTTGGAAGAAACTTGAAATGGGGATTGCCTAAACCCTAGCATCAAAGGAATTCACTAGGTTCAACCAAAATATTTCTAGTAAATCCAAATGGCTTTCAAAAATGTTCATCATTCTCGGAAAATGCTGGAAACAGTAACCAGAGGTGATGCACATTTTTCCATTACATATTTGGGCTCTGGATTAAATCATACTCTATTTGCATCTGGGCATTTAAATTCTATTAAATATTTTTAATGCTCAAATTATCATAAACTGAAATGTTTACTATAGGATATATTTCCAACAGTGGTCATGAGCAGTTTCATGATTTTTGGAAGTGTCTAAGTATTTTTAATAAAGCGAACAAGTTATAGAATTATAGAAAAGAGAAATAAATGGAAAGAACAGAAACTTACCAGCCTCACCTTTGCAGCCCACCTGGCTGGCCCAGGGGCTGGCCTAGCCCACCATCCCAGCGCCTCTATCGCCTTCCTCCTCGCGCCAATAGGCAGGGGCGCGTGCCCGGTGTGCGCAGCCACACGCCGGCCACCTCCTTCCTGCCTGGCTGCCTCCTCCTCCCCCTGGACGTCTCTCGCAGTGCCATGCCACCCCCTGGCAACCTCTCACTCTCTCCCAACCTCTTGCGCCTCCTCTGCTCTCTCTCCCTCTCTACCTGAGCGGAGCTCATCGCCGCCGCACGCCGTAGACGCAGCCCGATGTGTCCACAAGCATTGTCGCGCCCCCCTCGTCCTCTCCGTCTAGCCACGCCTTGCCGGAGGCCCTGCATCGTCGCCATCTTCATCATCTTCGTCGCCGGCCGCCGGAGATCCCCCTCGCCGCCCCGCTTGCCCCGGTGCTTCCCCGAGCACGCCAAGGCCACCTCTGCACTCCCCGTGAGCTCCTCTTCCTTCTCCCCCTAGCCACGTCACTCGAGCTGCCCCTAACCCCGTTGGCCTTCATGGCCGGGAGCTTGGCTCCCCCGGCCAAGTCACCACCGTGGCCACCGTCACCTATAGCCGCAACTGAGCGCGTCGCCGTGCTTAGTGCACCCCCAGGAGGCCGTAGCACCCCTCCTTGCCTCCAGCCGTGCTTCCTAACACCGAAACCGGGCTCACCCGAACTCCAGTCGCCGCCTTGGAGCTTGCCGTCGCTGGCTCCGGCCACCATAGGCCTGGCCGCCACCACCACTCGACGCGCTCCTGCAAGAGCTCTCCAACGAGCCCAAGAACGACCTTGTCCGTGCCCTGTGGGCGATTTCCGAGCCGCGCTGCCATCTCGGGCCTCCCCGGCGCCGAGTCGCTGGTGGATTCTACCTGGGCTTTGACCCCAAGGGTCACTGACGTGTGAGCCATGACCCTGTTTAGTTTAGGTGTTAATTTAGTTAGCGCTAATTAACTTAGTTAATTGGTTGACTCACTCACAAGTGGGCCCAGGCCCTAATTAACCTTGGTTAGTGCTAACCTAACATTAACTAACTCTATTAGCTAGTTATTACACTGACATGTGGGTCCCAGCCGTCAGGTTTGACCTGGGCTGGCGCCTTTGACCTGCTGACGTCACCCCGACGTCATGCTGACGCAGTTAACCTTTTTTTGGATTTATTCTATTTCAGGAAATTCCTGAAAATAGCTAAAATTTCTAAAATTCATAGAAATTAATCTGTAACTCCAAATGCAAAGATTTATATATGAAAAATGATCAGAAAAATCCAGTCTATCCATATGTACTGGTTTCATGCATGTTGAAGCAACTTAACCTTGCTGTTAGTGCAAAACATGATAAGGCACTATTTAAATTCATAAGTTGAGTTTGGGATTGAACCTTTGGTTCAAAATGACCCAAACCCATCTTGTTGTATTTGCATTAGGCTAACACACTCATATTTCCATGTCATGATCATGCATCATGTTGTGCATTGCATTGATTGTGTTTCCTTCTGTGTTGCCGGTTTTTGTCCCCTCTCAATAGACATGTTCCGACGGTGAGTTCTTCAGAAGTGCCAGGCAAGCAAAACCCCCTTGTTCATTCCCATACAATCCCACTCTCTTGCTCCTGCTCTCTTTTTACTGCTTTAGGACAACAATGATTCAACTGTTACATGTTGCGGTAGTTGAACCCCTTTCCTCTGCCTGACCTGTCATTGCCACAATAAATAGATGAAACCCACTAGCATGAGTAGGAGTTGTTTGAGCCCTGATGTGCCTACTCATTCATGCTTATTTGTCATGCTTGCTACTGCTTAGAGTTGAGTCGGGTCTGATTCATCGGGAATGAATTGGAATGGTGATGAACACGTCCTACTATGTGTGATCCAAGTGTGTGAACACGTTTTGGTCAAGGTAGTGGCGAGAGCCCATGTAGGAGTACATTGTGGGTTGTCTCATTGAAGCCGTCCTCGGGAACTAAGTTCTATGTTTGTGGTCCATGAACAGCTACTACGACTCATTGGGATCATTAATTGACCCTCTCGGCTTCTTAACCACCCTTGTCCTCTGTCAAGGATTTTCAAGTAGTTTCTGGTGTTTGTAGTATGCTGGAGGTCGTGCGCAGTGCTGACACGAGGGGTGGGCTATGGTGCAGTAGGCACATGGCATGTTGTACCAGGCGCCTGTTTGGTGTCTCGAGAACCCTGCTCACATCGTTCGGGGCCGCATGTGGAAACTTTGGCTGGACTCTCTGCGGATGGAACCTGAATAGGCGATAAACCTGGACTAGAGACTTGAGTGTTTAGGTAGGCCGTGGATGACACCCTCATTGTGCTTCCACTTGAAGGTTGCTGAGTACATGTCGTGTAAACGGCGGTAAGTGGTGAGAGCGTGTGTCAAGAAGTACACCCCTGCAAGGTTAACATCATCTATTCGAATAGCCACGTCCGTGGTGAAGGACCTCTGTGTTGCCTATACAGTTCATAGACAAGTGAAAGTGGATACTCTAAAATACGCAGGATAAGCGTGAGTGCCATGGATGGCGCTCTCGTAGGGAGACGGGAGCGGATCCATAGTGGTGTATTGATATGGTGAATATGTGTACTCGTGTGCGCCACCTCAAAAGAGTTACTTGCATCCGTAGTTCAGGTTAGACAATGAGTCAAAGCTGGCTTGCTGCAGTTAAACCCACCATCCCCTTTGTTGATAATGATGCATATGTAGTTATTTCTGATGTAAGTCTTGATGGGTACATTTGTACTCACGTTTGCTTAATTTATGTTTCTGCAGAGAGACTTCAGTCTTGCTAGTAGTTCCGCGTGGATTTCGATGTTTAGCTTGTTACCTCAGCTACGATCTTGTGCCCTCGCAAGGATCTGGTAGATAGTGAGGCTTCTCGGCCTTTTTCATTTGTAGATGTCTGTACTCACTCATGTTAAGCTTCCGCATGTGCTTTGACTTGTATCCTTTGAATGTGGGGTCATGATACCCATGTTTGTAATATCTCGCTCCTTGGAG
This sequence comes from Triticum aestivum, assembly GCF_018294505.1. NCBI lineage: Eukaryota > Viridiplantae > Streptophyta > Magnoliopsida > Poales > Poaceae > Triticum > Triticum aestivum. The sequence continues at coordinate 297,017,261 of NC_057801.1, forward strand.
CCTATTGAATAAAATACTTGAGTTGTAGAGTCATGTCGTGATGCCATGTTTTATTTGCACATATCGAGCAAATTGTGTGTATGTTATTGAAATGCTTGATATGTGTGGGATCTAACTATCTAGTAGTTTATCCGTGGTAGCCTCTCTTACCGGGAATTGTCTCCTAGTGTTTCCACTGAGCCTTGGTAGCTTGCTACTTCTCCGAAACACTTGGGCTAGCCGACATGTGTCCTTCTTCGTTCCTGGGTCTGTCCCTTTGGCGAAATGTCACGCGGTGTCTACCGTAGTCCTGTTAGCCTGCTACAGCCCGGATTCCTCGGAGTCCTGCTAGCCCAGCTGCTACAGCCCGGATTCACTCGCTGATGTCCGACACGTAAGTTGCTGGGTCATGTATGCATGTCCCTGTAAGTTAGTGCCACTTTGGGTTCACGACTAGCCATGTCATGCCCAGGTTCTGTGTCATATCGATGCTAGGGACACTATCACACACGTCAGCTAAAAGGTGCAAACGGTCCCGGGCCTTGTAAGGCGACACCCGTGTGATTACCGTGCGTGAGGCCGCAAAGTGATATGAGGTGTTACATGCTAGATCGGTGTGGCATAGGATCGGGGTCCTAACACCCTAGTCTGTTCGCTCTGGAGATAGAGCTCGACCCGCCACAGGCTCTGAGATTGCATATGAGGGGCTGCGGGAATGGCAGCATGAGGGTCGACGTTGACTTCCCCGCCCCTCACGTTATGTATCTTCGTTGCGGATGGAAGGCCTTCGCTCGTTCCCACAGTCTGTCCAAGGGGCTCATTCTCCACTTCAAATTAATGGAGAACGGCCTGCACTTGGGAACTCGCATAAGGTGTTGCGTGGAGAGCTCCTTCGATGATGAAGACTCCTCCTCAAGCGAGAGTGGCAAGGATGACATCGACAACAACGACGAATGGGTCAAGCGGGAGGATGACGGGTCCGACTAGGCATCGGACACACCGTCCCTGGGCGGCGCTGGCAGCAGCAGCATTTGCACCTGGCCCTTCCTCTTGGCAGAGCAATTTGCCGGGGTGGAGCCAGCTCCTTGAACTTCACAGCTGCCCGAAGACGATCTTCCTCGAGGAGCATTGTGTCATCTTGCCGCAATCGCTCTTGCTCAAGCCCGTCATAAGCGAGCAATTGAGGTGACCCGTATGTGAGTTCTGTGGGGAGAACTGCCTCTGCCCCGTATACCAGGGCAAAGGGTGTCTGGCCGGTGGCTCAATTAGGCATCGTTCTGATCGACCAAAGAACCGCCGACAATTCATCAATGCAGTGCCTTCCGCTCTTGTGCAGCCTGTCAAAAGACATTGTCCTCAGGCCTCGCAGTACTTCAGCATTTGCCATCTCCGCCTAGATGTTGCTCAGTGGGTGTGCAACAGAAGCGAAACAGACCTTGCTGCCGAGGTCTTGGATGTATTGCATGAAGGTGCGGCTTGTGAACTGCGTGCCGTTGTCGGTGATGACTCTGTTTGGCACAACAAAACGGCAGACTAGCCCCTTGAAGAATTTGATGGCTGACTGCGCTTTCACCTTCCTCACTGCTTCCACCTCCGGCCACTTTGTGAACTTGTCGATTGCAATGTACAAGTACTCAAAGCCCCCAACAGCGCGGGGGAAAGGGTCCAGTATGTCGAGCACCCAGACCAGAAAAGGCCAGGAGAGAGGGATTGCTTGAAGGCTTGAGCTGGCTGATGAAGCTTCTTTGAATTGAACTGACACGCTTCACACTTGGATACTAGTGTCGTTGCATCCTGGAGGGGAGTGGGCCAAAAGAAACCTTGCCGGAAGGCCTTGCCAGCAAGGGCCCTCGAACCTATGTGGGAGCCACATATGCCTCCATGTATCTCCGGGAACAGCTCCAGTTCTTCCTCCCGGGGAATGCACTTCAATTTCACGCTGTTTGGTCTTTTTCTGTACAAATCATTGTCAATGAACTGGTACATGGCACACCGACGGGCTACTTTCTCTACTTCTTCCTGCTCCTCAGGAAGCTCGCCTTTTTGGAGGAATCGGACGGTATGTTGTGCCCATGGCGAAGCCTGGGGCTCGATGGCAAGGACAAAATGCATTTCCTCTGCCATGGGAGCGGCTGTCTCTACGGCCAAGGCTTGATGACCTGTCGGAGTCGGTTGCCCCACGGCAGGCTCAGTGTCCACGGTAGCATCTTCGCCAGCGGCTCCTGGGAGCTCGGTGGGAAAGTACTTGCCGGGGCCTGATTTCATCTGCTTGTTCTGCTCTGTCGATGGTTCAACGGATGGTTGAGTTAACCGAAGCACAAAAGTACCTGGTTCCACAGGTAGTTTGAGGGCAGCGCGCTTCGACAGGTAGTCGGCAATGTCGTTCTCCACTCGGGGAACATGCTCCGCCTATATACCGTCAAAACGCTCCTCCAGCTTCCTCACCTCATCCAAGTAGGCCTCCATCAACGGGCTTTGATAATCTTTGTTGACTTGCTTGATGACAAGCTGTGAATCACCTCTGACGATGAGCTTCTTAATCCTGAGGTCTACCGCGATCCTATGACTAGAAGCAATCCCTCGTATTCAGTAGTGTTGTTCATCAACATCTCCCTGGGAAAGTGCATTTGGATTACATACTTGAGGTGCTCCCCGGTGGGTGCAATGAGCAGCACACTAGAACCGGCACCTTGCAGCGAGAAAGCCCCGTCAAAGTACATAATCCCGTTGCGACTTGTTTCCTTGCCGGGGAGAGTAGTCTCCTGGACCTCTTCGTCGGGCGTCGAGGTCTACTCTGCAATGAACTCTGCCAAAACTCTGCTCTGGACCGTCGAGGTACTTTCAAACATCAAACCAAAGCTCGACAGCTCCAAGGTCCATTCCACAATCCTCCCTGTTGCGTCCGGGTTATGTAGTACCTGTTGCAACGGGAGGCGGGTGACGACGGTGATCTCGTGCGCTTGGAAGTAATGACGCAGCTTCCTCGAGGCCATAAGAAGGCCGAAGAGCAATTTCTGCACACCGGAGTACCTTGACTTAGCCCCCTGCAAGAGGGAGATGACAAAGTAAACCGGGTGCTACATCATCTTCTTCTTCTACACCACCTCATTTGGTTGCGCATGCCGTGTCTCACCGGCGTCAGCCCTTGCCGGGGGCCTTGCCTTGCCAGTACCAGGCCCTGCCGGGGGGAGCTTTGTCTCGCCATCCGCCGGTCCTGCCATTGCCACCTGCCCCTTTGTTGACCTCCCACTGCGCCACTAGCGTGGCACTGACCACTTGATTGTTTGCCGTTAGATGCAGCAGCAGCGGCTCTTGTGGTTTAGGCGCAACCAGTATCAGTGTGGAGGAGAGGTATTTCTTCAAATCCTGCAGCGCTGCTTCGGCCTCTGGGGTCCACTCCATCAGGCCCGCCTTTTTCAAGATTTTGAAAAAAGGGAAGGGCATGCTCAGCAGACTTGGAGATGAATCTGCTCATGGCGGCAACGCAGCGAGTGAGCCGACGCACATCCTTGATCCGCTTAGGCGCCTCAATCTTCCCAATGGATTTGATCTTGTCAGGATTTGCCTCGATCCCACGCTGTGACACAAAGAACCCAAGAAGTTTGCCGGACGGAACACCGAAAACACACTTCTCAGGGTTCAGCTTGAGGTTGATCTTGCGTAGATTTGCAAACGTTTCTTCCAAATCTTGTACAAGTGTTGCCTTGTCCTTGGTTTTGACCACTATGTCATCCATATAAGCTTCCATATTTTTATGTAGCTAGGGCTCAAAACCAATTTGGACTGCTCTTGCAAACGTTGAGCCAGCACTCTTCGACCCGAAAGGCATCCATAAAAAACAATACGTACCACATGGGGTGATGAATGTTGTCTTCTCTTCATCATCTCTCATCATGAAAATCTGATGGTATCCTGAGTAGGCATCAAGGAATGATAACAGGTCACACCCGACCGTGGAGTCAAAAATCTGGTCAATGCGCGGCAATGGGAAAGGGTCTTTTGGACAGGCCTTATTGATATCTGTGTAATAAATACATAGCCTCCACTTCCCATATGCCATGTGCACCACCACCGGATTGGCCAACCACGTCGGATGGAGTACTCATCTCAGCAAGCCTGCCGCTTCCAACTTCCTGATCTCTTCTATGATGAACTCCTGCCTTTCCAAAGCTTGCTTCCTGACCTTCTGCTTGACGGGTCGTGCATGAGGACATACAACAAGATGGTGCTCAATAACCTCACTGGGAACGCCGGGGATGTCGGATGCTTGTCATGCAAACACATCTACATTTGCCCGCAAAAAAGTGATGAGCGCGCCTTCCTATTTGCTGTCGAGGATGGAGCTTATGGTGAAAGTCGTCCCGTGCCATCCTCCTTGATGGACACCTTCTTGGTCTCTGGTGGTGCAGCTCTGGACTTCTTGCTCTTGCCGGTGGAGCTCTCTGGCACGTCCTCGACGGGAGCACATCACTCCGAAGAGGTGCGCTTGCCGGAGTGGGTGCAAGAGGTCTTGCCGGTCTTCTTCCCTCCCTTGGCTTCGGCGGCAGGAGCAAGTGCCTTGGCGGCAGTCCCTGCAACTGTTTCCCGGTAGAGTTGGTCAGCGCAAATCAGTGCGTCCTTCTTGTCGGAGGGGACGGTGATGATGGTCATCGGCCCAGGCATCTTCAACCTGTTGTAGGCTGATACGTCTCCAACGTATCTATAATTTTTGATTGTTCCATGCTATTATATTTCCTGTTTTGGATGTTTATGGGCTTTACTATACACTTTTATATTATTTTTGGGACTAACCTATTAACTGGAGGCCGAACCCAAATTGCTATTTTTTTGTATATTTCAGTGTTTCGCAGAAAAGGAATATCAAACAGAGTCCAAATGGAATGAAACCTTCGGGAGAGTTATTTTTGGAACGAACACAATCCAGGAGACTCAGAGTGGACATCAAAAAGCAAATGAGGCAGCCACGAGGCAGGGAGGCGCACCCTAGGGGGGTGGGCGCGCCCCCAACCTCGTGGGCCCCTCGTGGCTCCCTTGACCGACTTGTTTCGCCTGTATATATCCACATACCCTGAAAACATCCAGGAGCACCACGAAACCCTATTTACACTCTCGCAACCTTCTGTACCCATGAGATCCCATCTTATCGCCTTTTCCGGTGCTCCGCCGGAGGGGGAATCGATCATGGAGGGTTTCTACATCAACACCATAGCCTCTCCAATGAATTGTGAGTAGTTTACCACAGACCTTCGGGTCCATAGTTATTAGCTAGATGGCTTCTTCTCTCTCTTTGAATCTCAATACAATGTTCTCCTCGATCTTCTTAGAGATCTATTCAATGTAACTCCTTTTGCAGTGTGTTTGTTGAGATCTGATGAATTGTGGGTTTATGATCAAGATCATCTATGAGAAATATTTGAATCTCCTCTGAATCTTTTATGTATGATTGGTTATCTTTGCAAGTCTCTTCGAATTATCAGTTTGGTTTGGCCTACTAGATTGATCTCTCTTGCAATAGGAGAAGTGCTTAGCTTTGGGTTCAATCTTGCGGTGTCCTTTCCCAGTGACAGCAGGGGCAGTAAGGCACGTATTGTATTGTTGCCATCGAGGATAAAAAGATGGGGTTTATATCATATTGCTTGAGTTTATCCCTCTACATCATGTCACCTTGCCTAATGCGTTACTCTGTTCTTATGAACTTAATACTCTAGATGCATGCTGGATAGCGGTCCATGTGTGGAGTAATAGTAGTAGATGCAGAATCGTTTCGATCTACTTGTCACGGACGTGATGTCTATATACATGATCATGCCTAGATATTCTCATAACTATGCACTTTTCTATCAATTGCTCGACAGTAATTTGTTCACCCACCATAACACTTATGCTATCTTGAGAGAAGCCACTAGTGAAACCTATGGCCTCCGGGTCTATTTTCTATCATATAAGTTTCCAATCTACTCTATTTTGCAATCTTTACTTTCTAGTCTATATCATAAAAATACCAAAAATATTTATCTTATTATTATCTCTATCAGATCTCACTTTCGCAAGTGGCCATGAAGGGATTGACAACCCCTTCATCGCGTTGGTTGCAAGGTTCTTGTTTGTTTGTGTAGGTACGAGGGACTTGCGTGTAGCCTCCTACTTGATTGATACCTTGGTTCTCAAAAACTGAGGGAAATACTTACGCTACTTTGCTGCAACACCCTTTCCTCTTCAAGGGAAAACCAACGTAGTACTCAAGAGGTAGCAAGAAGAATTTCTGGCGCCGTTGCCAGGGAGTCTACGCACAAGTCAAGACATACCAAGTACCCATCATAAACTCTTCTCCCTCGCATTAAATTATTTGCCATTTGCCTCTCGTTTTCCACTCCCCCAGTTCACCTTCGCCTTTCTTCACCTCTTTACCGCTTGCCTTCCTTTTGCCATGGATGAATCAAAAAGGGCTAAGGGTTCTCTCCCGGGTTTTAGTAATTTGGATAGTCCCTCCTGAGGGACTCCTGGATTAAGGGGTCCTCGGACAGCCGGACTATATACTTTGGCCGGACTGTTGGACTATGAAGATACAAGATTGAAGACTTCGTCCCATGTCCGGATGGGACTCTCCATTGCATGGAAGGCAAGCTTGGATATTCGGATATGTATATTTCCTTCTTTGTAACCGACTCTGTGTAACCCTAGCCCTCTCCAGTGTCTATATAAACCAGAGGGTTTAGTCCGTAGGACAACAACAATCATAATCATAGGCTAGGTTCTAGGATTTAGCCTCTATGATCTCGTCGTAGATCAACTCTTGTAATACTCATATCATCAAGATCAATCAAGTAGGAAGTAGGTTATTACCTCCATCGAGAGGGCCCGAACCTGGGTAAAACATCTTGTCCCCTGCCTCCTGTTACCATTAGCCTTAGACGCACAGTTCGGGACCCCCTACCCGAGATTCGCCGGTTTTGACACCGACATTGGTGCTTTCATTGAGAGTTCCACTGTGCCGTTGCTGTAAGGCTTGATGGCTCCTTCGATCATCTTCAACGATGTGGTGCAGGAGGAGGTATTCCACCCCGGACAGATCTTCGTATTCGACGGCTTCGTACTGCGGGCCAACTCGCTTGGCCATCTGGAGCAGACCGATAGCTACGCCCCTCACCATCAGGTCAGGTTTGGAAGCTTAAACTATACTGCCGATATCCACGGAGATTTGATCTTCAACAGATTTGAGACCATGCCAGGCATGTCGAATGGTCACGACGGGCATGACTTTGGTCTGCCGTCGGACAGTATTCGGGAGATCGCGCCTGCGGTGGCACCGAGAATCAACCCGGAGCAGATTATGCCTTCCAAGGGCGGGTGGATGGACCCCGGCACAGAAGCCGCACACTCATCGGTGTTGGAGCCGAACACTGATTCCACCGCATGTGAAAGTGGCATCGTCGGACCCTCAGACTCGTCTCCGGCCACAGGATCCGTACCGTGTGTGTCCGTGCCTATCGAATCTAATCGGGCACCGGTCATGGAGTTCACCGCCACGGATATTTTTCAGCACTCGCCCTTAGGTGACATGCTAAAATCATTAAGGTCTCTTTCCTTGTCAGGAGATTCTTGGCTGAACTATGGCCGGCCCGAGTGGGGAGCGGACGATGAAGAAATTCGTCCCCCACCCACCACACACTTTATAGCCACTGTTGATGACCTAACCGACGCGCTTGACTTCGACTCCGAAGACATCGACAATATGGACGACGATGCAGGAGAAGAATGTGAACCACCGCCTACAGGGCACTGGACCACCACCTCATCATATGATATTTATATGGTGGACACCCCTAAAGAAAACAATGGCGATGAGGCAACGGAAGATAACCCCTTGGGGAAGCAATCTAGACACCGGTGTCATCGACGCCGCTCCAAGCCCCGCCATAATAAAAATAGTGATGCCGGCACAGGAGATAACAATCGGGATGGTGCCGAAGACGAAGACAATTCCGCCCAGACAGGCTTCGAGCAGGCCGAGCAAGAGGATGGGCAAGCTAGCCCTAAAGAACAGGCAACTGATGGAGAATTAGAGGCCGATAATTACACGCCTCTCTCCGAAGATGAAGTGAGCCTTGGCAACGAAGAATTCATCGTGCCTGAGGATCCCATCGAGCAGGAGCGCTTCAAACGCCAGCTTATAGCCACTGCAAAAAGCCTGAAGAAGAAGCAGCAACAGCTTCAAGATGATCAAGATCTGCTAACTGACAGATGGACCGTGGTCCTAGCTACCGAGGAATACAGACTCCAACGCCCTAGCAAAAGCTACCTAAAGCGTAGGCTGCTACCTCAACTCGAGGAGGAGGCTTTATAGCCCACACTACCAGCGCATGATGCGGCTGACCGGCCACCCCGCGGTCGCGACAAAACGGTGTACCAGCTCAAAGTCCAGACCGCACCCCGCCGCCAATCAAACGATAATACCAATGCCCGGGGCTACATGAAGGACCTTTGAGAAGTATTGGAAAACAAAGCAGGACAGTCAAGATCGATCTACGGATCACGGGAGCGCGCAAAAAGACGTGATGATGACCGTCACGCCGGATACAATAAACCAAAGTCCGGCCAGGCCAAAAACAATAGACCGGACTCATTTGAACTACGTCGGGATGTAGCCTGCCATAGAGGCGGCGCACACCCCCTATGCTTCACTGATGAAGTTATGGATCACGAATTCCCAGAAGGGTTTAAACCCGTAAATATTGAATCATATGATGGCACAACAAACCTCACGGTATGGATCGAAGATTTTCTTCTCCACATCCACATGGCCTGCAGCGATGACTTGCATGCCATAAAGTACCTACCACTTAAGCTCAAAGGACCGGCTAGGCATTGGCTTAATGGCCTGCGAGCAAGCTCCATTGGCAGTTGGGAGGATCTAGAAGACGCATTCCTCGATAACTTCCAGGGCACTTACGTCCGACCACCAGATGCTAATGACTTAAGTCACATAATCCAGCAGCCCGGACAGTCAGCCAGGAAATTCTGGACTCAGTTCCTAACTAAAAAGAACCAAATTGTCGACTGTCCGGATGCCGAAGCCTTAGCAGCCTTCAAGCACAACATACGCGACGAATGGCTCGCCCGACATCTCGGCCAAGAGAAGCCAAAGTCCATGGCATCCCTCATGACACTCATGACCCGCTTCTACGTGGGCGAGGACAGTCGACTGGCTCGTAGCAACATCACACCCAAAAAATCAGGCGATTCAGACGCGAGGATAGCAACGGCAAGCCGTGACGGAATAGACACAAGCATCGCAATAATGGCGAAAACGCTGAAGACACGACAGTCACTGCCGGATTCAGAGGCTTTAAATCTGGCAGCGGAAAAGCCATTCAAGAGAAATTGTCCAAGCTCATCCAGTTTGGACCGCATACTCGATCGCTCATGTCAAATTCACGACACCCCCGATAAACCAGCCAACCACACCAATAGGGAATGTTGGGCGTTTAAACAGGCCGGCAAGTTGAATGCCGAAAACAAGGAAAAGGGGCTCCATAGCGATGACGACGAGGAGCCCCGACCGCCGAACACGGGAGGACAGAAGAAATTCCCTCCCCAGGTGAAAACAGTGAATATGATATACGCAACCCATATCCCCAAGCGGGAAAGGAAGCATGCACTAAGGGACGTCTACGCGATGGAGCCAGTTGCCCACAAAATTCAATCCATGGTCCTCTTGTCCGATCACTTTCGATCAAAGGGACCATCCTACCAGTATCCGACATGGCGGTTCAGCCGCATTGGTCCTTGACCCCATCATCGACGGATTCCATCTCACATGAGTCCTCATGGACGGCTGCAGCAGCCTAAACCTGCTCTATTAGGACATAGTGCGCAAAATGGGCATTGATCCCTCGAGGATCAAGCCCACAAAAACCACCTTCAAGGGTGTCATACCCGGTGTAGAGGCCTGTTGTACAGGTTCAATCACACTGGAAGTGGTCTTCGGATCTCCGGACAATTTCCGAAGGGAGGAGCTAATCTTCGACATCGTCCCCTTCCGCAGCGGCTATCATGCACTGCTCGGACAAACCACATTCGCCAAATTCAATGCGGTACCACATTATGCATATCTCAAGCTCAAAATGCCGGGACCTTACAGTTAATGGAAACATAGAGCGCTCGCTTCGTACGGAGGAGCACACTGCGGCCCTCGCACCGGAAGTACAAAACAACCTTCTTTGGCAAATGGCCAATTCGGTGATAAAGAACCCGGATATCGTCAAGCGAGTCCGGAGTACTCCACAACAGGATCGTCCGGCACGTCCAAAGCTCGACTAGCAATCCGGCCTCCGCCCTAGTCCCAGCCAAGCAGCGACATTCATGCCGGGCGTACATAATTACGCACTTAAAATACCATGGGCATAGGCGGAGGCACGGCCACGACACGGTCCATAATGCGGTTCGACCGCCCCAGGACACACGCATTTTTGCACCCCTTTTTCTTTCGGGTCCCTACCTTCAGGAGGCTCTTCCGAAAGACCGGCTATTGGACACATAGCGGGACGGACACACCAGGAGGACACGAAGCTTTGGCATACAAGGGAATCCTCATGTGGTCTCTGATAACAACCGTTATACCTATTTTACATAACCGCATACCGCCCACTCCGGGTTAGGATGTGTCAAATAGTCCTATTCTGCTTATCGCACTACATGTATATGTATGCTTTGACGTATAATTTTAAGGGAAAATAGTATACAGCTTCAGCTTGCTATTAAGTTTATTTGCCCCTTTTTCTTTATTGCTTATTTATTATACACGTGCATTTTGGCATGACCAGTTTGCCAGGGGCTTCGGTACCCCATAACCTGGCAAGACAAGTCCGAACACTTTCGATAGTGCGGCACCCCGAACTTATAGCACTATATGCATCGGCTCCGAATCATGTCTTGGGTCAATAGTTGGGTTTGCCCGGCTCCTATGTTTTGGTACCTTACGTTCCGCTGTATCTGCTAAGGTAGCGCAGGGAGAACTACTTCGATTGTGTCCCGGTTCTTCCGGACAAGCACCTGAATAGAGAAAGCCGAAAACTGACTGTCATGATAAGGCGAGAGCTGGTCGCTGGTCGAGATGTCTCAAATCCTTAAAGATTTTTTCCGCTTCAGGCGAGGAATCGGCCTCGTCCGATTTAGGCGTGCATAGCGCCTCAAGTCCGGCATTCCGGATACGAGGGGCTTCACCAAAATTTAAAATTGTAGACTTCTATGGCTACGTGAGGGTGATAAAGCCGTCTAGTCCGATTCCCTCATTCGTGGCGCTAAACACCTCCTTAAAAGGACCAAAAACATGGATAAAGAGTGTTTATACTTATCCTGAACACCCTAGTACTAATTACATGGGGCGGAAGCCGATGACTGGCCAACTCTCAAGAATTTTTAAAACGGCCGCACAGAAGGTAATATTTTAAATTAACAAGCGCTACAAAGCGCACATGAACTGGTTTTCATAATACAGGATGACATGATTACATTCATTCAAATATCACATCCTGCGTACATCCGTCCACCACAAGGCGGGCAACCTTAACGACATTGTCATAGTACTGTTCGGGGTGGTGATGTTCCTTGCCCTTCGGTGGCCCCTCCGTCACCAGCTTCTTGGCGTCCATCTTCCCACGTGCACCTTCGCACGGGCCAAGGTCCTGCGTGCACCCTCAATAGAGACAGACCGCTTAACAACTTCAAGTTGCGGACAGGCATTCACCATCCGCTTGACAAAGCCAAAGTAGCTGCTGGGCAGGGGCTCGCCAGGCCACAGCCAGACTATGAAGTACTTCATGGCCAGTTCGGCCGCCTTGTGGAGTTCGACCAATTGCTTTAGCTGGCCGCTCAAGGACATCGGGTGCTCGGCCCCAATGTACTAGGACCAAAACAGCTTCTCCGTCGAGCTCCCCTCCTCAGCTCGGTAGAACTCTGCGACATCAGAGATGCTGCGCGGCAGATCTACGAATGCTCCTAGAGAGCTCCGAATTTGGGTTAGTAAAAGGAAAGTCTCCTCCACATGCTTGCGTTGCATAATGAAAGCCTTACCCGCAGCTATCTTCTTGGCCGCCTCAATTTCCTGGAGGGGCTTCTAGGCTTCGGCCTTAGCGTCTAGTGCGCTCTGACGGGCCTTCGCAAGCTCCGACTCTTGCGTCTTGGAGTCACGCTCCAAGGACTCGAATTTTTTGACGAAGTCCTGGAGCTCTTACTGGACCTCATCAACTCGCGCCTCTTGTTTTTCACGCTCAATGCGCTCCTTAGCCGCTTTGTTTTCAGCCTTGGACAGCGCCTTCTTAAGGGCTGCCACTTCGGTCGTGGACCCTAGCAAAATTTATCATGCTTCTATTAGCATCCACGATTCTTTCCTTTGTATAACATTCAGACGGGGTATTGCTTACCTTTGTTCTCCTCGAGCTGCCTCTTCTCGAGGCCGAGCTCTTCTTCGGCCCGCCCCAGGCTCTGCCTTAGTTCGGAGACCTTCGTAGTGGCGGCGGCGTCCCGCAGCGACGCCTGCTTATTCACATAGACATAATATGATTAGACTCCTAGGAATAATATTTTATCCTCTGTTCGGCTTCTCTTGCTGAACACCAAACAGTGCATCAGGGGCTACTGTCTACACCGTGATACTTTCTCATAATTTAAATTACTTACCTCAAAGCCTGCCAGGAGGCTGGCGCAGGCTTCGGTCAATCCGCTCTTGGCAGACTGAACCTTCACAATCATCGTACTCATAAGAGTACGGTGTCCTTCACCAAGGGAAGCGCTCTGAAGCGCTTCCACCAGGTTATCCGATGCCTCTGGATGGACAGAGGTCATCGGCACAGACAGCTCCCCCCCTTGGCGGGTGGATGCATGCCTGAATCCGGAACCACTGGAGGTTCCGGTGCAGTATCCGACTGGGGGCCAAGCCTGCTGTGGCCCCCCTCATCCGAATCCAGGGGGATCTTTCCCCCCATGAGCCCAGCATCGGGAGTCTCGCCTTGAGGCTTCTCTAGGACTACCTCCTCCTGGCCTGGCATCCTCTGAGATAACACCTCGGTGTCATCCGTTGGCCGGGGAGTGGAAGCCGTCGGGAGCGAATAGCTATTCATCTCGGACGAGCTCAAGGACCCATCCGAGGAGGGCAAGTTGATATGGCCTTTGGGCGGACTGCCCAAACAAATCTTGACATAATAAGAAGCCGTAAAGCTAAAATATGCAAGAAGTATCCTTGCATACAAATACTTACGACTTTTCTAGGGGCATGGCCTTGGGTATCCACTCCTCCTCGCTATAGGCGGCGGTTGTGGATTGGTCCGAAGGGAGGGTCCGGCCCTTCTTGGACCCTTCGGCCTCCCCGGAAGGGTCGACCTGTCAGGACCCCGACTCAATGCCACATCGATCTAGCATGTAACACCTCATATCACTTTGCGGCCTCACGCATGGTATCCCCACGGGTGTCGCCTTACCTTTGCCCGGGACCGTTTGCGCCTTTTGGCACACGTATATGATGGTGTCGCTAGCATCCATATGATAAAGAGCCCGGGCTGACATGGCTAGTCGTAAACCCAAAGTGGCACTAACTTACACCAGAAACACCAGAAACTAGTTGCGACTCCTGGACAAAGACCAAGTTGGTTAATAAGTCGAGAGGGGTCGAGTTACCGGAACCCAATCTGTGGTAGTGTCGAGTCATTGGACAACATACATAGATCTCAGTGCTTGAGGACGGTTCCAGTGAGACAACCCACCATGTACTCCTACATGGCCTCTCACCGCTACCTTTACCAAATCGTGTTCACCACTTCACTCTCAGCATCAGAACATATCGTAACACTCCAATTCATTCCCAATGAACCAGACCTAACACAACTCTAAGCAATAGCAGGCATAGCATGGTAGGAACACAACAGTGGCTTCAATCAACTCCTACACATGCTAGTGGGTTTCAACTATTTACTGTGGCAATGACAGGTCATGCAGAGGAATGGGTTCAACTACCGCAGCACAAAGTAGCAGATGAATATTGCGTCAGCATTGAGTAAGCATGACGTCAGTGGGTTTCCCATAAAATATATATTGCGTCAGCATTGAGTAAGCATGACGTCAGCGGTCAACTGCGGCTGACTGGGGTCAAACCTGACGTGTGGGGTCCACACGTCAGTGTCAGGGGGCTAAACAGGGTTAGTTTAATCCTAATTAAAAAGGTTAGCGGTGCTGGGGCCCACTGTCAGTGTCAGGGGGGTTAGTTAAGCGGTGATTAGCACTGAGCTAATCACCTGACGGGCCGGGCCCACATGGCGGGGCTCAGGCGACGGGGCTCGCCGCCGGCGACCTCTGGACGCGGCGGAGTCCGCGCCACAGGCCACGGGAACGGCGTCTGAGAGCACCGGGGCGTAGCCCGGTCTCTCACGCATCTGGAGGGGCAGGTGAGAGGAGCTGGGGAGGCCGGAGCTCGCCGGAGCAAAGCTCGCGGTGGCGGCCGGAGCTCGGCTTCGATCGGGAACGGGCTGCGGGGCACGGGGAGGCCACCTGAGGGGCTCGGCGGCACCCTCGTGGCACCGGGAGCACGATGGGGTGCTTGGTTTGGGCGGAGGCGGGCCGAGACGACGACGGCGACATGGACGGCGGTGAGAAGCTTAGGCCGTGGTGGGGAGGAGGGCTACGACGAGCGGGCAGCTAAATAGAGAGAGGGGAACGGTGGCGGAGCTCACCGCGGTTGCAACGGGCGTCGAAGCGGGCTCGGGGAAGGCTTGGGGCAGCCGGAGCGACGACGGCGATCTCGTCGGCCGAAGCTTGAAGACGACGGCGATTGCGATGAAGCGGAGCTCGCCGGGTTGCTTTGCTCGGTGAGGAGGGAGAGGGCGTCGCGGCGGAGCTGGGAAACGTGTCGGAGAGGCGAGGGGGAGGCTGTGGCGGTGGTTATGGCGAACGGCGGCGACGGTGATTCTCGGGTGAGAGAGAGAGAGAGAAGGGGAAAAGCACGGGAGAGAGGGGGGTGAGGCCAGGGGATCGGGGCGGCATTGAGAAGAAGCAACGCGGCGTCGCGCTGGCATGGTAGGCAGGCAGGCGAGCTGGTGGCGTGGCGCTCCGCCCGTGCGCGCGCGTCGGCCACACGCCTGGCCGACTGGCGCCAGGAGGACGACGGCGGTGGTGGGCTGGGCTGGCCTACTGGGCCAGAGGCGCCAGGTAAGAAGCCCAGGTAAGTTTCCCTCTTTTCTTTTTTTTTGTTTTCTAATTTTCTGACATTTGTTTTGATTTAATTAAAATATTAAATCATTTAATTACCTTATGCCAATTTTTGCAGGAGCTAGCTATATTATTCCAGAGCTCCCCAACAGGTGGCATAATTTTTGGACATATATTAATATATATAACTAATATATTTCCAATGCAAATATTTATCGGATTAATCCAAATGGCCAAAATAAATATCCATGAGCTCCTAAAAATAATTGTTCGATTTTTATCTCTGTCCAATATTTTCAGAGAGCAACATGAGCATTTTCTTGGACCCTTTTGGAGAAATTTTTATTTGGGTCATTTTCAAAATGATTCTGAGGGTTCCACCAATCCTCATTTCAAATTTAAATGAAAATTTAAACATGATGCACAAATGACTAGCTAGTCTAGGTCATACCAGACTAGGGATGTGACACGACCTTCCTTTTCATCCCCCCTCGTTTTGGTGGAGAGGGTTTTCCTCCTCCTCCTCCTCGTTGTCGTTGGAGGAGTGCGCCTCGGTGTCTTCAGACGATGAGTCCGGCACCATGTTGCGCCGGAGACTTTTCTTGGTCCCCATGGCCTTATTCTTGGCCTTCTTCTCTGGCACCTCATAAGGCGCCAGAACCAGCATCTCCGTCAGCAGAGCGGTTGCTGGATCTTCAGGCAACGAAGCCGGACAGTTGATCCGCTCCGTCGTTGCCACATATTCCTGTTAGATCAGTACGGTGGCTTAAGTTCCTCCCACGAATATACAGAGGAAAGACACATCTTGCAAAATGTAGAATGCTTACCGCATTGGCGTGGGGCTTGGCGCTGAGTCCGCGGTCCTCGGAAGTGGGAGGAGGGACTTTGCTGGACTTGAACAACACCTTCCAGACGTCTTTATGCGCCGTGTCAAGGAGCTCTTGCAGTGTCTGGTGTTGGGCTGCGTTGAACTGCCACAGGTTGAATGCCCGTCTTTGACACGGGAGAATCCGGCGAAATAGCATGACCTGGACCACGTTGACAAGCTTGATATTCTTGGTTATCATGTTCTTGACGCAATTCTGGAGTCCGGTCAGCTCCGCGGATGCGCCCCAGGCTAGGCCCTTCTTTTTCCAGGAGGTGAGTGATAATCCCCAAGTGCAGGGAATCATTGTAGCAATTCCCAAAGGTGGAAGTGATAAGTATGGAGTGTCGAACCCACAAGGAGCTAAAGGTTAGATTAATATTCTCTTGAGCCCTATCTGCCACTGATACGACTCTACGTGCATCGAACATTTGCTTCCAACTCGAAACAAGAAATAAAATTGTGTTGTGGGTATAAAGAGGATAACTTTGCATGATATCGGAGAGCTAAAATATGAAAGTAGGTGATGTTATCATAAAGTTAGAATATGTTACTAAATAATACAAATAGCGAGTGTGGAATAATGATGGATCGGTGTGCGGAATTGTCCTAGGCAGTTGTTAACAAGACCAATAGTCGTCATTGCAATTTCATATGAGGGAGAGGCATAAGCTAACATACTGTCTCTACTTGGATGATATGCACTTATGATTGGAACTCTAGCAAGCGTCCGCAACTACTAAAGATCATTGAAGTAAAACCCAACCAGAGCATTAAAGCATCAAGTCCTCTTTATTCCCATAAGCAGCAACCCCCTTACTCGGGTTTGTGTTTCAGTCACTCACCAACCCACTATAAGCGAATCATGAACGTATTGCAACACCATACAACGGGAATCCCTCACCCTTGCGCGACACGGAGGGAACCATAGGACAACACCAAAATAAAACAATACAACTCGTACCAATCTAAACCATCAATCAACCCAAGTACAAAAGATATCTACTCAAAACATCATAGGATGGCAACACATCATTGAATCATAATATGCGGCATAAAGCACCATGTTCAAGTAGGGATTACAGCGGGGTGCGGGAGAGTGGACCGCGTAAAAGAGATGAGGATGGTGATGATGATGGTGATGTTGATGAAGACGATCACCGCGGCGATGATTCCCCTCCCGATGGCACTCCGGTGCCACCAAGAGAGAGGAGGAGAGGTTCTCCCCTTGTGCTTCCTCCTCCATGGCTTTCACCCTCTGTTCCTTGGACTTCATGGAGATAATGGCCCCTCCGAGATCCTCCTCCATGGCCTCCGGTGATGATAGCCCCCTCCGGCAGGGTGCCGGAGAGGGCCTAGATTGATTTCTCATGGCTATAGAGGCTTGCGACGACGGAACTTATGATCTAGGTTATTTCCCAAAGGTTTCTGTATTTATAGGAATTTTTGGCGTTGGTTTCACGTCAGGGGGGTCTCCGGGCTGTCCACGAGATAGGGGGGCGCGCCCTAGTGGGGTGGGCGCGCTCCCACCCTCGTGGGCAACCCAGGACTCTTCTGGCCCAACTACGATGCTCCGTGGTCCTCTTTTGGTCCATAAAAAATCATCAAAAATTGGCACGTCAATTGGACTCCCTTTGGTATTCCTTTTCTGTAAAACTCTAAAACAAGGAGAAAACATAAACAGGCACTGGGCTCTAGGTTAATAGGTTAGTCCCAAAAATCATATAAAATGGCATATAAATGCATATAAAACATCAAATATGGCTAATATAATAGCATGAATACTTCATAAATTAGAAATACGTTCGAGACGTATCAGCATCCCCAAGCTTAATTCCTCCTCGTCCTCGAGTAGGTAAATGATAAAAGAAATAATTTATGAAGTTTGAATGCTAGCAGGTGCAAAAGTTTGATCAAAGATAATTTCAATCACCTTTTCTAGCATCATCATGTGTCATAATAGTAGCTTATCTCATAAAACTTTTCATGATCAAGTAACAATCTATTCACAATGTCATGTATGGTTCAGAAACTTCATTGAGAACTAACAAACTATAATCTCAGTCATTGAAGCAATTGCAATTTATCATAACATCATAAAGAGTCAAGAATAGAGCTTTTCAGCAAGTCCACATACTCAACTATCATATAGTCTTCTACGGTTGCTAACACTCACGCAATACTTGTGGTTATAGAGTTTCAGTCGGACACTAAGAAAGATAGGGGCTTATTGTGTTGCCTCCCAACGTATTCACCTTTAGGTGATGTCAACACTAATAGCCCATGCTAACTTACATCCAATTGGATATATATATCATGATCTTTCAAACACGAGGAGCTTGCCAAAGGATAAAATGAAAAAGGGAAAGATGAAGATCACCTTGACTCAAGCATAAAGTAAAAACATAAAGTAAAAGATAGGCCCTTCACAGAGGGAATTAGAGGTTGTCATGTGCGTTTAGGGTTGGATGCATAAAATCTTAATGCAAAAGAACATCACTTTATATTGCCCCTTGTATGTGGACCTTTATTATGCAGTCTATCGCTTTTATTGCTTCCAAAACAAGATCGTACAAAGCTTATTTTCTCTGCACTAATAAGTCATACATATTTAGATAGATATTTTTATTGCCTGCAACATGACAACTTACTTGAAGGATCTTACTCAATCCATAGGTAGTTATGGTGAACTCTCATGGTAAAACTAGGTTTAAGGATATTTGGAAGCACAAGTAGTATCTCTACTTGCTGCAAGGAATTTGGCTAGCATGAGGGGGCAAGGCAAGCTCAACATATTTGGAAGGTAAATGATAATATACTTTAACTGAGATGTGATAAAACATAAACCATTACGTTGTCTTCCTTGTTCAATGTCAACTCCTTTAGCATGTCATACTTAATGAGTGCTCCCAATCATAAAAGATGTCCAAGATAATATATTTGTATGTGAACCTCTCTTTCCTTATTACTTCCTATTAATTGCAACGATGACCAAAACTACGTTTGCCAACTCTCAACAACTTTTATGCCTCATACTCTTTATATGTGAAGTCATTACTATCCATGTTATAAGCATATGACACATATAGAAATTCAGATTTATGACATTCAATTCATTCCCCCATTTACTCACAGGATATACATGAGGCACATGAGTAAATGATAAACTACTCCAAAAGATATGAGTGAGGGACACTGAGTAGTCGAATAATTAACTAGCCATGGGAGGGTTCATTTTTATTAAATATTTTAGATCCAATGATTTTATTCAAACAGAAAGTAAAATTGAAAATACGCTACAAGCAAAACACATATCATGTGACGAAAAAAAATATAGCTCCCAGTAAGATGTACCGATAGTTTTGAAGACGAAAGAGGGGATGCCTTCCGGGGCATTCCCAAGCATAGGAGCTTGAGTCTTCCGTGAATATTACCTTGGGGTGCCTTGGGCATCCCCAAGCTTAGGGTCTTTCCACTCCTTATTCTCCTCATATCGATATCTCACCCAAAACTTGAAAACTTCAATCACACAAAACTTAATGGAACTTCGTGAGATAGGTTAGTATGATAAGGAGTAAACCTTGCACTTTGGTACTGTAAAAGAAAAGGTTCATAATTGTTTTCAAATAATTCCTACTTTACCATATCATTTCAACAATTTATATTGAGAAATATAATCCATAGAAACTAGAAAACAAGCAAACTATGCAATGAAAACAGAATCTGTCAGAAACAGAACAGTCTATAATGATCTGAACAATAACCATACTTCTGCTACTACAAAAATTATGAAATAGTTGGTGGACGTGAGGAATTTTTCTATTAATCTTCTGCAAAAAGGATCAACTCAAAAGAACTCTTCTGTAAAAAATTACAGCTAATCTCGTGAGCGCAAATTTTCTGTTTTTTACAGCAAGATCACATTAACTTTCACCCAAGTCTTCCCAAAGGTCTTACTTGGCACTTTATTGAAACAAAAGCTATAAAACATTATTACTACAGTAGGTTAATCATGTAGACACACAAAAACAGTAAGGGCAAATATTGGGTTGTCTCCCAACAAGCGCTTTTCTAGAATGCCTTTTAGCTAGGCAAGATGATTTCAATGATGCTCGCATAAAAGAAAAGAGTTGAAACACAAAGAGAGCATCATGAGGAATATGACTAGTACATTTAAATCTAACTCACTTCCTATGCCTAGGGATTTTGTGAGCACACAATTTATAGGAACAAAAGTCAACTAGCATAGGAAGGCAAAACAAGTATAACTTCAAAACTTTAAGCACATAGAGAGGAAATTTGATATTATTGCAACTCCTACAAGCATATATTCCTCCCTTATAATAATTTTCAGTAGCATCATGGATAGCAACTTTGTTCTCATACTCAATTGGAACCTCTTCCGAAATAGTGGAGTACTTACTAAAGTTGACACTCTTCCAAATTCACTTTCATAAATATCGTACGAAGATTCAACACCCTCCAAGATACTGGGATCACTAGTTCCTAAAGTTGACACTCTTCCAAACCCACTTTAAATTATAGTATTATTCATGCTCCAAAAGATATAATTGAAGTTCCTGGAGCATTTTACAATATATACTAGCCAATATCCAAGCTCAAAATATATAAGTGAAGTGCACGAAGCATTCTATAAAACCATACTCAAATGATTTAAGTGAAGGACAAAAAGCAATTCTATAAGATCATACTTAAAAGATATAAGTGAAGCACATGAAGTATTCTATAAAACCATACTCAAACAATTTAAGTGAAGCACAAAGAGCAATTCTATAAGATCATACTTAAATTTAAGTGAAGCACATGAAGTATTCTAAAAATCAATGAAGAGCTATCTCATACTAGCATGATTCTTAAAGAAAAATAAAAACACAAAGGACACAAATCATGTGAACAAAACAAAAACCGAGGTATACCGATATTTGTTGAAGAAGAAAGATGGGATGCCAACCGGGGCATCCCCAAGCTTAGATGCTTGAGTATCCTTTGGAATATTTACTTGGGGTGCCTTGGGAATCCCCAAGCTTGAACTCTTGTCTCTCTTTATTCTTCTCACGTTGGTAACTCCTCGTTCTTCAAACACTTCATTCACAAAAACTTAAACAAAAACATGTGAGATCCGTTAGTGTAATAAAGCAAACTTCCACTTTAAGGTACGGTAATTAACTCATTATTTGTTTGTATTGGTGGTAAACCTACTGTATTCCAACTTTGGTTCATACCCTTACATACTAGCCATAGATGCATCAAAATAAGCAAACAACACACGAATAACAGAATCTGTCAAGAACAGGACAGTCTGTAGTAATCTGGAAGTTTAGTAAACTTCTGTAGATCCAACAATTATGAAATAAATTTGAAAATTTGAAATATTTGTACAGAAGTAATGTGCAAGAAGTTTCAGACCCATTTGACTTTCCAGTAAAAAATGTAAATTCATGCACTACAGCCAAAGTTTCTGTTTTTGTTCTGCACATAGTAAGCAAGCAATCTTATCATACTAAAACCAAAGCTTGGCACATTATTTTTATAATACAATGGATATATACAAGGGGATAATTATTTACAGAGAAACTTCCATGAAAAATTCTACATTGTTTCTGTGAGCATGAACAGAAGTGCTCAAGGTCGACCCTCACTTCTGCAATGCATAACTTTCCAATCACTTCTCTTTTTGAAAAACTTTTTTAGGCATGAGAGGCAAGTAGATATTTTTTTGGTATTTTCATTATTTTAAATTATTTTGTATGTTTCACCCACAACTAAACAGAAACAAAAATTAAAAACAAAATCTACTTAGTGAAGAAAGCAAACAAGCACACACGAGAATATGAACCCCATGCTATTACTCCCCGGCAACGGCGCCAGAAAAGAGCTTGATAATCCCCAAGTGCAGGGAATCATCGTAGTAATTCCCAAAGGTGGAAGTGATAAGTATGGAGTGTTGAACCCACAAGGAGCTAGAGCTAGGATCAATATTCTCTCAAGCCCTATCTGCCACTGATACGACTCTATGTGAACCGAACGTTTGCTTCCAACTAGAAACAAGAAATAAAACTGTGTTGTGGGTATAAAGAGGATAACTTTGCATGATATCAGAGAGCTAAAATATGAAACTAGGTGTTGTTATCATAAAGTTAGAATATATTACTAAATAATATAAATAGCGAGTGTGGAATAATGATGGATCAGTGTGCGGAATTGTCCTAGGCAATTGTTAACAAGACCGATAGTCTTCATTGCAATTTCATATGAGGGAGAGGCATAAGCTAACATAATTTCTCTACTTGGATCATATGCACTTATGATTGGAACTCTAGCAAGCGTCCGCAACTACTAAAGATCTTTAAGGTAAAACCCAACCATAGCATTTAAGCATCAAGTCCTCTTTATTCCCATACGCAACAACCCCCTTACTCGGGTTTGTGTTTCAGTCACTCACCAACCCACTATAAGCGAATCATGACCGTATTGCAACACCCTACAGCGGGAATCCCTCACGCTTGCGCGACATGGAGGGCACCATAGGACAGCACCAAAATAAAATATACAACTCGTACCAATCTAGACCATCAATCAACCAAAGGAAAAAATATATCTACTCAAAACATCATAGGATGGCAACACATCATTGAATCATAATACGCGGCATAAATCGGAATGTTCAAGTAGAGATTACAGCGGCGTGCGGGAGAGTGGACCGCATAAAAGAGATGAGGATGGTGATGTTGATGAACACGATCACCGCGGCGATGATTCCCCTCCCGATGGCACTCCTGTGCCACCAAGAGAGAGGAGGAGAGGTTCTCCCCCTTGTGCTTCCTCCTCCATGGCTTTCCCCCTCTGGTCCTTGTCCTTCATGGCGATGATGGCCCCTCTGAGATCCTCCTCCATGGCCTCCGGTGATGATAGTCCCCTCCGACAGGGTGCTGGAGAGGGCCTAGATTGATTTCTCGTGGCTACAGAGGCTTGCGACGGTGGAACTTCTGATCTAGGTTATTTCCCGAAGGTTTTTGTATTTATAGGAATTTTTGGCGTTGGTTTCACGTCAGGGGGGTCTCCGGGCTGTCCACGAGATAGGGGGCGCAACCTAGTGGGGTGGGCGCGCCCCCCACCCTCGTGGGCAGCCCGGGACTCTTCTGGCCCAACTCCGATGCTCCGTGGTCTTCTTTTGGTCCATAAAAAATCATCAAAAATTGGCACGTCAATTGGATTCTGTTTGGTATTCCTTTTCTATAATACTCTAAAACAAGGAGAAAACAGAAACTGGCACTGGGCTCTAGGTTAATGGGTTAGTCCCAAAATCATATAAAATGGCATATAAATGCATATAAAATATCATAGATGGGTAATATAATAGCATGAATACTTCATAAATTATAGATACGTTGGAGACGTATCACTAAGCCGCACAGCGATGCCGGATCGGAATTCGGGGGCCGCCGCGCAGTTGGCGTCACGCAGCTCGGTGATGTAGAACCACCCCAATTTCCACCCCTTCACGATCTCCGCAAAGGATCCTTCGAGCCAGGTGACGCTGGGCATCTTGCCCACAAAGGCGCCACCACACTACGCCTGCTGGCCGACCACTGTCTTCGGCTTCAGGTTGAAGATCTTTTGCCACAGGCCGAGGTGGGGCCTGATGCGGAGAAAAGCCTCGCACATGACGATAAACACCGAGATGTTGAGGATGAAGTTCGGGGCAAGATCATGAAAATCCAGCCCGTAATAGAACAAGAGCCTGCGGAAAATGGGTGGAGGGGGAATCCCAGTCCACGGACGAAGTGGGCAAGGAACTTGACCCTCTCGTGGTGCCCCGGAGTCGGAATGATCTGCCCTGCATTCGGGAGCCGGTGCGCAATATCAGCGGCCAAGTATCCGGCCGCCCGGAGGTTTGAGATGTCCTCCTCCTTGACGGAGGAGGCCACCCACTTGCCTCCCGCTCCGGACATGTTTGGCTATGCGGAGAAGGTGAGAACTGGGGCACTAGAGCTCCAGCGTGCGAGAATGGATGAGCGAAGAAGGAAGTAGGCGTGGATGAAAGAGGAGAATCCTTATCTCTTTATAAAGGCGGTAGAAACTGTGCGCCTCCCCACTTGCCCGTTAAGATAGCTTATTTCACAAGTGCCACGATTGATGGTGCAGTTGGGTTACCCATACCCGTATTGATGAGAATCCCGTGATAAGGGGACACGATCTCTGCTTCGACAAGATGTGTCAAAAAAACCACCTCGCATTACGTGCGGTAGAGGGTTGTGAAAAACGGTTTGAATAATGACCGAACCGTGGCGTGATGTCATGCTATAAAAAGCTGTTAGCAGATTAGATTTGTGGAATATTATACTCTCTACGATGGAATGTGGAAAAAAAATTACAGAGCCGGACACGATCCTTGTGTTCTAATTCTTCTATGGACTGTTCGGAGAAGGAACCCGCCTTGCAATGCCGAAGACAATTTGCGCGCCGGACTCATCGTCATTGAAGCCTGGATCAGGGGCTACTGAGGGAGTCCTGGATTAAGGGGTCCTCGGACAGCCGAACTATATACTTTGGCTGGACTATTGGACTATGAAGATACAAGATTGAAGACTTCGTCCCGTGTCCGGATGGGACTCTCCTTTGCGTGGAAGGCAAGCTTGGATATTCGGATATGTAGATTTCCTTCTCTGTAGCCGACTCTGTGTAACCCTACCAGTGTCTATATAAACTAGAGGGTTTAGTCCGTAGGACAACAACAATCATAATCATATGCTAGCTTCTAGGGTTTAGCCTCTACGATCTCGTGGTAGATCAACTCTTGTAATACTCATATCATCAAGATTAATCAAGTAGGAAGTAGGGTATTACCTCCAACGAGAGGGCCCGAACCTGGGTAAAACATCGTGTCCCCTGCATCCTGTTACGATTAGCCTTAGACGCTCGGTTCGGGACCCCTACCCGATATCCGCCGGTTTTGACACCGACACCTCCGTCCTCTCTAAGCTCATAAATAATTACGCTATGGAAAGACATACCGGGGTTATCAATGAGATTTTGAATAATTTTGATGAAGATGACTCCGGAAATTTTCGTTAGTTAATTGATGAGTCTTTAAAAGATGCTTGGGATAGGCTATTAAGGATTCGAGCTAGCTATGTGCCACAATCTCAAATTGACATATACCTAAAAAGCTTTTATGTTGGCTTACCCTCTTTGTTTAAGCAAGTTTTAGATTCTATTTTTGAAGAAGGTTTTTTGGGGGGGATGCTATAGATACCTATTGAAAAATGAAAACTATATTTGGGCACCCCATGAATGATAAGGTTGAATCTACCTCTCTTTTATGCTTTTATCAAAACGAAATTATCAAAGAGATGAAGGCTAGCTTAGATGCAAATTTCCGTAGCATGCTTAATCTTTCTTCCACCATTAATGGCAATGTGCTTTCCCAAAATAGAAGGATAAATGCTATAAATAAGAAATTTTCTCTTTTCTTTCCCAATACCAAAGATGGCAATACTTAGATCTATTCTCGCTTTTATGCCTAGCTAGGGGCGTTAAACGATAGCGCTTGTTGGGAGGCAACTCAATTTTATTTTTGTTCTTTACTTTTTGCTCCTGTTAAGTATTAAATAATTCATCTACCATCTGGTTAGATGTGGTTTTATGTTTAATTAGTGTTTGTGCCAAGTAGAACCTATAGGATCGTCTTGGATGAAAGTTAATTTGATCTTGCTGAAAAACAGAAACTTTTGAGCGCACGATAATAATTTTAATAAATAACAGAAATGTGCTTTTTAGTTGATTATTTTTGCAGAATATTTTTAGATAAATTTCCTAGGACTTACTATTTTGGTAGGAGTTTTACAGTTCCAGAAGTATTCGAAAGTTACAGATTTCTACAGACTGTTCTGTTTTTGACATATTCTGTTTTTCGTGTGTTGTTTGCTTATTTTGATGAATCTATGGCTAGTATCGGGGGGTATGAACCATAGAGAAGTTGGAATACAGTAGGTTTAACACCAATATAAATAAATAATGAGTTCATTACAGTACCTTAAAGTGGTGGTTTGCTTTCTTGCACTATCGGAGCTCATGAGATTTTCTGTTGAGTTTTGTGTTGTGAAGTTTTTATGTTTTGGGTAAAGATTTGATGGATTACGGAATAAGGAGTGGAAAGAGCCTAAGCTTGGAGATGCCCAAGGCACCCCAAGGTAAAATTCAAGGACAGCAAAAAGCTTAAGCTTGGGGTTGCCCCGGAAGTCATCCCCTCTTTCGTCTTCGTCTATCGGTAAGTTTACTTGGTGCTATATTTTTAATCACCACATGATATGTGTTTTTCTTGGAGCGTCTTGTATGATATGAGTCTTAGCTTTTGCTTTTTAGTTTACCACAATCATCCTTGATGTACACACCTTTTGGGAGAGACACACATGAATCGAAATTTATTAGAATACTCTATGTGCTTCACTTATATCTTTTGAGTTAGACAATTTTGCTCTAGTGCTTCACTTATATCTCTTTAGAGCACGGCCGTGGTTTTATTTTATAAAAATTATTGATCTCTCATGCTTCACTTATATTATTTTGAGAGTCTTTTAGAACAGCATGGTATTTGCTTTGGTTATAAAATTAGCCCTAATATGATGAGCATCCAAGATAGGTATAATAAAAACTATCATATAGACTGCATTGAATACTATGAGAAGTGTGATGCTTGATGATTGTTTTGAGATATGAGGATGTTAATATTAGAGTCATGCTAGTTGAGTAGTTGTGAATTTGAGGAATATTTGTGTTAAACGTTTGTGATTCCCATAGCATGCACGTATGGTGAACTGTTATGTGATGAAGTTGGAGCATGATTTATTTATTGATTGTCTTCCTTATGTGTGGAGGTCGGGATCGCGCGATGGTTAACTCCTACCAACCCTTCCCCTAGGAGCATGCGTGTAGTACTTTGTTTAGATAACTTGTAGATTTTTGCAATAAGTATGTGAGTTCTTCATGACTAATGTTGAGTCCATGGATTATACGCACTCTCACCCTTCCACCATTGCTAGCCTCTCTTGTGCCGCGCAACTTTCACCGGTACCATACACCCACCATATACCTTCCTCAAAACAGCCACCATACCTACCTATTATGGCATTTCCATAGTCATTCCGAGATATATTGTCATGCAACTTTCCACCGTTCCGTTTATTATGACACGCTTCATCATTGTCATATTGCTTTTGCATGATCATGTCGTTGACATCGTATCTGTGGCAAATCCACCCTTATAATTCTTTCATACATGTCGCTCTTGATTCATTGCATATCCCGGTACACCGCTGGAGGCATTCACATAGAGTCATATTTTGTTCTAAGTATTGAGTTGTAAGTAAATAAAAGTGTGATGATCTTCATTATTAGAGCATTGTCCCAAGTGAGGAAAGGATGATGGAGACTATGATTCTCCCACAAGTCAGGATGAGACTCTGGACTTTATGAAAAATAAAATAGGCCAAAGAAGCCCAAATAGAAAAAAGAGGCCAAAGAAGACCAAATAAAAAAAGAGAAAAAAAGAGAAAAAAATGAAAGAAAAAGAGAGAAGACACAATGTTACTATCCTTTTACCACACTTGTGCTTCAAAGTAGCACCATGATCTTCATGATAGAGAGTATCTCATTTCATCACTTTCATATACTAGTGGGAATTTTTCATTATAGAACTTGGCTTGTTTATTCCAATGATGGGCTTCCTCAAAATGCCCTAGGTCTTCATGAGCAAGAAAGTTGGATGCACAACCACTTAGTTTATTTTGATGAGCTTTCATACACTTATAGCTCTAGTGCATCCGTTGCATGGAAATCCCTACTCACTCACATTGATATCTATTTATGGGCATCTCCATAGCCTGTAGATATGCCTAGTTGATGTGAGACTATCTTCTCCTTTTTTGTCTTCTCCAGAACCACCATCCTATTCCACATATAGTGCTATGTCCATGGCTCACGCTCATGTATTGCATGAAGATTGAATAGGTTTGAAAATACTAAAGTATGAAACAATTGCTTGGCTAAAACCGGGGTTGTGCATGATTTAAATATCTTGTGTGATGAAGATAGAGCATAGCCAGACTATATGGTTTTGTAGGGATAACTTTCTTTGGCTATGTTATTTTGATAAGACATGATTACTTGTTAGTATGCTTGAAGTATTACTATTTTTATGTCAATACTAAACTTTTATCTTGAATCATTTGGATCTAAACATTCATGCAACAATAAAGAGAATTACATTGAGAACTATGCTAGGTAGCATTCCACATCAAAAATTCTGTTTTTATAATTTACCTACTCGAGGACGAGCAGGAATTAAGCTTGGGGAATCTTGATACGTCTCCAACGTATCTATAATTTTTTATTGTCACGTGCTATTATATTACCCGTTTTGGATGTTTATGGGCTTTACTATACACTTTTATATTATTTTTGGGCCTAACCTATTAACCGGAGGCCCAACCCAAATTGATGTTTTTGCCTATTTCAGTGTTTTGCAGAAAAAGAATATCAAACGGAGTCCAAACGGAATGAAACCTTCTGGAGAGTTATTTTTGGAACAAACGCAATCTAGGAGACTTGGAGTGGACGTAAAGAAGCAAACGATATGGCCACAAGGTAGGGAGGCACGCCCTAGGGGGTGGGTGTGCCCCCCACCCTTGTGGGCCCCTTGTGGCTCCCCTGACCAACTTCTTTCACTTATATACACTAATGGAATCTGGCATTTTGCCGTCCGCCAGCCGACGGCAAAGAGGCTCTTTGCCATGAGCTTCCAGAATGTGGACGACAAAGAAAGTGCAGATGGCAATAATGCTATTTGTCGTCAGCTGCTTCTTTACCGTCTACCAGCTGACGACAAAAAGCTAGAAAGCAGACGACAAAGAGCCAGGTGGGCCCCATAGGGCACGGCATGGCTAGATTAGATTCTTTGCCGTCAGCTAGCAGACGGCAAAAGAGGTGATTACTTTGCCGTCTGCTAGCCAATGGCAATGTTAGTCCTTTTTCGTCTGCTTGCGTAGGCAAAGAGGAGACGTGGGCCAGCCCTAACGGTGGCCCTCATTGTCGTCTGCTAACATATGACAAAGAAGGCCCACTTAACGGGCGGAGCTATCTCCCCCCTCTCTCCATCTCTCTCTCTCCCTCGCGTGCGCCCGCCTCGATCTCCTATGTCGCCATCGCCAGCCATCCCTGCCCCGTCACCCCGTCGGCCCGCCGCCCTGCTGCCTGATCGCCCCGTCACGCCCCACCACCCCGCCGCGCCCCGTCACCCTGCCGTCCAGCCGTGCCCCGCCGCCCCGCCGCGCCCCGTCGCCCAGCCGCGCCCCGCCGCCCCGTCGCCCCGCCGCGCCCCGTTGCCAGAGTGGCCTGTGCCAGACCTCCCCGGTGCCGGACCCCTCCCCGAGGCCCCTGCGCTGCCCCGCCCCGCTGCCGTCCTCCTCCCCTCAGCCCCTGGGCCGCCCCGCCCCACCGGCCGACCTCGCCTGAGAAGAGGTAATTTTTTTTCTGTTTTTTTTCCTTTTTTTATTCTCTATTTTCTTGATTTGTTTTGGGTTAGTGCTAGGTTCAATTAGGTGTAGTTTTGAGTTTTTAGGTTTAGGTTAGTGCTAGGTTTAGGTGTAGGTTTGAGTTTCTAGGTTTAGGTTAGTGCTAGGTTTAGGTGTTGTTTTTTCGTGTTTTGTTTTAGGTTAGTGCTAGGTTTAAGAAGAGGAAAAAGGAGAGGAAGAAGAAGAAGAAGAAGAAGAAGAAGTAGAAGAAAAGGAAAAAAGAGAAAGAAGAAATGTAGGGTTCCTCGGTGTCGATGGTGCCCTAAATAGCAAGTATCGTCAGTGCGAGGTACATGTGGCCGTCGGTGTCGAATACTACATCCACGTCCCCCAAGTGACACAGGGGTCCTGCATCCAGCAGCAACAGTTCTCGGCATCGATGGCGGTCGAACACCATTGCGAATTTTTCTGGCAGCCTCAGAGATGACGGTTGAAAGCTAACTGTTGAAACTTAAAACACCCAAACTAAGTCAAGTCAGTTTGGTTGTTTGAAATTTCAAAAAATGGCTTTAATCCTCATTGCAGAGGCTGCTAGACAAATTCACCAAGGTGTTGGACCATCATCGGCCACCAGAACTATTGTTGCGGGACGCCGGGTGAGGGAGTCCTGGATTAAGGGGTCCTCGGACAGCCGGACTATATACTTTGGCCGGACTTTTGGACTATGAAGATACAAGATTGAAGACTTAGTCCTGTGTCTAGATGGGACTCTCCTTTGCATGGAAGACAAGCTTGAATATTCGTATATGTAGATTTCCTTCTTTGTAACTGACTCTGTGTAACCCTAGCCCCCTCCGGTGTCTACATAAATTGGATGGTTTAGTCCGTATGACAAGAACAATCATAATCATAGGCTAGCCTCTAGGGTTTAGCCTCTACGATCTCGTGGTAGAGCAACTCTTGTAATACTCATATCATCAAGATCAATCAAGCAGGAAGTAGGGTATTACCTCCATCGAGAGGGCCCGAACCTGGGTAAAACATCATGTTCCCTGCCTCCTGTTACCATTAGCCTTAGACGCACAGTTCGGGACCCCCTACCCGAGATCCGCCGGTTTTGACACCGACATTGGTGCTTTCATTGAGAGTTCCATTGTGTCGTCGCTGTAATGCTTGATGGCACCTTCGATCATCTTCAACGATGCGGTCCAGGAGGAGGTGTTCCTCCCCGGACAGATCTTTGTACTCGGCGGCTTCATACTGCGGGTCAATTTGCTTGGCCATCTGGAGCAGATCGATAGCTAGGCCCCTGGCCATCAGGTCAGGTTTGGAAGCTTAAACTATAGTGCCGACATCAGCGGAGATTTGATCTTTGACGGATTCGAGCCCATGCCAGGCACGCCGAATGATCACGACGGGCATGACTTTGATCTACCGTCGGACAGTATTCGGGAGATTACGCCTGCGGTGGCACCGGGAATCAATACGAAGTAGATTGTGCCTTCCGAGGGCGGGTGGATGGACCCCGCCATGGAAGCCTCACACTCATCGGTGTTGGAGCCGAACACTGATTCCACCGCTTGTGAAAGTGGCATCATCGGACCCTCGGACTCGTCTCCGGCCACAGGATCTGAACCACATGCGTCCATGCCTATCGAATCTGATCGGGCATCGATCATGGAGTTCACCGCTGCGGATAGTTTTCAGCACTCGCCCTTGGGTGACATGCTAAACTCATTAAGGTCTCTTTCCTTGTCAGGAGATTCTTGGTCGAACTATGTCTGGCTCGAGTGGGGAGCGGACGACGAAGAAATTCGTTCCCCACCCTCCACCCACTTTATAACCACTGTCGATGACCTAACCGATGTGCTTGACTTTGACTCCGAAGACATCGACGATATGGATGACGATGCAGGAGAAGAACGGGAACCACCGCCTACAGGGCGCTGGACCGCCACCTCATCATATGATATTTATATGGTGGACACCCCTAAAGAAAACAATAGAGATGAGGCAACGGAAGATAACCCCTTGGGAAGCAATCTAGACACCGGCATCATCGGCCCCGCTCCAAGCCCTCCATCAAAAAAATAGTGATGCCGACACAGGAGATAACAATCCGGATGGTGCCGAAGACGAAGACAATCCTTCCCAACCAGGCTTCGGGCAGGCCGAGCAAGAGGATGGGCAAGCTAGCCCTAAAGAAAAGGCAACTAATGGAGAATCAGAGGACGATAATTACATGCCTCACTCCAAAGATGAAGTGAGCCTTGGCAACAAAGAATTCATCGTGCCTGAGTATCCCGTCGAGCGGGAGCGCTTCAAACGCTGTCTTATAGCCACTGCAAAAAGCCAGAAGAAAAAGCAGCAACAGCTTCCAGCTGATTAGGATTTGCTAACTGACAGATGGACCGAGGTCCTGGCTGCCGAGGAATACGGACTCGAACGCCCTAGCAAAAGCTACCCAAAGCACAGGCTGCTACCTCAACACGAGGAGGAGGCTTTAAATCCCACACTACCAGCGCATGATGCGGCTGACCGGCTGCCCCGCGGTCGCGACAAAACGGCGTACCAGCCCGAAGTCCAGACCGCACCCCGCCGCCAATCAAACGATAATAGCAAGGCCCGGGGCTACATGAAGGACCTGCGAGAAGTATTGGAAAACAAAGCAGGACAGTCAAGATCGATCTACGGATCGTGGGGGCGCGCCACAAGACGTGATGATGACCATCATGCCGGATACAAAATACCAAAGTCAGGCCGGGCCGAATACAATAGACCAAACTCATTTGAACTACGTCGGGATGTAGCCCGGCATAGAGGCGCCGCACGCCCCCTATGCTTCACTTATGAAGTTATGGATCACGAATTCCCAGAAGGGTTTAAACCCGTAAATATCGAATCATATGATGGTACCACAGACCCCGCGGTATGGATAGAAGATTTTTTCCTCCACATTCACATGGCCCGCGGAGATGATCTACACGCCATCAAGTACCTCCCACTAAAACTTAAGGGACCGGCTCGGCATTGGCTGAACAGCTTGCCGGCAAACTCCATCAGGAATTGGGAGAACCTGGCAGACGCATTCCTTGACAACTTCTAGGGCACTTACATGCAACCACCGGATGCTGATGATCTAAGTCACATAACCCAGCAGCCCGAAGAGTCAACCTGGAAATTTTGGACCCGGTTCCTAACCAAAAAGAACTAAATTGTTGACTGTCCAGATGCTGAAGCCCTAGCGGCCTTTAAGAATGACATCCGTGACGAATGGCTTGCCCGACATCTCGGTGAGGAAAATCTAAAGTCCGTGGCTGCTCTCACAACTCTCATGACCCGCTTTTGCGTGGGCGAGGATAGCTGGTTGGCTCGTAGCAACAATACAGCAAGCAATCCAGGCACATCGAAAGCCAAGGATAGCAACGACAAATCACAGCGCAACAAACACAAGCGCCGCAAAAACGGTGATAATGCCGAAGACACATCAGTCAATGCCGGATTCAGCGGCTCCAAGTCCGGTTAGCGGAAGCAAACAATTCAGGCCCGTCCAGTTTTGACCGCATACTCGACCGTCCATGCCAAATTCATGGCACCCCTGGAAAACCAGCCAACCACACCAATACAGAATGCTGGGTCTTCAGACAAGCCGGCAGGTCAGACGCCGAAAACAAGGGGAAGGGGTCTCGAAGCGACGACGACGACGAAGAGCCCCGATCACCGAATATAGGAGGAAAGATGAAATTCCCTCCCATGTGAAAATGGTGAATATGATACGCGCAAGCCACATTCCCAAGTGGAAACGTGCACTAAGGGAGGTCTATATAATCGACCCAAAGTTCGACCCATGGTCCTTGATACGTCTCCAACGTATCTACTTTTCCAAACACTTTTGCCCTTGTTTTGGACTCTAACTTGCATGATTTGAATGAAACTCACCCAGACTCACGTTGTTTTCAGCAGAACTGCCATGATGTTGTTTTATGTGTAGAAAACAAAAGTCCTCGGAATGTCCTGAAAATCCAGGGAGGCACTTTTATGAAAAAAAAAATACTGGAGAAAGAATGAACACCAGGGGCCCACACCCTGTCCACGACGGTGGGGGGCGCGCCCTCCCCCCTAGGCACGCACCCTGTCTCAAGGGCCCCCTGAGGCTCCGCCGACCTCAACTCCAACTCCATATATTCCGTCTCGCGGAGAAAAAAATCAAAGAGAAAGTTAGATCACATTTTACGATACGGAGCTGCCGCCAAGCCCTAATCTCTCTCGGGAGGGCTGATCTGGAGTCCGTTCGGGGCTCCGGAGAGGGGGATTTGTCGCCGTCGTCATCATTAACCATCCTCCATCACCAATTTCATGATGCTCACCGCCGTGCGTGAGTAATTCCATCGTAGGCTTGCTGGACAGTGATGGGTTGGATGAGATTTACCATGTAGTCAAGTTAGTTTTGTTAGGGTTTGATCCCTAGTATCCACTATGTTCTGAGATTGATGTTGCTATGACTTTGCTATGCTTAATGCTTGTCACTAGGGCCTGAGTGCCATGATTTCAGATCTGAACCTTTATGTTTTCATGAATATATGTGTGTTCTTGATCCTATCTTGCAAGTCTATAGTCACCTATTATGTGTTATGATCCGACAACCCCGAAGTGACAATAATCGGAATACTTCTTGATGATGACCGTAGTTTGAGGAGTTCATGTATTCACTATGTGTTAATGCTTTGGTCCGGTTCTCTATTAAAAGGAGGCCTTAATATCCCTTAGTTTCTGCTAGGACCCAGCTGCCATGGGAGGGTAGGACAAAAGATGTCATGCAAGTTCTTTTCCATAAGCACGTATGACTATATTCGGAATACATGCCTACATTACATTGATGAACTGGAGCTAGTTCTGTGTCACCCTATGTTATAGCTATTACATGAGGAATCGCATCCAACATAATTATCCATCACTGATCCATTGCCTACGAGCTTTTCACATATTGTGCTGCGCTTATTTACTTTTCCATTGCTACTGTTACAATCACTACAAAACCCAAAAACATTACTTTTGCTTCCGTTACCTTTGTTATCATACTACTTTGCTACTAAATACTTTGCTGTAGATACTAATTTATCCAGGTGTGGTTGAATTGACAATTCAACTGCTAAAACTCAAGAATATTCTTTGGCTCCCCTTGTGTCGAATCGATAAATTTGGGTTGAATACTTTACCCTCGAAAGCTGTTGCGATCCCCTACACTTGTGGGTTATCAAGTCTAATTTCTGGCACCGCTGCCGGGGAGCATAGCTCTAATCTCCGAGTCACTTGGGATTTATATCTGTTGATCACTATGAAGAACTTGAAAGATGACAGAACCAAGATTTTGCCCTCAACTACGAGGGGAGGTAAGGAACTGCCATC
The DNA here is from genome assembly GCF_018294505.1 of Triticum aestivum. NCBI lineage: Eukaryota > Viridiplantae > Streptophyta > Magnoliopsida > Poales > Poaceae > Triticum > Triticum aestivum. The sequence continues at coordinate 297,052,238 of NC_057801.1, forward strand.
TAGCTCTACACTAGATTGTCCTTCTGTTATAAGTAAACTTGCGACACCTAAACCTGCTATTTCTATGAACTCTTATATGTCGCATGTTATTGATGATGCCACTTCTGCTATGCATGATACTTATGATGAAACTACTTCTGTGCGTGATACCACTTTGCCATTAGGTGAATTTCTTGATGAACAACTTGCTAGGGTTAGAGGGAACAAAATTATTGAAGATGCTATTATTGATGATAGTGATGATGAAAATTCTCCCAATGATTATGAATTGCCTGTTGTTCATGAGGGTTATGTTATGAATGAAGAAGTTCTTAGAGCTATCTTTGCTAGCAATGATAGATATGATCTTAAGAAATTATTAGCTAAATGGAAGCAACAGTCTCTTAATGCTAGAATGAAACCTGACCCTGCTTTTGCTACTTCACCTATGTGTGTTACTGATAAGGATTATGAATTCTCTGTTGATCCTAAGATTATTACTTTAGTTCAATCTGATCCTTTTTATTGCCTTGAATCTGAAACTGTTGTGGCACATCTTACCAAGTTGAATGATATAGCTACCCTGTTTACTCATGATGATAAATCTCTCTATTATTATATCCTTAAGATATTTCCGTTCTCATTAAAGGGTGATGCTAAGACTTGGTATAATTCTCTTGCTCCTGGTTGTGTGCGTAGTCCCCAGGATATGATTTATTACTTCTCTGCTAAATATTTCCTTGCTCATAAGAAACAAGCTGCCTTGTGGGAAATATATAATTTTGCGCAAATCAAAGAAGAGAGTCTCCCACAAGCTTGGGGGAGGCTTCTCCGGTTACTAAATGCTTTGCCTGATCATCTTGTCAAGAAAAATGAAATACTTGATAACTTTTATAATGGACCAACCGATGCTTCCTAGGACTACTTGGATAGTTGTGTTGGTTGTGTTTTCAGGGAAAGAAAAGTCGACGAAGCTGAATTACTATTAAATAATATGTTGACTAATGAAAATAATTGGACTCTTCCTGAGCCAATTCCTGAGGCAATTCCTGAACCAATTAAGCCGACTCCTGAGCCTATTCCTAAACCAAATCCGAAGAAGAGAGGTGTTTTATTTCTTAGTCCTGAAGATATGTAAGAGGCAAAGAAATCAATGAAAGAAAAAGGTATTAAAGCTAAAGATGTTAAGAATTTACCTCCTATTGAAGAAATACATGGTCTTAATGTACCGCCTGTCGAAGAACCACATTGTCTTGATAACCCGACATAGGTAGTAAAGGTAAATTCTCTCTATAGATATGATAAAGTTGAAATCCCCTCTACTAAATTTCATAGCCCATGCTTAGATGAATTTGATGACTTTATGTCTAGACAAGAATGTTTTAATGCTCATATTGGTAGAGAGTTAAAGAATAATTCTTTCGAGATAGGACGCGTGAGTGATAATATGGCTAGAGTTAAAGGTGAACTCAAACTCATTAGCAAGTATGCTTTATGGTTGCTACTCAAGCTGAGCAAGTACTTAAAGCTCAAAATGATTTGCTTGATTAATTAAATAATAAAAATAAATTTGGTGTTAGAGTGGCTACTAGAACTGGTAGAATGACTCGGGAACCTTTGTATCCTGAAGGACACCCTAAGAAAATCAAGCAAGATTCTCAGAGAAATAATTTAGAGGCACCTAGTTCTACCAAAAATAAGAAAAAGAAAAACGACAGGACTTTGCATGCTTCTAGTGAACCTACTATAGACACACCTGAGAATCCCACTGATATTTCTATTTCTGATGCTGAAACACAATCAGGTGATGAACATGAACCTAGTGATAATGTTAATGATAATGTTCATGTTGATGCTCAACCTAGCAAAAATAATGATGTAGAGATTGAACCTGCTGTTGATCTTGATAACCCACAATCAAAGAATCAACATTATGATAAGAGAGATTTTGTTGCTAGGAAGCACGGTAAAGAAAGAGAACCATGGGTTCAGAAACCCATGCCCTTTCCTCCTAAACCATCCAAGACAAAGGATGATGAGGATTTTGAGCGCTTTGCTGAAATGATTAGACCTATCTTCTTATGTATGCGCTTAACTGATATGCTCAAAGTAAATCCTTATGCTAAATATATGAAGGATATCATCACAAATAAAAGAAAGATACCGGAAGCTGAAATTTCCACCATGCTTGCTAATTACACTTTTAAGGGTGGAATACCAAAGAAACTTGGAGATCCGGGTGTACCAACTATACCATGCTCCATTAAAAGAAATTATGTTAGAACTGCTTTATGTGATCTTGGAGCCGGTCTTAGTGTTACGCCTCTCTCCTTATATCGTAGACTTGAATTGAATAAGTTGACACCTACTGAAATATCTTTGCAAATGGCCGATAAATCAACTGCTATACTTGTCGGTTTTTGTTAGGATGTTCCTGCTGTGGTTGCAAATGTCACTATCTTAACAGACTTTGTCATTCTTGATATTCCCGAGGACGATAGTATGTCGATTATCCTTGGTAGACCTTTTTTGAATACTGCAGGGGCTATTATTGATTGCAACAAAGGCAATGTCACTTATCATGTTAATGGTACTGAGCATACGGTACACTTTCCAAGGAAACAATCTCAAGTTCATAGCATCAATTCTGTTGGAAATGTTCCAACTATCATTATTGGAGGTTTTGAATTTCCTCTCCCTACTGTCAAGAAAAAGTATGATATTCTTATTGTTGGGGATGTTCATATCCCCATTGAGGTAACTTAGTGTTATTCGAAATTTCTCCGGTTCCGTGTTATTCAGAATGAGTTTGTTAACAAGACTTGACCAACCTTGTTAGTGGATTCATTTTGATGATCATGAGATGGATGAAACTAGAAGGCACAACATTCTGTACCCTCTTTTTACTTTCTATTATTTAGAATAAATAAAAGTATTATTTGTCTGTTTTCCGAATTATCCGTGCAATAAAAAATATCCCAAAAAAAAGTGCTCCAAATGCCCTGCAAATTTAGTATGATTTCTATGGAATATTTGAGGATTTTAGGCACTGAAATCATTGCAGGAGGGGCAAGCACCAGGCCACGAGAGTGGAGGGCGTGCCCACCTACCCTGGGCGCGCCCCCCTGTCTCGTGGGCCCCTGGTGGCCCCTCCACTTATGCCAGCACCCACACACTCCATCTTCAACCCAAAAAAATCCCCATCCAGCTCAAGCACGAGTTCTAGGTCATTTTGCTGCGATTTTCGATCTCCTTGCTCAAAGCTCCATTCACAAAATTGCTTTGGGAGATTGTTGCTTGGTGTGTGACTCCTCCATTGGTCCAATTAGTTTTTGTTCTAGTGCTTTATTCATTGCAAATTTTTGTTGCATAGGTGACCATGTTGTTGAGCTTGCATGTTGAATTTATGAGGTCCCAAGCAATTCTAATGCATGATATAGGCTCTAGGCACTTGTAGGAGTAGTTGCTACCAATCTTGTTTAGTTTTATTCACTTTTATTTTGAAGTTACTAAAATTTCAAAAAAATTTCAGAAAAAGAATTATGTCTAGGAGATTGTACCCAGGTGGTTCCTCGGTAAAGAAAGGACCCAGGATTGCTATACGTGAGCAAGATGTTGAATTACCGAGGGACGCGGATGTACGAGCTTGTGACTGGCCATCCGATGATTTTATGGTCGAAGCAGGCTTTAAGGAGGAATTTGACGCGTATGTGCGTAATGCTGAGCTGGAGGACTTCTTACAAGATAAGTGTCCTGAGTACTATCAATTGACTGATTCCTTTTTGCGGCGGTTTAAATATAACTGTACGTGTAATTCTCCTAGTGTCCTATTTCATATTTATGATACATCTTATACCATGGACCTAGAGGATTTTACGACTGCTTGCAAACTTCTGCAGTGGGGTAATATTAATGATCCTAACAAATCTGAATTTAGAGACGTCCTTGCTAGTATTACTGTTGGAGAATCTAGGGACATAGCACAAGCTACAATAGGGAGCATTCATTTTCCTTCTATACATTATTTTGCTCTCTTCGTTGGTAGATGCATTAACGGTAAATACGAAGCATGTCATATGTGTGTCCCTGATCTCTTTGTCCTCAAGAGTGTTGTGTTAGGTTATAAAGGGTATAACTTGGGGGCAATAGTTGCACATAGGTTGTAGAATAATGGTAGAGCTGGAGATTTATTTGGAGGAATTCATGCAACTCGTGTGGCTAATTATCTTGGTATAGCCCCACGAGAGGGGGATATGATGATACCTCCTGCTTATTTAGATTATGACACTATGGTCAATCATCATTTTCTTAGGAGGAATGAACAATTCCTCCATTATCGACTAATCTATGACAGACGCAACTTCGTCCATGTTACTCTTCCTGCTCCTCTCCTTTTTGATTTTCAGGCAAAAGGAAGATATGTTGTTACCAGGGAGGAAGCAGATGAACACGAGGGGAGAGTGGAGGCAGCTCGCCAACATGCCGCAGCTCAGGAGGCGGTTGCTCTTGCATCTCAGTACGACCCTAGGTACAACTACGGAGATCAGCCAGGCGGTCCTTGGTATTATACCAACTTAGGCCAAAATCCTAAGCTTGGGGGAGTATGTATTTCTCACCGACTTTACATTCATGTGAACACACTATTCTAGTCGTCGGTGCTCATACTCTTTCATTGTATTATCCATGCTAGTTGAAATTTCTTTTTCTAGCTTTCTTCTTGTGTGTTTGATAAACCTTGAGAAAAACCAAAAAAAATAGTTAGTTTAATTTCCATGCTCATAGTAGAATTAAAATGAAAACGCAAAAAGGTTTTTGGTTCTTCTTCTTCTTGGGAGCTTTCCCGTGTACATAGTTTTATTTTATTTTCTTTTCTTTCAGGGTCTAGAGTAGAAGACCATAATGAAAATGCTTAGTGGATCTCATATGCATGATTGTTTATTCAATTCAGAGCCCATATTACTTTGTCTTCTCTCTTGAGTTGAATGCTTGCAAATTCCAGCTTAGTCCAATGCACGTGCACTGTTATTATTATACACATCGTTCGGTCGTGCAAGCGAAAGGCAATAATGACGATATATGATGGACTTATTGAGATGAGAGAAGCTAGTATGAACTCGACCTCTCTTGTTTTTGTAAATATGTTGAGTTCATCATTTTTGATTCAGCCTATTATGAAGTAAACATATTTGCAATGACATTTAGAGATTATAATTGCTTGTGCCATGCTTGATTAGCTATGAGTTATAATGGTTTACCTTGCGTGCCAACATGCTATTAGAATGATTATGATGTGGTATGATAGGATGGTATCCTCCTTTGAATGAATTGAGCGACTCGACTCGGCACATGTTCACGCATGTAGTTGAAACAAATCAACATAGCCTTTATGATATTTATATTCATGGTGGATTATATCCTAGTCATGCTTTTACTCGGTGTGAATTAATTTTAATGCATGTTCATGACTGTTGTTGCTCTCTCAGTTGGTCGCTTCCCAGTCTTTTGCTAGCCTTCACCTGTACTAAGCGGGAATACTACTTGTGCATCCAAACTCCTTAAACCCAAAGTTATTCCATATGAGTCCACCATACCTTCCTATATGCGGTATTTACCTGCCGTTCCAAGTAAATTTGTATGTGCCAAACTCCAAACCTTCAAATGAAATTCTGTTTTGTATGCTCGAGCAGCTTATGTTTCAACTAGGGTTGCCTATATCTTTCATGCTAGGTGGGTTATTCTCAAGAGGAGTGGACTCCGCTCCTCATTCACGAGAAAGGGCCGGTAACCGGGATGCCCAGTCCCACGATCCAAAAAGATCAAAGCAAATCAAAATAATTAAACAAAACTCCCCCAGGGCTATTGTTAGTTGGAGGCACTCGTTGTTTCGAGCAAGCCATGGTTTGATGCTTGTTGGTGGTTGGGGGAGTATAAACATTTACTATTCAGTTTGGGAACTGCCTATAATGCATGTAGTATGGAAGATACAGTCATCTCATAGTTGTTGCATTGACAGCAAATGTATGCCGCTCAAAATGTTATTCCTCTCTATTTTAAAATTGAGCTCTGGCACCTCTACAAATCCCTGCTTCTCTCTGCGAAGGGCCTATCTATTTACTTTTATGTTGAGTCATCACCCTTCATATTAAAAAGCACCTGCTAGAGAGCACACTGTCATTTGCATTCATTACTATTGGTTTATATTGGGTATGACTTGACTGGATCACTTTTACCATGAATTACAATGTTTAGTCAGTCCTTGATCTTTAAAGGTGCTCTACATTTATGTTTTGCGGTCTCAGAAAGGGCTAGCGAGATGCCGTTTTGTTATATCATGTTATGATTGTTTTGAGAAAGTGTTGTCATCCGAGTTTTATTATTATGGCTCGCTAGCTGATTATGCTATTGATATGAGTAACTGTGAGACCTAAGTGTTATTGTGAGTATGGTTACTTCATAATATTTGCTGAAACCTGAATGCTGGCTTCGCATGTTTTCAACAACAAGAGCAAACAAAGTTCGTAAAAGTTTTTCTTTATCACTTTCAGTTTATCAACTGAATTGCATGAGGACAAGCAAAGGTTAAGCTTGGAGGAGTCGATACATCTCCAACGTATCTACTTTTCCAAACACTTTTGCCCTTGTTTTGGACTCTAACTTGCATGATTTGAATGAAACTAACCCGGACTGACGCTGTTTTCCGCAGAACTGCCATGATGTTGTTTTATGTGTAGAAAACAAAATTTCTCGGAATGTCCTGAAAATCCACGGAGGCACTTTTTGGAAAATATAAAAAATACTGGCAAAAGAATCAAGACCAGGGGGCCCACACCCTGTCCACGAGGGTGGGGGGCGCGCCCTCCGCTCCTGGGCGCGCCCCCTGTCTCGTGGGCCCCCTGAGGCTCCGCCGACCTCAACTCCAACTCCATATATTCCGTCTCGCAGAGAAAAAAATCAGAGAGAAAGTTTCATCGCGTTTTACGATATAGAGCAGCAACCAAGCCCTAATCTCTCTCAGGAGGGCTGATCTGGAGTCTGTTCGGGGCTCCGGAGAGGGGGATTCATCGCCGTCGTCATCATCAACCATCCTCCATCACCAATTTCATGATGCTCACCACCGTGCGTGAGAAATTCCATCGTAGTCTTGCTGGACGGTGATGGGTCGGATGAGATTTACCATGTAATCAAGTTAGTTTTGTTAGGGTTTGATCCCTAGTATCCACTATGTTTTGAGATTGATGTTGCTATGACTTTGCTATGCTTAATGCTTGTCACTAGGGCCCGAGTGCCTTGATTTCAGATCTGAACCTATTATGTTTTCATGAATATATGTGTGTTCTTGATCCTATCTTGCAAGTCTATAGTCACCTATTATGTGTTATGATCCAACAACCCGGAAGTGACAATAATCGGGATACTTCTTGGTGTTGACCGTAGTTTGAGGAGTTCATGTATTCACTATGTGTTAATGCTTTGGTTCGGTTCTCTATTAAAAGGAGGCCTTAATATCCCTTAGTTTCTGCTAGGACCCCGCTGCCACGGGTGGGTAGGATAAAAGATGTCATGCAAGTTCTTTTCCATAAGCACATATGACTATATTCGGAATACATGCCTACATTACATTGATGAACTGGAGCTAGTTCTATGTCACCCTATGTTATAGCTATTACATGAGGAATCACATCCGACATAATTATCCATCACTGATCCATTGCCTACGAGCTTTTCACATATTGTGCTTCGCTTATTTACTTTTCCATTGCTACTGTACAATCACTACAAAACCCAAAAACATTACTTTTGCTACCGTTACCTTTATTATCATACTACTTTGCTACTAAATACGTTGCTACAGATACTAAGTTATCCAGGTGTGGTTGAATTGACAAGTCAACTGCTAATACTCAGGAATATTTTTTGGCTCCCCTTCTGTCGAATCAATAAATTTGGGTTGAATACTTTACCCTCGAAAGCTGTTGCGATCCCCTACACTTGTGGGTTATTAGTTCTCTTGCCCGATCACCTTCGATCGCAGGGACCACCCTACCAGCATCCGTCATAGCGGTTCGGCCGCATTGGTCCTCGACCCCATCATTGACGGATTCCACCTCACACAAGTCCTTATGGACGGAGGCAGCAGCCTGAACCTACTTTACCAAGATACAATGTGCAAAATGGGCATCAACCCCTCAAGGATCAAGCCCACAAAAACCACCTTTAAAGGTATCATACCAGGTGTAGAGGCTTGTTACACGGGCTCAATCACAATGGAAGTGGTCTTCGGATCTCCTGACAATCACCGTAGCGAAGACTTAGTCTTCGACATCATCCCCTTTCGCAGCGACCATCAGGCACTGCTCGGACGAACCACATTCACTCGGTTCAACGCGGTGCCACATTATGCCTACCATAATTAAAGATGTCCGGTCTATGCGGCGTCATCACGGTTAATGGCAGGTCCAAATTCCCCCTCACGGCCGTAGAGTCTACCACCGCTTTAACAACAAGAACAACGGACGGCACCTTACAGTCGAACCTTGAGTCAAAGGCCAAACTCCCAGACACCACCAAAGGAGTCCAAACTACTGCGCGACAGGATAGCCTGGCCCGCCCGGAGATTAATCAATAACACTGCGGAAAAGAATAATACAAGCCACATAATGCGGCTCAACCGCCAGTTGGCGCAAAACCATTTCTTACATTTTCTTTACAGGTTCACCTTTACGTTGGCTATGACGGAGGGCGTGGGAACAGTTCGAGCGCATCAGGGAACCTCTAGATATTCCCCTGTAATCGTCCGACTACACCCCCGATCCGAACACAACTTATGCACGCCCGGTATCAGCAGGTTCCACAGTCATATTTCTTTTTATCACATCATCTGTACTCATACGCATTGACGTATTACTCAAATACAACATGTGGATTTATGTGATGCTCACCTACTGCCATCCCTTATTAAAAACTCTTTTCTAAAAAGTCGGCTGCTTATCACGATACGCCTTAATATGCCAGGGGCTTCATCACGCCCATACTACAGCAAAAAAGTCTTAACACCTTCACGGTAGTCCGGCACCCCAAACTTATAGCATTATATGCATCAACTCCGAATCATGTCTTGGGTCAATAGTTGGGTTTGCGCGGCTCCTATGTTTTGGTACCTTACATTCCGCTATATCAGCTAAGGTAGCACTAGGAGAACTACTGCGATTGTGTCCCGGTTCTTCCGGACGAGCACCTCAGTAGAGAAATTCGAAAACTCACTGTCATGATGCAGCAAGAGCTGGTCAGCTATTCGAGAGGTTCTAAAATCTTTGAGGATTCTTTCCGCACAATGCTATAACCAATGCAGCGTGCGACGGATTGGACTTTTCCGATCAGGTGCTTATAGAGCCCCTAGTGCGGTCTTCCAAACACCAGGGGTTGTGCATACCTTCCTCATAACAACTCCTATGGCTAAGTGAGAGCGATAAAGCCCTATAGTCTGATTACCTAGTTCGTTGTGCTGAGCACATCCTTGAGGGACCCAAAAATGGGGTAAAGAGTGCTCAGGTTTATCCTGAACACCCCCGTATTCACTACGTGGGGGCGGAAGCCAACGACTGGCCGACTCTCAGGATTAATATATAAAACGGCCGCACAGGATGAAAAACTTTCAATCAACAAGCAATAGATGATAAGAATGCTCTTGTTCAAATATTACAAAGGACAAATATGACCGTATTTATGGAAATGTAATGTCCTTGGTGCATTGCTCCGCTGCAAGACGGGCTCCTTTCAAGAAACCTTCATAATATAGTTCGGGCTTGTGGTGCTCCTTCCCCTCCGGCGGTCCCTCGGTCATCAGCTTTTCTGCATCCATTTTCCCCCAATGCACCTTGGCACGGGTGAAGGCCATTCGTGCACCCTATATGCAGACCGACCGCTTGATGACTTTGAGTTGAGGGTAGGCACCTACAAGCCGCTTCACGAGCCTGAAGTAGCTGCCTGGAATCGGCTCAGCAGGCCACAGCCGGATAATTAAATCCTTCATGGCTAATTCAGCCGCCTTGTGCAACTCGACCAGCCGCTTCAGCTGATCGGAGAAAGGCACCAGATAATTCGGCTCCAGATACTACGTCCAGAAGAGCTTATCCGTAGTATTCCCCTCTTCGGCTCGGTAGAATTGGGCGGCATCAGATATGCTACACGGCAGCTCTGCAAATACCCATGTATACATCAAAACTCAAAATTGTCAAATCTGATTTTTCTCATCTCATATACTTGCTTTTTACAGAAAAAGCATTACCAGCCGCAATCTTCCTAGCCTCCTGGATTTCCTTCAGCGAACCTTGGGCTTCCCCCCCGGACATTGCTTGTGGCTTGGCGAGCCTGGGAGAGTTCAGATTCTTTTCCTTCTAAACTCTGCTCCACGGTCTAGCATTTCAGCACGGCCTCTTGAAGCTCTCGCTCAGCCTCAATAACTCTGGCCTCATGCTTCTCACGGAGCACCTGCTCTGCGGCTGCTTTCCTCTTGGCTTCGGCTACAACCTTCTTCAAGGCCTCAATTTCGGCCAACGCCCCTAGACCACATCATCAAAAGATTGTTATCATGCACACTCATCCTTTCGTGCTACATAAGCAAGGTTTCTACATACCTTGATTATCCTCCAGCTGTCTCTTCACTTGGCCAAGTTCTCCTTCGGCCCTCTTTAGACTACGCTCAGTCCGGATACTTCCGCGGCTTGAGAGGCCGCGGTCGCTATAGATACCTGCTGGTGAAAAAGAGTGATAAATATCATCAAGTGAGTCTCCTGCGAACATGAATTTGATCCCTTGTCCGGTTCTCTCTTTCACCGAACAGTGTATCAGGGGTTACTATCTATACCAAGACATTCTCCCAGAAACTCATAAAACATACCTCAAAGCCTCTTATGAGGCTGACATAGGATTCGTTCAGTCCACTCTCAGCGGACCGAATCTTCTCAATCACCGCACCCATGAGGGCACAGTGTTCATCAACGATGGAGGAACCCTTCACCGCTGCCAATAAAGTATCCGGCACCCTTGGTTGAACAGAGGATGTCGGTAGATGGCACTCGGGGACCTTATGGGTCTCTAGAATCGTGTCCGGCTTGGGTCCGGATTCAGGATGACCCCCGCCGTCGACACCCACGGGAGTTTTCTCTCCTGTGTAACCGGCCCCAGAAGTATGGCCTCCTGGCGCCGCATTCGCGACCTTCTCCCCTCCTCCATGGCCCAGGTCCTTCTAGGAAAAAGCCTCGGTTTCGTTCCTACGTTTAGAGGAGGAGGCCTTCAGGGGTGTCCCGCTCCCCATAGCATCCGAACCAAGCAGATCTTATGATGAGGATTGTTCGGCGCAGGGCTTCGCCAGATTGAAAAATAAAAGCACGGATCAGATTAGAATGTGGTGCCATGGCTAGTCCGGACGCATGAGTGTGTTTGGATTTTATACTTACGAGTTAATTAGGGGCTCGGCCCTGGGATCCAACTCCGGGCTGCTATCGGTGTCGCCGGTGGACTCCTCTTGAAAAGGAGTTTTTCCCCTCTTAGGTGAATCAACCTCCAAGGAGCTGGAGGCTGTTCTTTTCTTCTTTCCCCCTGCAGGGGATTCGTCCTCCTCCTCCCCGTCCCCTTTGGAGGAAGAATGGGCATTGGAGTCTTCGGATTTTTTGCCCGCGGTACCACGGTGATGGAGGCCGCCCCTGGTCTTCTTGGCCTCCTTCTTGGTCTTCTTCTTCGTCGCTTTATATGGTGCCGGGACCAGCATCTTCGTCAGAAGTGGGCCGGCCGGTTCTTCTGGAAGAGGGACAAGACAGTAGATCGGCCCCGCCTTCTTTGCCAAGCCCTAGGAAAATGATGGGAAATACGTTAAGTGTTTTTCTGAGGATGTACGGACAGAACACATGAATTGTCAAACATTCAGGTACTTACCCAACTTGTGGGGCGGGACAGTTGGTACCTGCGGTCCTCGATGGAGTCCGGCCATGGTTTGCCGGACTTGAAAAGCACCTTCCAGATGTCCTTGTGTGTAGAGCCAAAGGGCTCTAGCAGGGTCTAGTGCTTGGCCAGGTCGAACTCCCACAGATTGCAAGCTCGGTGTTGACATGGTAGAATCCGGCGAACCAACATTACCTGGACTACATTGACGAGCTTGACGCTCTCTTCTTGCATGTCCTGTATGCGCGTCTAGAGCTCTGATAGCTCGTCAGACGAAGGCCAGCTCAGGCCCTTCTCGTGCCAGGACGTAAGTCATAAGGGGCACCGAATATGAACTCCGGAATTGCGGTCCACTCCTTGCCACGTGGCTCGGTGATGTAGAACCAGGGCTGCTACCACTCCTTGGCGGAATCATTGAAAGTCCCTATCGGCCATGTGACATTGGGCATCTTGCTCACCATGGCGCCTCCGCATTTGGCATGCTCGCCGCTCACTACCTTGGGCTATACATTAAAAACCTTTAGCCATAAGCCGAAGTGCGGCGAAACGCGGAGAAAGGCCTTGCACACGACTATGAATGTCGAGATGTCGAGGAAAGAGTTTGGGGATAGATCATGGAAATCAATCCCGTAGTAATACATGACGCCGCCAACAAACGGGTGGTGGGGAAATCCTAGCCCACGGACAAAGTGAGGAAGAAATACCACCCTCTCGTGGGGTTCTGGGGTGGGGACAATTTGTCCCGCCGTCGGAAGACGGTGGCTAATTCTCTTGGCCAGATACCCGGCCCCCCGAAGCTTTTTGATACCCTTCTCTCGGATGGTAGAGGCCATCCGCTTGCCTCCTGCTCCGGATCCGGACATCTTAGGGAAGCCTTTTTGGGCGGAGAAGAGGAGCGCTTGGGCACTAGGGCTCGAGCGGAAAGGAATGGATGAGTAGAGAAGGGCGTGGGTGAAAGGGAAGGTTGTTATCCCCTTATAAAGGTAGGAAAGATCCTACGCCTCCCCACTTGCATGCTAAAAATGCTTATTCCCCCAAGCGCCACGATTGATGGCACGGTTGGGTTACCCACACCTGTATTGATGAGAATCCCACAATGGGGGGACACGATCTCTGCTTCTACAAGACGTGTCAACAAAACCGCCTCGCATTACGTGCGGTCGCTGGTTGTGAAAAACGGTTCGAATAATGACCAAACCTTGGCGTTATGTCACGCTACAAAAAGCTGTTGGCAGATTAGATTTGTGGAATATTATACTCTCTATGGTGGAATGTGGAATTTTTTTCCAGAGCTAGACACGATCCTTGTGTTCTAACTCTTCTATGGAGTGTTCAAAGAAGGAACCCGCCTTGCAATGCCGAAGAAAATTTGCGCGCCGGACTCATTGTCATTGAAGCCTGGTTCAGGGGCTACTGAGGGAGTCCTTGATTAAGGGGTCCTTTGACAGCCGGACTATATACTTTGGTCGGACTATTGGACTATGAAGATACAAGATTGAAGACTTCGTCCCGTGTCCAGATGGGACTCTCCTTTGTGTGGAAGACAAGCTTGAATATTGGATATGTTGATTTCCTTCTCTGTAACTGACTCTGTGTAACCCTAGCCCCCTTCGGTGTCTATATAAACCAGAGGGTTTAGTCCGTAGGACAAGAAAATTCATAATCATAGGCTAGCTTATAGGGTTTAGCCTCTATGATCTAGTGGTAGATCAACTCTTGTAATACTCATATCATCAAGATCAATCAAGGAGGAAGTAGGGTATTACCTCCATCGAGAGGGCCTCAACCTGGGTAAAACATCATGTTCCCTGCCTCCTGTTACCATTAGCCTTAGCACAGTTCGGGACCCCCTACCCGAGATCCGCCGGTTTTGACACCGACACTGGGCGCCGGCTTCACTCATGGGATGTGGATCTAGTGTTCAACACCGACTGCCTCATGTACCTTTAACCGATGGTAGTTGCTATTTAGTTTACCCGGGGACGAGCGGGTTAGAGGGTTCCTCGGTGTCGATGGTACCGTAAATAGCAAGTATCATCAGTGCGAGGTACATGTGGCCGTCGGTGTCGAATACTTGCTATGTTACTCGTGTTTTGATTTAAATATGCAGTTATTTCGTCGTTGCGAGGGTCTAGTGTTCGACGAGCTCCGCCACTGCATTCGTTGGTGAGCACAAATGACATCTCCTCCTCCCCCCTTCATTTGCTCTGTTCCGATCTTCGTGCCGAAGAAACTTGCTAGCTATAGGTGTCAATCATCAGTATGCGTAACCACTATGCGTCTTCTGTTTGAAAGGGTTACATCTCTAAATATGCATGCATTTGCATATTCATGATCGTGATTCTTTCGAATTGTCCAACGTTATACATGGACAGCCCGAGTATGTGTATATTGGGTTCGTTTTCCCATATGCTCAGCTCCGGATCCGATGCAGAATTTCGTCAGTGCCTCCCTGTAGTTCTCTGGGTACACATCCTCTCTGCTTATTGCCAAGACGTGTATCAGGAGAATAGCAAGGAGGTGCTGCCAAAATTTTGCGTCAGATCCAAAGCAGAGCATGGGAAAACAAACCCGATCTACACATACTTGGGTGGGAAATTAGGACCTATCCTTACCTATTAGCGTGCAGGTTGCATGGACGTAATAAAACTAACAAACTCCATTAATTGATGGATATGGTTTGCTTAATTATGTACATATTTCTTGTGTGTCCAGTAGGAAGTCAATATGAGTGGTCGTGCGTGGATGTACACCGGTTGCACTAGTCAGTATGTTTGGATCAAGGAATGGTTAACAAAAACTAAGGGGTTTGTTAGAGCCGCATTTGCAAATGGCAAGAAATTTAGCTGGTGCCCCTGTGTCCGGTGCGACAACTATAATCAGAGGGACGAGCTTGAAATGAGTAAACACCTACAGAAGTTTGGTTTTATGCCTGGTTACACGGTCTGGTCATTACATGGTGAGTCTACCCAATGTGCCAGAGCCGAGGTGGTTCGTCCTTGCACCGACGAGCATGGTACCGGGACCGCAGACATGGTGCAAGACTTTGACGATGCTCGGGACTCGGACGAGGAGATGGAGGAATCTGCAAAGGCCTTCACTGAAATGTTGGAGTCCTCAAAACATCCTCTCCACGAGCACACTGAGCTTTGTCAGCTGGATGCCATCTCACATATAATGGCTTTGAAGGCTCAATTCAACTTGGGCAGAGAATGCTACGACGCGATGATGAGAGTTTTTGAACGATTTCTACCCAAAGGCCATGTGCTACCTCCAAACATGTACTAGTCAGACAAAATCCTCCGTGCTCTTAAGATGCCCTATCAGAAGATACATTCCTGTGACAAAGGATGTGTCTTATTTAGGCTTCAGTATGAGGACTTGAACTATTGTTCCTTTTGCAATTCTTCCGAGTATGTTGTAGTAGACAACAGTATGGGTGAGAAGCCGCAGACCAAAATACCCATTAATGTTCTTCGGTATACGCCAGTCGTACCAAGACTTCAACGTATTTTCATGGTCGAAGAGACGGCCAGACAGATGACATGGCACAAATGGGCAAAAGAACTGAACTAGATGCAGATGGGAATGTGATGGTGGTGCACACACCGGATGTTGAAGCATGGAAGCGCTTCAATGCATGACATAAGGAAAAAACGGCAGATCCAAGGCATCCTCGAGTCGTCGTCAGCACAGGTGGGTTCAGTGTGTTTGGTCAGATGGCAGACCCATACAGCTGTTGGCCCATGTTTGTCATGCCACTCAATCTCCCCCCCAGGCAGATTATGCAAAGAAAGAACATTTTCCTGACGTTGATAATTCCAGGGCCCAACTATCTGGGGAAGAATATGAATGTGTACATGCAGCCGCTTAAGAACGAATTCCAAGAAGCTTGGGATAATGGGTTCAAGACATACGATGCCTTTAGCAAAGAGAACTTCATAATGCGTGCCTAGTACATGTACTCGACGCATTACTTGCCGGCATATGCGCTATTCATTGGCTGGTGTGTGCAAGGAAGGTTCCCGTGACCCACATGCAAGGGAGCTCTTGAGTTTCGTTAGCTGAAGGCGGGGCACAAGTATAGTTGCTTCGACTTGCATAGACATTTTCTAGATCCTCGTCATAAGTTCAGGAAAGAAAAGAAGAACTTCTTGAAAGGTAGAGTTGTTAAACACTCTGCACCACCTGCGTTGACAGGCCAACAGACTCTAGATCAGTTAAACACTCTTGATCCAGATCCAGAGCATCCAGGGTATTTCAAGAGGTATATTAAGGAACACGCCTGGACTCACAAGACATGCTTCTGGGATCTGCCTTACTTCAAAGTCCTCCTTTGCCCACACAACATCGACGTGATGCACACTGAAAAGAATATCGCCGAAGCCATTTTTGGTACATTATTCGGCTTAGAGGGGAAATCAAAGGATAATACTAAGGCTAGAGATGATCAAGAAAACTCTGTGATAGACCGTTACAAAACATGCAAGAACCGAAAGGAAAGCGGAACTGGAAGAAGCCAAAGGCACGGTTCAATCTTATGAACTTCAATTCTATGGTTATAACCCACCAAACATCATACTCTTCAAATGTTATTGGTTCCATCCTAGGGAGACTAGAAGGAATCATGAACATATTGGGCTAGTCGAAATCAAACAAAGCACCCATTTGGATGTTCCCGATGTCTATATTACGGCTCAATAGGCAAACGGAATTTTCTATCTACCATGGGCCTATCAAAGTGATCCAAATCTCATTGGTTGGGATGTCGTTTATGAAGTGCCGCAGCGTGTTAGACCACCTCCCCCCAATGAAGAGGATTATGAATGTCACATTAACCAAGACACATATGACGAAGCAGAATTCTTCCAAGAAACACGTGTCGCCAAAAAATATTTCAGGAAACGCTCTACTAAACCCCAAAACATTGAAGTAGACAACGATAGTGAATCCGACCCTGAGACGAAACAAGAAGAGCCGGAAGAAGAAGAAGTTACTGCTGTAGATGACCTGTCAATGCTTGAATCATTACATAAAGGTGGCCTTCCACATGATGATGCATTTATTAATGATGATGATGAGCACATCATTAATGATAGTGATGATGATGATGCATTTATTAATGATGATGATGAGCACGTCATTACCGATAGTGATTATTAGGTATTCAAATTTCTATGTTGTACTTTGGTTGGTATGTATAATTTTCTTCTAATTTGTATGATTATTTCTTACACATAGTGCCATGGTCTTGATTTCCGTCCCCGTCGGCCCTCGCCCGCTTTATGATTCGGATGTGGTAAATTCTCTTTCATAACTATTTGTTGCATTTCGCATTTATGACAATCATGGCCATCAAGTTGACATAGAGATATTTTAATCTAGGAGGTATCTGAACCAGAATTTGAAACCGACCCTCTTGTCGAGAAGTTAAATTTAGTTGAAAAAGAAAATGAGTATTTGAAAGAAAAAATTAAAAGAATTGAAGAAGAGAAGATGAAATTGGAGTTGTATGTTGCCGATGTCATCGATGATCACAAGATGAAGATGAATGCAACGCACTTGAAGATGGATGCAATGCGCCTGAAGCTTAAGAAGATTAGAAATATGCCATTGATAATGAGGCTTGGTGTCATTATGCCGTTGGATCAATTGTTACCTTAGTTGCGATCTTCATCATATTTGTTGTGATGAGGGTAAGTTTTCTCTAATGTTTTGCTTTATAAATGGATACTTAGCTTATTTTCCTAGTAAATGGCATAATTACCTAAGTTAGATTAAAAAAAAGAGCTATACTTAGCTTATTCAGTTCATTTATGACATACTTAGCATACTTAGGTCAAAAATGGCATGATAATCTTTGTTACCTCCAAAATGATATAGACTTAGCTTATTTTCCTCAAAAATGACATAATAACCTTACTAAGCTCCAAAATGAACTATTTACCTAGGTTACCTCTGAAATGACCTGCACTTAGCATTTTTACCTAGCTTAGCAATAAAATGGCATTTTTTACTTCCCTTAGTTAGAAGAAGAAGAAGATACAGAAGAGGAGAGGAGAAAAAGAAAGAGAAGAAAACTTCTTATTCTTCTTCTTCTTCTTCTAACTAGTCTTCTTCTTCTTCTTCTTCTAACTTTCATCTTTCCCAATTTCAGATTTGCTTTACATGAGCAAGGCTTGGATTCATGGAGTGTACTATTCTTCTGGTGCTTCCTTGTTGTTTATGAAAACTTGTTTGGATATGTATGTCTACATGGATATGTTGTTGGAAACTTGTTTGTGGTTATGTATATATGGATATGTTGGACTTTGTTGAAATATGTTGTTGGATTTGATGACATATGTTGTTGGATATGTTGGATATGTATGCATGTATATCTATGTTTGAAACCATGTCTATTTGTCGTATACTAGTAGATGACAAAGAGGACACGTGGCAGTCACCTGTGCAAACTGGTAACACTGGCTACCTATTTGGTCCTTTTGCCATCCGCAAGCGGACCAAATAGGCCAGGCAAACAGGGCCATCTATGCCGTCTGCTAGCAGACAGCATAGCTGGCCACGTGGCAGCTTCCCAGTGCTGCCCAAGCTAAGATCTTCACCATCTGTCAGTGGACGGCAAAGAGCTTTGGCTATGTGCCGTCGACTGGCGGACGGCAAAGAGCACCATTAACCCCCCTAACGGGTCTCACCCAACACTACTGCCGTCCTTCATCGTTGCCATCTGCTGGCCTCGGATGGCGGACGGCACAATCCTTTGTCGTCCATTTCTTCAAAGTAGATGACAAAAGAAGGCCTTTGCCGGCACGTGTTCAGCCGGAAGGTTTGCCGTCCGCTGGCTGACGGCAAAGAACTTTGCCGTCCAGCATCTTTGCCTTTGCCGTCCGCCATGGCGAACGACAAAGAAGCTGATTCTAGTAGTGATATATCCACATACCCTGAAAACATCCAGGAACACCACAAAACCCAATTTCCAACATCTTGGAGCCTTTTCCGGCGCTCCGCCAGAGGGGGAATCGATCACGAAGGGCTTCTACATCAACACCGTAGCCTCTCCGATGAGTTTTGAGTAGTTTACCACAGACCTTCGGGTCCATAGTTATTAGCTAGATGGCTTCTTCTCTCTCTTTTAATATCAATACAATGTTCTCCTCGATATTCTTGGAGATCTATTCGATATAACTCTTTTTGCAGTGTGTTTGTCGAGATCCGATGAATTGTGGGTTTATGATCAAGTTTATCTATGTGAAATATTTGAATCTCCTTTTAATTCTTTTATGTATGATTGGTTATCTTTGCAAGTCTCTTTGAATCATCAGTTTGGTTTGGCCTACTAGATTGATCTTTCTTGCAATAGGAGAAGTGCTTAGCTTTGGGTTCAATCTTGTGGTGTCCTTTCCTAGTGGCAGCAGGGGCAGCAAGGCACGTATTGTATTGTTGCCATCGATGATAAAAATATGGGGTTTATATCATATTGCTTGAGTTTATCCCTCTACATCATGTCATCTTACCTAATGCGTTACTCTGTTCTTATCAACTTAATACTCTAGATGCATGCTAGATAGCAGTCGATGTGTGGAGTAATAGTAGTAGATGCAGAATCGTTTCGATCAACTTGTCGTGGACGTGATGCCTATATACATGATCATGCCTAGATATTCTCATAACTATGCACTTTTCTATCAATTGCTCGACAGTAATTTGTTCACCCACCGTAACACTTATTCTATCTTGAGAGAAGCTACTAGTGAAACCTATGGCCCCTGGGTCTATTTTCTATCATATAAGTTTCCAATCTACTTTATTTTGCAATCTTTACTTTCCAATCTATATCATAAAAATACCAAAAATATTTATCTTATTCTCTATCATATCTCACTTTTGCAAGTGGCCGTGAAGGGGTTGAGAACCCCTTTATCGCGTTGGTTGCGAGGTTCTGGTTTGTTTGTGTAGGTATGAGGGACTTGTGTGTAGCCTCCTACTAGATTGATCCCTTGGTTCTCAAAAACTGAGGGAAATACTTACGCTACTTTGCTGCATCACCATTTCCTCCTCAAGGGAAAACCAACGCAGTGCTCAAGAGGTAGCATAGACATAATGGGCCGCCGGCATGAACTTGGCTAGTGTCAAGTGGCCGAGGATCACATTGTAGGACAAAGGGGATCTCGGCTACATCGAAGACAATCCTCTTCGTCCTGTAGTTCAACTCGCCCCCAAACGTCACGGGCAGCGTGACCTTACCCTTCGGCTGACTCCTTCCTGGGTTGACCCCTTGAAACGTGCCCGTCTCTTCAAGGTCTCCATTAGGAATCTGCAGCCTTTTGATCACAATAGGCGAGATCAAGTTCAGACCGGCCCCGCCGTCAACTAGCAGCTTTGTCACCTTGAGGTCGCATATCGTTGGTGAAACCAGCAACAGCACACACCCGACTGCAGTTGTGCGATTAGGGTGGTCCTCGGTGTCAAAAAATGATAGGCGTACTGGACCACTTTAGCATCGAATGATGGCTCCGCCGCTGTGATCTCACGCGCCCACTGCTTGAGCTGGCGGTGAGAGGTGTGCAGCGAGGTGCCACCGTCGACGCACATGGCCTCCATAGCTTTCTGAAACTTGTGGTCGCCGGACTCGTCATCCTCGTCGTGATCATCGTCTTCCTGCTTCTTGTCGCGCCTCGAGTGGGCCTCTCATGCTGATTATCCTTGCCGCCGCGGCCTCCTTGGTCGCCACGCTTCTTGACGGATCCTTCGGCACCGTCCTAACCTTCTCCTTGTCCCGCCTCTCATACTCAGCTTTTTGCTTCTCAGCAAGCAGCTCAACTTGTCGGAAATTCTGGAGGTCGTGGCCCTTGGTGTGATGGATCTTGTGATACTGCTTGTCGGAGCTTCCTGGCTTTTCGGCAGCCGCCAAGGCCTGGCAAGCGGCACACCCGGCAACTTCTTTGCTGGGGTCGCTTGCCTTGCCTTCTTGGCAGCACCGGTATTATCGGATCCCTCGACGGGAAGCACAGCCTTGCCCTTGCGCTTTCTGTTGCGGTGCCGACCCTTCTTCGTCGGGGCGGTGGTGTCTTCGTCTGTGGAGTCGGCTTCCGCACCAGCGTCCTCACTTGGGTACTTCCTCCCCTCTTCAGCTCGAGTGCACCTATCGGCCAGAATATAAAGTTCGGCCACATCTTTGACCTTGTTCATCGCCAGCTCTTCACGCATCTTGCGGTTGCGCACATTCTGATGGAATGCGCTAATCACAGCGGCGGGGTGAACGTCTGGGATGTTGTACTGCACCGGGCTAAACCTCTGTATGTACTTGCACAGATTTTCACCTTCCTTCTGGGGGATGGTATGCAGATCGCTTGCCTAGCCATGAGCTTTATGGCCTCCAGTGAAGGCGCCAACGAACTCATGACACAAATCCGACCAAGAAGAAATGGAATCCACCGGCAAGTGCATCAACCATGACATGACATTGGGCTTAAGTGCCAACGGGATGTAAGCGGCAAGCACCTTATAGTCGCGGGCTCCAGCGGCTTGCTTCGCGATGGTGTAGATGCTGAGGAACTCGGAGGCGCGAGTCTTGCCGTTGTACTTCTCGCCAACGTCGGGCTTGAACGTGTGGTGGGAGGGCCACTGGAACTGCCACAACTCACGGGTAAAGGCTGGGCAGCCCACCTCATAAGGTAGGCCACCATAGCCTCCCGGTGCGGGGTGGTCCATAGTGGGCCTTGCTCGCCTATCTGACTGGTGGCGCGCATCACGCCAACACTCGATGTTGGTTCGAGCGTCTTCAAGGGCTCTCTCCCGAAGAACTTGGCGCTGATTGCGGTGGGTCTGTGGGTCAGACAATGCTATGGAAATGTTATCGCGAGCGTCATCACGACGGACCGAGACCCGCGGTAACTGGCATGGGGGGAGTGCACCGTGGCTGCATCACCTCTGGCCCTTCCACCACTAGCATGCGGTGGCTCGATGGAGCGTTGTCCTATGGGCCCCGCTGGTCTCGGCTCATCTTTGTTGGCGATGCCGATGAGGCTCCGGATGGTGGCTCTCCACTCGTCGAGCTTCTCGATAGCAGGAGGAAAGTTGAGGAGCAGCTGTGCGCGCGCCAAAGCTTCTGTTGGCGTGGGGGGCGGCGAAAGCTGCATGGACCATGACGTGCTCTGACTTCTAACCACATTAGAAGGAGGTCTATCACGGCCTTACGGCCGTTCGCCATTTTCGCCAGCACCTCAGCGTGCATGTTGGCCTTCTTCATCCTACAAGAGATGCGTAGGACTCTTCCCACGGTTCCGCCCAGGGTCACCAGCGTGGTGACGCTGCTCATCGCGCACAACTTAGGAAGAGCGCGTCGTGGGCGCCGGCGTAGGTGTCTTGGAGGTTGCCGCGCCACCGGTAGGTTGCACGGCACTGCCCTTGGAGAGCCCCGAGCCGCCTGCGAGGGGCCCAGCTCCGTCTTTGGTTTTGGCGCCGTGCGGCCTATGGTCTTGCGCACGAACGACGCCGCTCGCCAGGCTTTGACTGCCAGAGTGATGTGGGTGTTCGCGGGCTGCACCTCGGGTTCTTTCTGCGACCGCCCCGCTACTTTCCCGCACTGGTACGGGCAGTCCGACTGCGGATGAACCGATCACCGTCGTCGTCTTCCTCTTGGGAGCCATGGCGACAAGGAACTGCTAGACTTGCTTTCTAGACCGGATTTTCACAACTGCTCCCCCTACCTGGCGCGCCAAAGATGTCGGTGGGAACAACACCTATGGGATCATTTGAATCACTCCTACGGTTGGCGGCCGCGAGGTTGTGGAAAGAGCGGGTCTAGGAGCCAGCACAAGGATTCTTTACCTAGGTTCGGGCCGCGAGGATGCGTAATACCCTAGTCCTGCTTTGGTGTATATTTGAGTGTTCTTGTGTTGTTGAACTAACTAAGGTGCGTGCATAGTCCAAAAAGCCGAATCCCTCTCCAGTATGCCTCGGGCCTCCTTCTATAGAAAAAGGGGACGTCACAGTGGCACACAGGAGGTGGAAATGGTACAGTGTACAAGCTTATCGCCTGTCATTACGGGACAAGAGGCATTAAATGCGCTCCTTCGGTGTCCCCTCGCTTTATTAGGGACGGGAACTAGGCCCGTCCCATCTATCGCCGCCTCGCCTTGCTTCGACACATGTCAAGGCCAACCAGGAATGCGGCGCCATGTAGGCTGGCAGGCTGCTAAGCTGGCGTGGTGGCAGTGTCTTCACGAAGATCTGCATGCCACCACGAAGGTGCTTGCTGAGTTGGTCTAGAGGCACTACAAAAAAACACACATCCATGACATTTTGGGCCGAACGAAATTTTTTTCTATCATACATATGACACTTCTATGACGATAATTGTGACAAAACCTGGTATCATCATAGATGTGGTGGCCTCCTACTTCTATGACAAAAAATCATGACAGAAAATGGGCTTTCCGTCCTGGGCGGGCCGGAGACGCAGCTGCATGACATTCTTTGGGCCGTCCATGACGGAAAAAACCATGGTAGAAACGAGGGGGAGGAAAATTTCGGGGAGTTGCTGGTTACGGTGGGAGGTCGGGGGCCGAGCGATGCGCGTTTCTCTCATACACGTACACGCGTGTGTGCGAGGCATTGGCTCTAACTGAACCCGAGCGAGCCGTTGAGCTCTAACTGAACCCGAGCGATTGCACTGCAGGCTACGTGTTACTGAACCCGAGCGATCGATCGATGACTATTAACTGAACCCGATCGAGCGATTCCTTCGCTACTGCTGCTAACTAAAGCCGACCGATGCTGCCTCTGGGATGAACAGTGAGCGTTGCAGGGTGGGGGGTGGGGGGTTTGATGAACAGTGAGCGGTGGCGTTGCCTCTGGATGAACAGGACCCCGTGGTGTGGAGGGATGGATTAACAGTAGACGGTGGAGGAGTGGCCATGGAGGGGTGGTTGAACAGGACCCCGTGGTGTGGAGGGCTGGATGAACAGTAGACGATGGAGGGGTGCCCATGGAGGGGTGGTTGAACAGTAGCCGGTGGAGTAGCGCGCCGTGGAGGCGGGATGAACAGGAGCCCGTGGAGGCTGGAGGAGGTCGACAGTAGCCCGTGGAGGCTGGAGGAGGTCGACGGTGGAGATGAACGGTATCCCATGGAGTCCCGTTTTGCGGTACGCCACACCCCTCCAGATGAACAGGACCCCCGTTTCGACCGTAGCGCTCCAACACAAGTCCGTTTCATCCGTTTTGTGGTACGCCACACCCCTCCCAATCAACAGGACCCCCATTTCGACCGTAAGAGGTCTGTTTCCTCCGTTTTGCGGTACGCCACACCCCTCCCGATCAACAGGACCCCCGTTTCGATCGTAGGAGGGCCGTTTCATCCATTTTACCGTACGCCACACCCCTCCCAATCAACAGGACCCCGTTCCGAACGTAGGAGGTCTGTTTCCTCCGGTGTGCGGTACGCCAGGCCTCATTTCCATCGCCTGTTCCATCCAAGCTCTCCCGATGAACAAGACCACGCATTCCGTTCCGACCCAGCCGGTTGGCTCCCACGCGTTCCATTGCCTCCTGATAAAGACGACGCACTCCGTTGCCTCCCCATGAACACGACGCATTCCGTTGCCTCCCGATGAACACGACGACGACGCTGTTTCTCAGTTCCGACCCAGCCATGTACACGAGCCTTTGCCGTACGTATGCGTGAGTAGGCGTTCGAGACCCCTCCCGTATGTACGTACGTGGCCGTATTTTCTTTCTTTCACCCTGGCCGCTGTACGTACGTGTACCTGCACCGTGCGCGCCTCTACTACGACACGTACGCGCCTCTACTACGACACGTGCTAGCCTCTACATCGACCAGTATGTATGTATGTACACGTTCGTGACCAGAATGACAACGCTACGTACGCTTCGACCAGGTGGGTCCCGACTGTCAGGCACTTCCTTGCCTGCAAAGATGTAGATGGTGGGTCCCAGCAGTCAGGGGGGCGAATCGTTTTGGTTTTTTTTTCCCGGATGCACTTCCTTGCATGCAAGGATGTAGCTGGTGGGTCCCAGCAGTCAGGGGGGCCAATTGTTTTTTTTGCCCGGACGCATTTCCTAGCATGCGAAGGTGTAGCTGGTGGGTCCCAGTAGTCAGGGGGGCGAATCGTTTTTTTTGCCCGGACGCACTTCCTTCTGTGCGAAGATGTAGCTGGTGGGTCCCAGCAGTCAGGGGGGATCATTTTTTTCGCGAAATACGGTGGCCCGTCCAATGGGTCCCCACTTTCAGGTGGAGGAATAATTATTTTTCGCGTAATAAGGAGGCACTTCCTTGCTGCAGCCGTGGACCCAGCTTTCAGCCTCTCCATGTACAGTCCATGTTCGACAGAAGTTGTTCCTTGACCACGTTGACCACGCCGTGCCGAGAGCACCAGGGCGGTGGACGACTGCGAGGCCTAGGAAGGGGACGACGTGGAGCCGGGGAAGACGCGGTAGTGGAAGCCCGTGCGGAGAGGAGTATGAGGGTTCACTGGTTCGGCTGAAGTGTGAGGCTATCGTCGCCGCAGGGCCTGGCCAGCGGTGGGAATAGTAGGGGGCGGTGAGGCCTCCGCGGCAGCACATCCGACCACGGGAGGCAGGAGCATGCGGCATGACCGGCGCTGCTTTGGGCGGCTGGAGCAAGAAGACAAGAGGTTGAAGAAGCACTACGGCCGTTGGATGGACATCGTACGGTCACTAGAGCTAGAATCGTTTACATTGACTAAGTTGGCAAAGCCCTCCATCCCCGTCAACTTAGTAGGCCCACAAGTCAGCCTCACACCAAGGTGGGTCCCAGCTAGCAGGGGGTATTCATTTTTTTGTGCGTAATAAGCAGGCACTTCCGGTGGATCCGAGCTGACAGCAGGGGGAACGTTTTTTTAACGAAATACGGTGGCCCGTCGGGTGGGTCCCAGCAGTCAGGGGCAAACGTTTTTTTCACGAAATACTGGTGGCCCGTCCGGTGGGTCTTTGCTATTAGGTGGAGGAATAATTATTTTCCGCGTAATAAGGAGGCACTTCCTTGCGGCTGTCGTGGACCCAGCTGTCAACCTCTCCACGTACAATATTCTTTCGATAGAATTCGGTCATTGACCACATTGATCACGCCGCGCCGAGAGCACCACGGCAGTGGACGACGGTGAGGCCTAGGAAGGGGATGACGTGGAGACGGGGAAGACACGACAGTGGATGCCCATGCGGAGAGGAGTACGAGGGTTCACTGGTTCGGCTGCGCTGCCGTCGCCACAGAATAACAGGGGGTGTGGGTGAGTGGAGTGGAGGGATGGCCTGGCCACCGGTGGGAGTAGTATCGGGGGGGTGAGGCCTCCGCGGCAGCACAGCCGGCCACTAAAGCCAGGAGCAGGCGGCACGACCGGCGCTGCTTTGTGCGGCTAGAGCAAGAAGACCATAGGTTGTAGAAGCACTACAGCCGTTGGATGGACATCGTACGGTCAGTCGAGCTAGAATCGTGCATATGGACTACGTTGACAAAGCCCTTCATCCCCGTCAACTTAGTAGGCCCACTATACTGGGTCCCAGCTAGCAGGGGGAGTATTCATTTTTGTGTGTGTAATAAGGAGGCACTTCCTTGCGTGCGAAGATATAGCTGGTGGGTCTGAGCTGTCAGCGACGGTAACGTTTTTTTCGCGAAATACAAAGGCCCTTTCGGTGGGTCCCAGATGTCAGGTGGAGGATTCATTATTTTGCGCGTAATAAGGAGGCATTTCCTTGCGTGCGGCCGTGGACCCAGCTGTCGGCCTCTCCACATACAGTCCACTTCAGATGCATATCGGTCATTGACCACGTTGACCAGGCCGCGCCGAGAGCACCAGGGAGGTGGACGATGGCGAGGCCTAAGAAGGGAACGACACAGAGGCACGGAAGACTTGGCAGTTGTTTCCCATGTGGAGGGGATTACAACTGTATGAGGGTTTACTGGTTTGTCTGCCGTCGCCGGAGAATAACAGTAGGTGTGGGACTGTGGGTGAGTAGAGGGATGGCTAGGCCAGCGATGGGAGTACGATGGGGCGGTGAGGCCTGTGCGGCAGCACAATCGTCCACTGGATATACATTCAACATTATACATGCCATCTGTGGACTTGCATCAATTTGCTAGGCCCACAAGTCAGCCTCTAAACCCGTGGAGGACAAATACAACCCATTTAAAACAATAACAGCCCATTCCATACGTTCAAACGGAAAGTTTGACATTCAGAGCAAAGTAACAGGTCTGATCCACATATAGAGTACTGAACTTCCATGTTGACAACCATCATAGCCAAGTTAACTATCTACTCCCACTAATACTCTAGTAGCGTACAAGTACTAACTTACTCTTCGCTAACTAGAAGATGCCGGCCGCCATCTGTGGTACACGCTAAACGCCGGCACTGGCGTCCTACACCTCGCCTTGGACTTGCCAGAGGTGCGATAGGGCGCGTTGCTCACGCACGTTGGCCCTTTCCATGCCAGCGTGGTCCACCGAAGCTTCGGCTTCCAAGCGGGAAACCCACTTGACGAGCTGGTAGTAAAAATTGGCGTCGCCAATGCATGTGTGCCCGACAGCCTCCAGGGCTATTTGCCGGGCGCCGGCCTCCACGTAGTAAGCCAAGTTGCAGGCGCTCTGCTCGCGACTCAAAGCGTCGGTGCACTGCTGCTCCATGTCCCGCTGGCTGCGCAAATCAGCGATACACTGCTCCTCCGCCAGGCGGTCGCGCTACAACAACTCCTGCTCCTCCGCCATGCGGTCGAGCTCCAACAACTCCTCGATCTATGCATTGCCATCTAAAGACAGATAGAATGCCTCCTCCCTCCGTCTGCCTTCCGGTGAAAAACCGAACACTAGTTCCGGCGGTGACCACCTCCGGCGTCGCCTACTGCGGACGGGCGGGGGCATGGCGGACGTGGCGAGCGAAGTTGGGCCAGTGGGGGCTTATGAGGATATGGCGAGTTGGGTCACGGTGGCACCGGAGAAGGCGAGGAAATAATACTTATAGGGGGAAGGTAGCGCGACGGTCATCGGAATTCAATGCATAATGGCTTAGCGTGCCAGCTTGCCGTGGAAAACTAGGGAAACCGAAATTATGATTGTACCGTCCCGTCCCATCTGGGTCGCACGCCGAGATGGTGGTCAAACGAGTGCACTCGAATCATCTCCCTCCTTGTCAATAATGGTTCCATGGATTTAAAAAGCCTGCAACAATTAAAGCATATCTTTTTTTGCATCATTTAGCTGCCTTAATTATGGCTGGTTGCATGCAGGCACTCAGAATCGCTCGCAAGCAGTACGCGAAGCAGCATGCAACAAGTCGTAGCCGAGGGCACGCATGCAGCCACTTAAATCGCTGGAATTAAATAGGCTTAAACTTCTGCATGTCGTTAATTATTGCCATGCCTTGGTCTTGCTGCTTTGCTCACGGGACTAATAAACCCGGACGGAAGGAGTACCTTGGTTGGTGAGAGGTTTGAATTAAGCCCTGCAAACCGGAAAGGAGGTACTAGTAATGTCGGTTTTTTGTGTAGGATTATCCTATCCTTTCAGTACTGTAATGTCGGTGATTACGTGTCTTGTAACCGGATCTTTATTTTATGAATGAGAAACATATTACCTCGGAAAAAAAGGAAAGGAGGTACTAGTACGTGCGTGGTCCGCTATTTATTTGTGTAGGATTGAGTAGGTCGTTTCTTGAATTGAGCCCTACAAACCGGAAAGGAGGTAGTACGTGCGTGATCCGCTATTTATCCGTGTAGGATCGATAGTGTAGCTCGTCAGTTTGTTCAGAGGTAGGCATTTTTATCCATGTAGGATTGATAGTGTAGCTTGTCAGTTTCTTCAGAGGTAGGCATTTTATCCGTGTAGGATTGATAGTGTAGCTTGTCAGTTTCTTCAGAGGTAGGCATTTTTATCCAAAAAATTGCCACTTCGCATCTTGCGTCGCAAATAAAACTGCCAGGAGCGCATTTGTAGGCTAGCTAGTGATCGATCAGTAACTTGTAAATACTGAGCGAACAGAAATAAGTAACTGTTAATGCATCTCAATGATTCACAGATCATATATAAATATGCAGCTCCAAAAGCAAAGATCAGCCACTTTGGATCTTGCGTCGCAACTCAAACTAACTAGTACGATTCCCATACATAAGATCAACATGTTAATGCATCTCAATGATTCACAGATCATATACAAATATGTAGCTCCAAAAGCAAAGATCTAGAAAATCCAACTGTTCTTCCTACTAACACGGATGCTTCTCTTGGACAACATTTAGTACAGACTGAAACACAAATTTGTTTGTGAATTCTACAATTCCTCTTGCAAATGTAAGTGGTTTCACCAACAGCTGGAACCATGAGAATGAACCACACATGATGGAGGAACATCCAGTACAATATGATTTGGTCTTCTTGCGATCATATCGCGAGACTATTTTCGGAATACAAACTTTAACTTAGGAAAATGATGCCCATTGTATAATCAAACCA
The DNA here is from genome assembly GCF_018294505.1 of Triticum aestivum. NCBI lineage: Eukaryota > Viridiplantae > Streptophyta > Magnoliopsida > Poales > Poaceae > Triticum > Triticum aestivum. The sequence goes on from NC_057801.1 coordinate 297,081,639, forward strand.
AAGCAATGAAGCACCTAGTGTTCACCAGTAAATAGTACAGTACTACTTTTCTGCAGTCCATGAAGTGACTATCCAATCTTTGTGTCTATTTTCAAATGGCACTGCATGCAGTGATTATACTATTCTCTTGTGCAGTTCAACCAAAATTGTGGACACTTTGTTTGTTTGCCAAATAGGAACAGGCAGACATCTCGGTCTGCACAAATATCAAGCAGCTAGTAAACATATACCACACCATGTTCGCAGTGATGGAATAGGTGAAATCGATACAACCGAAATTGAGCATCCAATCATTGGATCCTGTCCTGCACCTCCAATGTAGGTCCACCCTGCCAATAAATTCACATGGAAACCACTAGTATTACTATCGAATGACAGTACAAAAAGAGTAGCAAGATAGTAGCAAACCATGTACCTTCGTAATGAACAGCTCATAGTGCCACCAATTGGATATAAAGGTTTGGAAAAAAACATGCTCCTAACGTTGAACCAGTTGGACTTTTTTTGCAGTTCCACTAAAATCAAGCATCCCTGTTTGTATAGATATTCAAAGTGTGATTACTATAGAAGTTGCACTAGTTGAAGCATAGACTCACAAATATAAGCATTCAAATTTCTTAATGGGAAAAGGTAGCAAGACTGTTTCTAACCACCTGTTTGAAGGAATAAATAGAGCAACAGCGGCTGATGTCAGGAAGGCATACATAGTTTTTTCTGAAAAACTGAGCCATTCCTGACCTTTCCTCTTCTTTTGATCAAATTTTGTACTGTTCTACTAAAATAAAATGCCATCACCGCCTTGACTATTCAGTGACACTGTAAAAAAGGAAATGACTTAACATTACATCATGATGTCGGGTATGTAGTCGACGGGCATTAGAGACAAACATACAGACCTCCTCCGATAACATAATGAACATTAATTTTAACAAAGGTGTGACTAGCTATACCGGGATAATTTGAGTGAATTCTACACCCTTTGTTCCTTAATATAAGACGTTTTGCGGTTCAATTTAAAGTACCCAAACATCTAGTATTTAGAAAAACAGGTAGTAGTTTTCTTGAGAACATATATAGGAAAGCTTGCCACACTTTATTTATGTCCATACGCTAATGCAACACCATTCGAATACTACAAATATACACTAATCCAGTGCCTAATGCAACAGTAGAGTAGTTAGTTTATTACAGGGTACAGTACAATGGTTTTACTGAACAGATTTCAATAAACTCTAGCACTGGAAGGTTCCTATAAGAATTAACAATACAAAATGTAAAGGTAACAAGTTTCAGCATTGGTATACTAGCTGTGCATGAGCATTAAACCAAATACAGAAGTCTGAAGGTAACTAGCATTATTAACTAATGACAGTATAAAAAATTGCAAACCATGTACCTCCAAGGTAAATATCATTTCGAACTCGGGGGGACCTTAAAAATTTCTATCCCAATCTTGATAATCGATCAAACATAAAAACTTGATCGAACGAATCAAGAGAACAGCCGGAGGAGGAGGTGCCCACTCTTGACCTTTCCTCTTGTCTTCATAATTGTTGTGCAGTTTAACCAAAATAAAATGACATCAGCGCCTTGGCATTTTGGTGACACTGTACAAAAAATTAACTTATCTCATGAAAGTGAGGTATGTAATCTATAAGCATTAACAGTGCAAAAATCTGAAGGTAGTAACAAGTTTCATCGTTGGTATACTGGTTGTGCAACAGCATTAGAATGCCTTAGCTGAAAAATCTTTAATACATCCACAATCAACAGCTAACCCTGAAATAATCCAGTGACATTAAATGGCATTGCTTAAATTTATCGGTGGCATTAGACTGAGAGTGGCATTAGTTAAATGTGGCATCACTTTAGCAGTAGCATTGCTTGACTTGACTGCTGGCGTTATACTAACAGCAAAAAAAGTGGCAATAAGAGCATGGGAGGCCCATTCGGCCAGTGGGCGCACCAGTACGATGTACCTCCACGGACGCAGAGTGGTGAGGGAGGTATGGTTGCCCAGAGCAACAAATATCCAGGCAGCATATGTGGATTACGTCCCATTTTTGTTCTCTTTAGCCACCTTTTTCCTATGTGAGGACAACAAACCGATCAACCTGGTCATTGTCTATTGCGTTGTCATGCCTTTCTACCCTTCTTCAACCAAGAGACACGAGACTCGTTCCTTAGCTACTGATTTTCCCCTTTTCAACCTAGATGCGAGTTCGATGCCTACTCTCTTAGACAGTATAGTCTCCCTTCCTTTCCTTATTCAACCCATACATGCATTAGTCTGCATGAAGTAGGGTTTCCTTTAATAGTGCAAATTATGGTTTTGTCTGCGTGGCCAGCAGAGCAGAGGATAGCTAATTGGAGAGATGGTGGAGTGGAAAAAGATCCACATGCAACGACGTGCCAGATGGGGCAATACAACAAGGGTATGGTTCGAAAAGTGGTAGCATAGCCGAGGGTCGGCGGGAATTGGCTTCGCTCGTGGTCGTCGTCCTCTGCACACACTACGGCAGCGAGCTTGGGGATGGAGGTCATCCCGCGCGGGCGCTAGGTCTGAGAGGACGGCCTTGTCGTCAGTGCGTGACCTCGCTTGCCGACGACGAGTGCGTCAACAATGCACGTCCTTTTCTTCCCCGGCGGATCTGTGACCACCGGTGAGGAGGGAGAGAGGGGCCGTCTTTTTTAGATCTGGAGAGAGGGTGGTAGTGTGAGAAGCAAGTGGGCAGCCCTTGGCAAGAAAGCGCTGAAGCTCCAGCCTATATATCTTTTTTATACTACTAGTACTGGAGGTGGAGTAGTGGTAGAGTAGTTTATATTTTCTCTGCGTACAGTACCAGTTAGTCGTGCTTCAAAACTGAACGGCGCACCATTAAAAAAAATAAACGTCGATAACTAATGCAGCACCTCGGGCCAACGCGGCCAGATTGCATTTTGCACAAGAAATTACACATCATGTTTCTATGACATGTGGTCCCGTTCCAACATATCAGTGAGACGACGGCGAGTAGTAGGAGTATTTCGGAACTGATGTGTAGGCCGGGGCGCCCCTTCGTGAACCGTGGCAAACTAGCAACCGTCCACCGACTCTTCGCCTTTCCCTCTTGATTTGGAACTGCTGTCGCACGCTCTTCCTCTCCCTCCTCCATTTTCCTTCAGCCCTTCACCCTTTCTTCTGCCATTGTTCGATTGTCTTCTCCATGGAGCGAACAGGACGGAAACGACCCCGTTATTCTTGCCCCGATCTGAAAGATGATGTTGTGGAGGAACTCATTAATCGGTGCGACGTCATCACCTTGGCTAGCATGGCAGGTTCGTTCAAGCCCATTCTCGACTCAACTAATAACATCATTACAAGGAACCCAAGAGTCAAGGAGCGGCTTGATGTCCCCTATCTTCTTTCTCATGACCCTGATGACTGGTGCCGTCACGACGGAGGCCTCGCCCTGTGCAAGTTGATGCCGCTTGATAATGATACGTATGATGTTAAGATGCCATCACTTGAGGGCAAGGATTGGGCAGGCGCAAATGGAGATTGGGTTGTTTACATTGGGTCCAACTGCGAGTGGGAACTTCTGAATGTGTACACTCGTGACCGGTTTCCACTTCCAAAAATCTCAGCAGACTACCCAGATATTGACCACACCGGTATTGTACGCACGTTCAAATACAATCATGGTGACTGTCTTCTATGGAAGATAGCAATTTCTCGAGTTCCCAACCGCTCTTGGAATTACAACAACTATGAAGTTGTTGCTATCTTTGACAAGCTTGTTGCCGTCCTTGCTGGTTTGACGGGATGGATATTGCTCAAAAATCAGTTTCTGTACAGGGATGAGTATTGTGATGCAATTCAATACGAGGGCCTTGTGTTTGCTGCCACCACTCGTGGCACTGTTTTGGCATGGCATCCTCTTTGTTTCGGTACGTTTGTCTTCCACCGTAATTATATTTGTTTCATCCACATGCATGCGGGTTAGCAAGTTTCCCTTTACTAATTAACCTTCTTCTTGTGTTTCCATGGTCCTGTGAACATTCCACCACCTATACTTGAAGATTTTTATAACCAAGGGGGAGATGACGATGGTGATGATCACGAGCATGAGGACGAGCAGCGCCCACATACTCTTTGGCGCCTGGCAACTAATTCCGATGGATCACCTCTTCTCGTGTGTATACAGCCCACTGATGATGTTAATGCTAAGGAAGCAGGTGTAGTCTCCCATGGTCGCACTCTCCGGACCTATTCCAACACCCGTTGCATGGTATTCGGGATGGATACTAGTGTACTAGAGCCAACTCCTTCTGCCTGGTACGGAATTGATAGTCTTGGAGGAAACTCGCTCTTCCTTGGACAAAACTATCCAATGATGGTGAAAGGCGATCCAAATGCTGTTGACACAACATTACTAACATTTATGAGAAGCAATTGTGTCTATACCTCAGACATTTGGGTGGTTCCCTACCCTGGTACTGATATAGTAGGCCGCTTCAGCCTAGATGATCAGTCCTGCGTTGGTCTCCAGATCGACAATGGATGGCCCATCCCAGAGAATCACATGTGGTTCAAAGCAAGCGCTTCCAACGCCAAGGAATGGTTGAGTTGAAATTCATTTCATTGCTTGTTATTTGTTGTGTGGTGAAAACTTTAGTATTTATAATGTATCCTCGTTGTCGATGTGGGTTGATGACCTGTTGTATGTAATAAAATGATATACCTGTGATAAACTTACTAAATTTATGAATGGCTTTCGAGTCGCTTCTGTGAGTGAGTGGGGCGACGAGGCAAAAATATATTTTCCGAATACATAATTGTACGTGCAGTGCAACAGGTTATCGGATGAGGCCAATCAACAATAGTAGTACACTATTTGTACTAGCTTCACACGCATCGCCCGTCGTGCGGGTGTTTTTACTGTAGCCATATTGTACTACTTAACCAGCACCTCGAATCCCCGATACTAGTAGTACTATATAGTAAGTAGTAGGAGTAGTAGGGTGGCATGGGCCAGGATAAGCATTCACATCCAAGAGTACAGCACACGCCACTAGCACTACTTCCATCTCACACCATATTTCTTGGAGTCCATGCTAGAGCAATCTCTTCAACCTCATCGTTTCTCTAACTCAGCCATCACGCGGAGGGTGAGGTGGGGGTTTGCCGATAGTCGGTTCCCTTAACTGCGGTCCCACTTGTAAGGCCAATTGCAACGCACGACCCCAAACGGACCTCCGTTTTGCACGAAGTCCACCAATAATTTTGACTAGAAAAGCAAGACCAAAGAAAACAAGAACCTCAAGAATACATTTTACTACTCCTGTAAGTTGGATTAGTGCCTTCTCGATGCATTCATTGTTGATCTGCGGAGGCTCGATCTTGCGTGCTTCTTTCTTCTTCGAGTGTAAAGAAGTAGACGTTGCTTCCACGCATCTAGTCTCATGTCTAGCCTCTATTCTAGTAGGAGTATCAACAAGTGCACTAATCTCATCTATAGCCTCTGTGCTAGCTAAAAGTGATAGAACATCTACTAAATTGCGCTCTATCAATATATGGATGTACTCTTCTTCCCAATACAAAAACTTGCATCCATTCTACTCCCTCCGTTGCACAATACATGCCTTCTATTTGTCAAAATATATATGTGTATCTAGACATTCTTGGACAAATGGACATCAAGTATTTTGGAACGGAGGGAGTACATAATAAAAATTTTAAGTTAGCACAACTAGTCTAATCCGAGAGCACAACCGAAGATTTGGTCGGGTTCTTCCTCCTTTTGCCGACATGTGGGACATCCAGCATCCAGGTCCTGTCATGAAAGAAAATAGAGTGGTAGTTGAAGCCACGAGATGTGCATCCTGGGTTAAACTGTAAATAGAATCTTACTACTCTTGAGTAACTCCAAAAGCGGCCACCAAAGATCTTTCTTGGATTTGTTTTTCATCACCAGCACGTCGAGGTGAAAGATGTGCAGGTTCAGTGGGTCCGCTTGCGTTTTCACTGACATGTGCGACCGCATGTGAGCAAAGAGACGATGGGCTCCGCGCGAATACTGGCTGGCTGAGAAGAGAGATAGAGGAGGGCTGAGCACAGACTGTAGGAAATTTGTTCTACGTACCTCGATATAGGCTCGATATAGTGGTGTGGCATGGGCCATAACTAGCATTCATGTTTAGCAGTACGGCACACGCCATCCACACGAGTCCCATCCGACACCAATTTTCTTGGAGTCTGTGCTACAGCCATCTCTTCTCCCTCCTGTTTTCTCAGCCATCGCATGATGGGTGGGGTGGGGGTTTGCCTATAGTCGGTTTGCTCAACTGCGGTCCCACTTGTAAGTGAAAATGCAACACCACACGCATTCCCGCTATAGCGGTGTGCCGGACCAATCATGTGGGGGTGCGACGCGAACACGATAGGCTTTTCCTTTTGAACTCGTAACTTGTAAATTTTGGTTCTGCTCCATGGCGCGATCGATAGATAGAAAATAACGATTTTGCCTAGAGTAATGAGAAATTTGGTTCTGGCGCAATTCATGCATGGAGTACATACGAAAATTATGAAGTTGATGCGAAAGGTAAGATAATTACTGTAGTATCATACACTACTACATGGATTTGACGGAAAGATAAAAATACATACGGATCCATCAACGACATCCTCACGCCCTAGTGCGCCGGGTCACCAACCGACGTGTGAGGAGCAGCGGCGTTGGCGGCGAGCTCAACGTGCTTCCGAACAGTGCCGTCCAAGGTTGCCATGCGGTCCAAGAAGGCCAGTGTCCTATCGTCCTCCTATTGCATGTAGTAGTCCTTGTGGATGATTTGCGCGTAGACGTGGGTGATTATGTTGATGGTGTCTTGCTGCGCCAGGCACTGCGTGGCGAGCGCGACCTCGAGGTGGACATTCTCTGGTGCAACGACGGGCAGTCGCAGGGCCACCAGTGCGTTGAAGAGGTTATCACCATAGTGGCCGTTGAGGGTGGTGGGCATCGCAGAGCCTGGGCGCGTCGGCTGGAGACTTACGTCAATGTCATCCGCGAGCTTCTTGACGATGGTGAACTTGTCGAGGAAACCGACGAGGACCTCGTCGAACAAGGAGATGAAGTTGTCTTCCAAGCGGCCCCTCGCCCTGGCGGCCTCAAGCAATACTACCTGGAGACGTTCCTCGTTGCCGGGCCGCGGGCCGGCGTCGTGGACCATCTGGCACAGCCGGCTGATGCTCACGCTCATCGCCTCCATGGGTCTAGCTTAGCTTCTAGTCAACCGATCTTGCGATGCGAGTGATCACTCTTGCCCATGGTTAGCGTGCGTAGGTGCGTAGGATTTCGTACTACTCCTCGGCCCTCTACTGCACCTGCCTTTGGCTGTATGATAGCTGGGAAAGCCACCCCCTGGGCCCACGTGTCATTCACCCAAAGGCAGTTGCCGTAAGTGAACGAAGCTGCGGCCCCCTCCGTGCCGGTGCAATATAGTCATCTCACCAGACCTCTAGTTGGGGGACAAACGAGAGAAGTTTGATGTTTACTGGTTTATTGGTCCCCTTTGCATTTTGCACCAACTTTTGACCTTTGATTTACCTAATAAAATGTTAATGCATGTAAATGAAAATGTTGTCTAAGTCACATTACGAAAACCAAATAATCCCAAAACACTTAGGCACGGTGCATTAACTCCCTCCTTGTTTCTTATTTCATGACATATCAACCAACAAGAGATGTCGGCCGTGTATGCTTTCAATGCTTTCAATGCAGTGTTTAGTTCATTACATGTAATCCTATTAGTACTCTAGTTAGCAAAAAAACATTAAGTTCTCTCGCCGATAGGAATGAAACACCATGTGTTTATTTATAGAGGGAGTAGTACATTTTTTGTGACATGCATTACTAGATATTGCTAGTCAAATACTAAAATCCAGATGGACGTGGTAGTACTCCTAAATCCAGATGGTGCTGCTACTAGTACTAGTAGTAGTACTACCAATGTAGTAGTAGGATTACTAGCACTGTACTAGCCGTTGGTCAAATTATTACGTGTTGCTCCTCACAGTGAAGTGACAAGACCCTGCGCTGGAGATGACACCTGAGTATAAGCGCCGTGTTCGGCATACCATAGTCATCGTCTGCAGTCACTATCATCATGGCTATAGATCTAGCCTGCTTACAACTAGCCCTGTTCGACATAATTTCCCGTGTGTAGATGCCCGTGCGTTGCACGGAACACCAAGATTGCGGGTGGACGGCTCCGGCAGCGGCCATCGCGCCGGAATTTTCCACGGCCTTCTAGATGTGGTGGGGAGGAGATAAGGCTGATTGTGAGAGACAAGGAGTTGTTTGTAAATAGGGAACAAGTGCGGGCATCTTTTTGCAAAAATGGAGAATCTTGGTTTGTATGCGTCAGATCTAGATCCGACCGCTATTGGTGAAAGATGGGAGGCACAACATCATCACCAACTCAGGACCTGTTTGATTCGCAGGATTTTGAAAACGCAGGAATAGGACACGGCAATGTTACAAGTTTCAAACTGATATTACAAATGTTAGGAGTAATGCTGCACCTACGAAGAGGGAATTACTAGGAAGTTTACGTAAGAACTTTTGTTACTTTAGGTGGATGCAGCATTATCTTACAAACTAAAATCCACCGCCCTGACAAGTCACTAATGGGAAAATAAGTTTTCGAGTCTCTGGCCACTTGATGTTTCAAAAACAAATTCAACTTCTGCGGAGACTGTCATTTAGGCTTAGACGCTTGCGGTGATAAGCACGCCATTCATTGTTGCGCCAGAGAACGCCAAACCTCGTTACCTTGAGCACACTTGCCTCCAGAACAAAGAACCCGACCAATTTATTCTCAGATGTGCTGCCTCGGTAGTCGATCAAATAAATTTCTGTAAGATGGAGATCAAGGCATTCGATGAGATTGTTATAGTGCAGCACATTTTTCACTTTCGGATCTTTTTTATATGCAAAAGAAGAGAACATATTAGAGCAGCTGGCTGCATAAGATTGTCGTGTCATTAAGAGGTACCAATATCATTTGCTCCTACGACAGGGTTGGCTGGCTAGTGATATTTTTTCACTCTCTCTCTCTCTCTCTCTTTCTGTTTCCTCTCATTTAACTAGGAGCACGTGAAGAGCTTGGGCATTTCTTGCCTTCCACTATGTGGCCGATGCCATATTTCGAAAAAGTATGCCACATAATACGCATCGATGTCTAATCAAAAGATTTTGGCACCGCTCTCACGATGTGAGAGAGTTGGCACCGCTGTGCACACAGACCCACATGTATAAACAAATCAATCAAACCAACTACACTAGCCTATCACTCTCCCAAACAAGTGTTTTTTTATTGCCTCAGTCCTCTCTCTCTCTCCCACACAGTGTTTTTTCATTGCGTGAGTTAATTTGGCACCAGAGCAAAGTAGGTGATCCAGATTGGGGCACCAGGTGAGAAATGGAGGGGCATCGATGCCAAATGCATCACAAGTTAATTTGGCACATGTTTTGGCCTACATAGCCCACTTTTGTACTCCCCCCATCCCAAAATTCTTGTCTTAAATTTGTCTAAATACGGATGTATCTAGTTACATTTTAGTGTTAGATACATCCGTATCTAAACAAATGTAAGACAAAAATTTTGGGACGGAGGGAATACTACCTCGTATTTAGTATAAAATTTTGACCATAGATTTACCTAAGAAAATGCCAATGCATGTCACTAAAAATTACACCATTTGAAATTATGTTCAAATACGAATCCAACGATATAGTTCTTAGTGACATGCATTAACATTTTGTCAGTTAAAACTATGGTCAAATTTTGATACTACAAAATTGGAAGAGTAAACCAGGACGGAGGTAGTACTTGCTCTTAGGCTGGTCATAGTGGGAACTAACTTAGACTAGTAACATGCATATGTTAATAGTCTATGTTACTATCTCTATAGTGCATAGTATCATATATTAATATCATAGGTGGTCTCATTTATTGCCATGCATGACACATAGTAGCACCACATTTATTATGTTATGGTATCTACCTATGTTACTATAACCATCTCTATCTTCTTTAATTGCCTGCCACATAAGCATGTTTGCGAGTCCCAAGTACATGATACTACTTATGTTACTCCCACTATGGCCAGCCTTCGGGTAACCATAGAGTTACTGGAGTAGTCTAAGTTACTTTCCACTATGACTAGCCTAGGCTACTGTAGTAGTACAGCATAAAAATGATGCAGGTGATCACGTGAAAAAAAATACTAAAAACATTTCTTTCGGTGCAGTGCGTAGATGCAGTTTTGAACACTACACTTGTCATTGTAATTTGGGAAAATTACGAAAAAATTGAGCTACGTTGTGATTACCGTTTAGTTATAGGAAAGAAGTTTCACCTCAATGAGTAGCTTCTCTGTGCACAGAAAGCATGTAAGGAATCCAACAACTTGATCCAGATTGGGGCCGATAGATTATAGTGCTAAGATCTTCACTATGCGCATGGACTGGGTCAAGCTTATGGGCCGTCAACAGGCTGAAAGTGACACCGGGCCAGAAATTGGCCCAACACTTAAATGGGCCACTACAATGCCGAAACTCAGGTCCTACAACAAATGGCCAATCAGATTTATGGGCCGTCAACAGGCTGAAAGACACACCGGGCCGGAAATTAGCCCAACATTTAAATGGGTCGCTAAAAGGCCAAAAGATGTACATCCTGAAAATTAGCCCATCCATTAAATGGGCCGTTAATAGGCCAAAATCTCATCGGGCCGATATTGAGCCCAAATATATAGCGGGCTGTTAACGGGCTCGAACTGACGATGGGCTGCAATGGTGTCAAATCTTTAACAGGCCATTGACGGGACGTATTGGCACATCTCGTATGGGCCATAGGCTTAAATGGACATGACACAAGTAGGCCTTATATGGGCCGGCCTGCTAATTTTTACTGGGCCGTCCTTTTTCACCGGAATGGCCACTGTTGGGCCGTGCCACGTGTCGACCTATAATAGGCGCCTCCTGTCCAATGAGTGGATGACATCTGTCCCAACGGTGAGGCAACACATGTTCCCTACGGCCAATGATGATTTTACACGTGGAAAATCCCCATTGGTCCGGGCTATTAACGGGTTATCGGATCCAAAACCGGACCCGATAGCTTAACGGCGTTCCATTACGGTGGATGCCACGTGTCGATCACCCTTGACGAAAGCACTTCTGTGGCGCGCGATTTATTGTCTTGCAAGTGGACACTTCTCTGATGATAATTTTGGTAATGTCATGGAACACTTCTACGACAGCACAGGTATGACTATCTTGATTCTGTCATAAAATCGTCATGGATGTACATGCATGACAAAAAACGCGACCTACTGTGACAAACATGTATCATCACGGAAGTGTATTTTTTTTGTAGTGAGGCCGCACGTCGCCACACAGGTGCTCGCCTAGCTAACTAGCCTGGCAGCTGCATGGGGAGCGGCGGCGGAGTCTTGGCAGATGTTGGCCTGGCTGCGGCCTCGCTGATGTCCTCGGCAAGGGTCTTGCCGGGGCCTCGGCAAGGGTCTTGCCATGGCATCGCGGTCGTCCCCAGCAAGGATCTCACCGGAGGTTTCGTGGATTTCCTCGGCAAGGATCTTGCCGAGGATCGTCGTCTTGTGGTCCTTATCTGATCTTGTGTGTTCTTTATCTTTACGAAGATTAGCATGCCACCATGGAGGTGCCTCCCGAGCCTTGGTCCCAATGTGGTTGATGGTGTTGGAACCCTTTGGCTCAAGGGTGGCGCGCTCTGCTGGCGCCAGGAAAGTTGCCCCGGCAAGGCTCTTGCAGGGGTTGCGGAGGCTGCCCCGGCAAGGGTCTTGCTGGGGGAGTCTACCTCGCCCTCTTGCTTCCTCATGTCTCTGGTCTTGGTGTTGCCTTGATTGTCTTGTGGATTTGGCTTCCCTCCTCTGCCCTACTTTTGCACACCGACAATGGAGAGCGAGACGCATCCACAGATCTCCCCACCCAATAGGGCAGACGATCCCGAGGTGTCGTCCCGGAGGATCTCTCCCAATCAACAAGCGGTGTGAGGGACAGTGAAGACTAGGCCCGAAGGTGACACTTCGGCCGTCCAGGGTCCGGGGTGTGCGGCCAATACGGGGACCAACAATAAAGACCCCGGACTATCCGATTTACAGCCAGAGATGACTCTAAGGTCGAGTAAGCATATTCCTTTGAAGGGAGTCTGTACCCCTTCAGCTGCTTCCAGGGATCCGTAGGCGCCGGATACATTGATGGACATATTGCGACAAGTGCAGGTCTCAGATGAACATCGTACCGTAATGGGTACGCTGGTTGACATGGTTTTTTACGCGAAAAGCGTATCGAATGAAGCCTTTACGGGCCTGCTAAGAGGCTTTGAGGTACGTAATGTAATATTTTCAATTTGTGTTATAAACGCAAAATGCGCCTGTGTATAGATAGTAGCCCCTGAGACTCTGGTTGGCGTCCAAAGGGAGGCGATAAAAGGATAAAGAAAGATATGCCCAGGAAATAATCTAACTAATTTTAACACAGGCTGTTACATCCCTGGTGACTGCCCAAGCTACAGAGGTTGCAGATCTGAAGCAGAAACTTGATGTGGTGGATGATGACATCTCGCTTATTAACAGGCGGCTCGATGAGGCGCAAGGTATGTTTTCGGGGCAGTCAGTATATGCAAGTACTATAATATGAGCATGACGCTGAGGATTGTGTACTGAGATATGCATAACTGCAGATAGTGCTGCCGCAGTTGAGACCCTTCAGGCTGAGCTTGCCCGGGCCAAGGAGCAACCAAGATGAGTAATGCGGCTACCAAAAAGGCAGCTGCTGAATTAAAGACCGACTGCTCGGCTCTAGTGCGAGGATAGAATATCTACTATGGTGCTTGAGCTAAAGGATGCCACTAGCTGATGCGAATTTCACAAGAAAGATAACAAAACTAGAGCGGCCAATCTTGACAAGGCCTTACAAGAGGCGAGGGAAGCACGGTCAGAAACTAGAGCAGCTCGGGAGGAGATCCAACAAGCTGGGGAGATCGCCGCTGGTAAGCCCTTCTTATTACAAACTAAATTCGGTGATCCGAAGTCTGCCCTGCTTAATCAAATGTGGAGTTCTCTAGCTAGATGCATATTTGGACTTGCCGAACAGTGTCTTCGATGCAACGCAGTTTTTCCAAGCGCAAGAGGGACATGCGACGGAAAAGCTTTTCTGGTCGCAATTCAGCATCCCAAAGCTTTCGCTGTTGCCGAATGAACAGAGGGCCCAATGGTCCGAGCTACACAAGATATCCAGATCTGCTATGAAGGACGTCGTGGTCCGGCTGTGGCCGACTGAGCCAATTCCAAATAGTTATTTTGGTTTGGTGTAGTGACTTGTTGATGTGGCACCATGTGTTGATAACCCACAAGTGTAGGGGATCGCAACAGCTTTCGAGGCTAAAGTATTCAACCCAAATTCATTGATTCGACAAAAGGGAGCCAAAGAATATTATTGAGTATTAGCAGTTGAGTTGTCAATTCAACCACACCTGGATAACTTAGTATTTGCAGCAATGTATTTACTAGCAAAGTAGTATGATAGTAATGGTAACACTGGTAAAAGTAAAGATAATAGTTTTGTAGTAATTGTAACAGTAGCAACACAAAAGTAAATAAGAGAAACACAAGATGTGAAAAGCTCGTAGGCATTGGATCAGTGATGGATAATTATGTCGGATGCGATTCCTCATGTAATAGCTATAACATAGGGTGAGACAGAACTAGCTCCAGTTCATCAATGTAATGTAGGCATGTATTCCGAATATAGTCATACATGCTTATGGAAAAGAACTTGCATGACATCTTTTGTCCTACCCTCCCGTGGCAGCGGGGTCCTAGCGGAAACTAAGGGATATTAAGGCCTCCTTTTAATAGAGAACCGGACCAAAGCATTAATACATAGTGAATACATGAACTCCTCAAACTACGGTCATCACCAAGAAGTATCCCAATTATTGTCACTTCGGGGTTGTCGGATCATAACACATAATAGGTGACTATAGACTTGCAAGATAATATCAAGAACACACATATATTCATGAGAACATAATAGGTTCAGATCTGAAATCATGGCACTCAGGCCCTAGTGACAAGCATTAAGCATAGCAAAGTCATAGCAACATCAATCTCAGAACATAGTGGATACTAGGGATCAAACCCTAACAAAACTAACTTTATTACATGGTAAATCTCATCCAACCCATCACCGTCCAGCAAGCCTATGATGGAATTACTCACGCACGGCGGTGAGCATCATGAAATTGGTGATGGAGGATGGTTGATGATGATGACGGCGACGAATCCCCCTCTCTGGAGCCCCGAACGGACTCCAGATCAGCCCTCCCGAGAGAGATTAGGGCTTTGCGGCGGCTCCATATCGTAAAATGCGATGAAACTTTCTCCCTGATTTTTTTCTCCGTGAAACGGAATATATGGAGTTGGAGTTGAGGTCGGTGGAGCATCAGGGGGCCCACGAGACAGGGGGCGTGCCCAGGGGGTGGGCACGCCCCCCACCCTCGTTGACAGGGTGTGGTCCCCCTAGTCTTGATTCTTTCGCCAGTATTTCTTATATTTTCCAAAACTTGTCTTTGTGGATTTTGAGGTCATTCCGAGAACTTTTGTTTTCTACACATAAAACAACATCATGGCAGTTCTGCTGAAAACAGCGTCAGTCTTGGTTAGTTTCATTCAAATCATGCAAGTTAAAACAAGGGCAAAAGTGTTTGGAAAAGTAGATATTTTGGAGACGTATCAACTCCCCCAAGCTTAAACCTTTGCTTGTCCTCAAGCAATTCAGTTGATAAACTGAAAGTGATAAAGAAAAACTTTTACAAACTCTGTTTGCTCTTGTTGTTGTAAACATGCAAACCAGCATTCAGGTTTCAGCAAATATTATGAACTAACCATACTCACAATAACACCTCGGTCTCGCAATTACTCATATCAATGGCATAATCAGCTAGCGAGCCATAATATTAAAACTCAGATGACAACACTTTCTGAAAACAATCATAACATGGTATAACAAAATGGTATCTCGCTAGCCCTTTCTGAGACCGCAAAAGATAAATGCAGAGCACCTTTGAAGATCAAGGACTGACTAGACATTGTAATTCATGGTAAACGAGATCCAGTCAAGTCATACCCAATATAAACCAATAGTAATGAATGCAAATGACAGTGTGCTCTCCAGCGGGTGCTTTTTAATAAGAAGGTGATGATTCACATAAAAGTAAATAGATAGGCCCTTCGCAGAGGGAAGCAGGGATTTGTAGAGGTGCTAGAGCTCGATTTTAAAATAGAGATTGAATAACATTTTGAGCGGCATACTTTTACTATCAACGCAGCAACTATGAGATGGCTTTCCATACTACATGCATTATAGGCAGTTCCCAAACTGAATGGTAAAAGTTTATACTCCCTCACCACCAACAAGCATCAGTCCATGGCTTGCTCGAAACAATGAGTGCCTCCAACTAACAACAGCCTTGGGGGAGTTTTGTTTAATTATTTTGATTTGCTTTGATATTTTTGGATGATGGGACTGGGCATCCCGATTACCGGCCCTTTCTCGTGAATGAGGAGCAGAGTCCACTCCTCTTGAGAATAACCCACCTAGCATGGAAGATATAGGCAGCCCTAGTTGAAACATGAGCTGCTCGAGCATACAAAACAAAATTTCATTTGAAGGTTTGGAGTTTGGCACATACAGATTTACTTGGAACGGCAGGTAAATACCACATATAGGAAGGTATGGTGGACTAATTGGAATAACTTTGGGGTTTAAGGAGTTTGGATGCACAAGCAGTATTCCCGCTTAGTACAAGTGAAGGCTAGCAAAAGACTAGGAAGCGACCAACTGAGAGAGTGACAACAGTCATAAACATGCATTAAAATCAATTCACACCGAGTACAAGCATGAGTAGGATATAATCTACCATGAACATAAATATCATGAAGGCTATGTTGATTTGTTTCAACTACATGCGTGAACATGTGCCAAGTCGAGTCACTCAATTCATTCAAAGGAGGATGCCATCCCATCATACCACATCATAATCATTCTAATAGCATGTTGGCATGCAAGGTAAACCATTATAACTCATAGCTAATCAAGCATGGCACAAGCAACTATAATCTCTAAATGTCATTGCAAATATGTTTAGTTCATAAAAAGCCGAATCAGGAACGATGAACTCATCATATTTACAAAAACAAGAGAGGTCGAGTTCATACCAGCTTTTCTCATCTCAATCGTTCCATCATATATCGTCATTATTGCCTTTCACTTGCACGACCGAACGATGTGTATAATAATAATAGTGCACGTGCATTGGACTAAGATGGAATCTGCAAGAATTC
This sequence comes from Triticum aestivum, assembly GCF_018294505.1. Classification (NCBI taxonomy): domain Eukaryota; kingdom Viridiplantae; phylum Streptophyta; class Magnoliopsida; order Poales; family Poaceae; genus Triticum; species Triticum aestivum. Next base: position 297,098,071 of record NC_057801.1, read on the forward strand.
AACTCAAGAGGGAAGACAAAGTAATATTTGCTCTAATTAAATAAACAATCATGCAAATGAGAGCCAATAAACATTTTCAATATGGTCTTCTACTCTCGACCCCCAAAGGAAAGAAAAGAAAATAAAACTATTTACACGGGAAAACGCCCAAGAAGTAAAAGAAGAATGAGAAATCTTTTTGGGTTTTTCAATTTAATTACTACTATAAGCATGGAAATTAAACTAACTAATTTTTTTGGGTTTTTCTTAAGGTTTATCAAACTCACAAGAAGAAAGTGAGAAAAAGAAAATTAAACTAGCATGGATAATACAATGAAAGAGTATGAGCACCGACGACTTGAATAGTGTGTGAACATGAATGTAAAGTCGGTGAGAAATACGTAATGCCAAGGGTAGCCTGGCTGATATCCGTAGTTGTAACTAGAGTCGTACTGAGATGCAGCAGCAAATGCCTCCTGAGCTGCGGCATGCTGGCGAGCCGCCTCCGCTCTCCCCTGATGTTTAGCTGCTTCCTCCCTGGTAACAACATATCTTAAGAAAAGTAACATGGAGAGAGCTACGTCTGTCGAATATTAGTCGATACTGGAGGAATTGTTCATTCCTCTTAAGAAAATGATGTTCGACCATAGCGTCATAATCTAAATAAGCAGGAGGAAACATCATATCCCCCTCTCGTGGGGCTATACCAAGATAATTAGCCACACTGGTCGCATAAATTCCTCCAAATAAATCTCCAGCCCTACCATTGTTATGCAACCTACGTGCAACTATTGCCCCCAAGTTGCAATCTTTATTACATAACACGGCACTCTTGAGGACACTAAGATCAGGGACACACATATGACATGCTTCGTCTTTACCGTTAATGCATCTACCAATGAAGAGAGCAAAATAATGTATAGCAGGAAAATGAATGCTCCCTATGGTAGCTTGTGCAATGTCCCTAGATTCTCCCACATTAATACTAGCAAGGAAATCTCTAAATTCAGATTTGTGGGGATCATTAATATTGCCCCACTATGGAAGTTTGCAAGCAGTTGTAAAATCCTCTATGTCCATGGTATAAGATGTATCATAGATATCAAATAGGACACTCGGAGAATTACGTGTACATTTATATTTAAACCTTCACACAGATGAATCAGTCAATTGATAGTACCGAGGACACACATATGCTTCAAATTCCTCCTTAAGGCCTGCTTCGACCATAAAATCATCCGATGGCCAGTCACAAGCTCGTACTTCTGCGTCCCTCGGTAGTTCATCGTCTTGCTCACGTATAGCATTATTTTGAGGATGTCCTAGAGGGTGCCCGCTTGATAGAGGGTCAGTGCTCAAAAGATATTATGTTCGAATGAAAATGTATCGAAATTGTAAAAACAATATTATGATATATTGGGGCTATGTTTTTTATACTTTGTGCATAAAAAGTTTTTGGTGCCTCCTGTGCGGCCATTTTTGTATAATCTGAAAGTTTACCAGTTGTCGGCTTCGGCCCCCTCGCGTATAACGCGGGGGTGTGTTCGGAAGAGCACTTGATCACTCTTGACCCAACGTCTTGGTCCATTAAGGAGGTGTCAATGCGGCGAACCAGTCAATCGGACTATATGGCTTTAACACTTTCACTTAGCCATAGGAATTTGACGGTGGGTCTACGATATAGCTCCTGGTATGTACGCTGTTATCTGAATACTGTGCATTTACATATGTGACCAGAAGAACGGTCCTTCGTGAAATACAGAAAGAGTCTCGAAGATTCTGGTGAGTCATCGAGTGGTTGACTAGCTCTCGCCGCATCATGACAGTCAGTTTTCGGCTTTCTCTACTGAGGTACTCATCCGAACAAACCAGGACACAATCGCAGTAGTCCTCCCTTTACTACCCTAGCCGATAGAGCAGAACATAAGGTAGTAAGCACAGGAGCCAGGCAACCCAACTATTGACCAAAGACATGATTTGGAGCTGATGCATATAAGGCCAAACTCGTGACGCCGAAGTGTGCTATAAAGTTGTTCAGACTTTGTTGGCAACTCATGTGTTGCCATATCGAGCCCCAGGCAATATATGCCAAGGTGCGTGCGTGAAATAACCACAGAAGCACAATTCAGTTCTTTGAGAAAAGCGAATACTGAATACGAGTTATGCTGATTAGCATCTGGATGATACGTCAAGCACGATCTTTAAAGATTATAACGCTACCACCAAGGCTATTTGACATGTCGGGGGTCGAAAGCTGAGAGAAAGGGCACTTTACAGGTTTGAAATAAAGAGCACGGTCTAGAAAAAGCATTTGGACCTCCTGTCGCACGTCTGCGCTGCCTCGCCTTGGTTAAAGGACTTCTCAGCAAATATAGTCACCTGTGGTAAAAGTTAAAAAATGGTTAGAAAAAGAAAAGGACTATGAGAGTGCGGATAGTGTTATAGGTCTATCCGCATTGTGCCTCCACCGGTGACCAGGGTATTTTAAGTGTATAATTATGTGCACAGGACAGAATTCGCGGCTATATGGGGCGGACGGCGGAGGCCGAACTACTAATCCATCTCTAAGATTGATTGGTCATGTCTAATGGAGACCAGCAGCTTGATAGCCGACAAAATGTGCGGCTTGATAAGGCCGCTTTGTACTTCAGCCGTAGTATGTTCCTATGTAGGAAGGGAGTATTCCATATTTCCGTTTATCGTGATGGTGCCGCGTTGACCGAGAATCTTAGGTTGGACATAGGTGTAATGTGGGACCGCATTAAAGCGAGCAAAAGTGGTACGCCCGAGTAGTGCATGGCAGCTATTACGGAGAGGGACAATATTGAAGGTCAAGCCTTCGCTTCGAAACTTGTTCGGCGAACCGAAAATGACTTCCAATGTAATCGAGCCCGTGCAATGAGCTTCTACGCCGGACATTGTTCCCTCGAAGGTAGTTGTGGTGGTCTAATTGTTGAAGCATCAATGCCCATTTTTTGAACAGTGTCTTGGGAGAGTAGATTAAGGCTACTGCCACTGTCCATAAGGACTTTCGTGAGATGGAACCCATCAATAATTGGATCGAGGATGAGAGCTGCCAGACCTTCGTGAAGGATATTGGCTAGGTGGTCCTTGCGATCAAAAGTGATCGGGAGGGCTTCCCATTGGCTTAATTTTGGGGTGGGTGGGTTTATGACGTCGGCGTCCCGTAGCGCGCTCTTGCAGTCCCCCGTAGGGATGTGCTTCACGTATACCATGTTCACTGTCTTTACTTCGGGGGGGGGGGGAGGGATTGCTTCTGACCCCTGGTGTTCAGTTGGCGAGTCTCTTCGTCATCGCTGTCACTGGGTGGACCCTTCACCTTGTGTTCGGCATTAAGCTTGCCGACTTGTTTAAAAACCGAACAGCCCCTGTTGGTGTGATTGGCTGGTTTAACGGGGGTGCCACGAATGTGGCAGGGCCGATCCAGTATCTTGTCTAAATTGGATGGTCCGTCTCTGTTTGCCTTGAATGGATTTTTCCATTAACCGGGTTTGGAACCACTCAATCCGGCATTGACCGCCATGTCTTGCATTCCTTCATTGTTATTATGACGCTTTTGCATATTGTGTCGAGGCTTGCCGTTACCGTCTCGAGCTTCGGAAGTACCCAGATCAACGCTGTTGTTGCTTCTACTAGCGAGCCAGCTGTCTTCTCCCACGCAAAAACGAGTCATCAGAGTGGTAAGGCAGCCATGGATCTTTGGTTTTCTCGACCGAGGTGGCCGGCAAGCCACTCATCTCATACGCTATGTTTAAAGGCCGCGAGGGCTTCAGCATTCGGACAATCGATAATTTGGTTCTTTTTGATTTAGAACCTAGCCTAAAGCTTCCAGGCAGACTCCCCGGGCTGTTGTATGATGTGACTTAGGTCATGGGCGTCCAGAGGCCGAACATATGTACCTTGGAAGTTATCGCGTAAGGCGTCTTCCAAGTCTTCCCATCTGCCGATGGAGTTCTTAGGTAGGCTGTTCATCCAGTCCCGCGCTGGTCCCTTTAGTTTTAGTGGGAGGTATTTGATAGTGTGGATGTCATCACCGCGGGCCATATGGACATGGAGAAGGAAATATTCAATCCATACTGTAGTGTCTGTTGTTCCAGCGTATGATTCGATATTCATGGGTTTAAACCCTTCCGAGAATTTGTGTTCCATTAGTTCATCAGTGAAACAAAGGGGGTGTGCGGCGCCTCTATGTCGAACCACGTCGCGACATAGCTTGGATGGAGTTCGTCTGTGGTGCTTGGCCCGGGCGTCGTTGTGTTTGTCACGTCTGGCTAGATGGCCGTCGTTGCGGGTCCGGGAACATCCCCGTGATCTGTAGATCGATCTAGTCTGACCTGCTCTGTTGTCTAGGTCCTGCTGCAGGTCATATGTATGACCCTGAGATGCTATGTCTCTGCCCTTACCGCGAGGTATGGGCTGGTGTTTGGCTTGTGTTGTCGCTTTGTCCCGGCCACGTGATGGTCGCTCAGCCGCATTATGCGCTGGTAGGACGGACTCCGGCGCCTCTTCATCGAATTGGGGTGACAATTTGCGCTTCGGGTACCTTTTGGTTGGGTGCTCGAGGCCGTATTCTTCGGCTGCGAGGACATTAGTCCATCTATCGTTGAGCAGATCTTGATCAACTTGAAGATGCTGCTGCTTCTTTTCAGGCTCTTTGCAGTGGATATTAGTTGGTGCCTAAAGCGCTCCTGATTGAGAGGTTCCTCGGGCACGATAAAATCCTTGTTACCGACGCTCACCTCGTCCTCGGAGAGCGGAAGGTAGTTATTGTCCTCCGAGTCTTCATTCATGGCCTGTTCATCAGGGCTAACTAGCTCATCTTCCTGTTTGTCCTGTTCGGAGGTTGGCTCAACGATGTCGAAGACAACGAAGACCCCGTTGAGCCAACCTCTGAACAGGACGAACGGGAATATGGGCGAGTTAGCCCTGATGAACAGGCCATGAATGAAGACTTGGAGGACAGTAACTACCTTCCGCTCTCCGAGGACGAGGTGAGCCTCAGCAAAGAAGATTTTATCGTGCTTGAGGAACCTCTCAAATAGGAGCGCCTTATGCGCCAGCTAATAGCCACTACAAGGAGCCTGAAAAAGAAGCAGTAGCAGCTTCAAGCTGATCAAGATCTGCTCAACGATAGATGTACTAATGTCCTAGCAGTTGAAGAATAAGGCCTCGAGCGCCTAACCAAAAGTTACCCGAAACACAAATTGTAACCCCTATTCGATGACGAGGCGCTGGAGCTCGTCCTACCAGCACGTAATGTGGCTGACCGACCACCATGTGGCCGGGACAAAGCGGCAACTCAAGCTGAATACAAGCCCGCACTACCTCGCCGTAAACACAGAGACATGACAGGTCGGGATCATACATATGATGTGCAGCAGGACCTAGACAACAGAGCAGGTCAGACCAGATCGATCTACAGATCACAGGGAAGTGCCCGAACATGCAACGACGACCATCTAGCCAGACGTGACAAACACAATAACGCCCGGGCCGAGCACGGCAGACGAACTCCATCCGAGCTACGTCACGATGTGGCCCGACATAGAGGCGCCGCACACCCCCTTTGCTTCACTGATGAAGTAATGGAACACGAATTCCTCCTCCATGAATATCGAATCATACGATGGAACAACAGACCCTATAGTATGGATTGAAGATTTCCTCCTCCATATCCACTTGTCCCGCAGTGATAACATCCACGCCATCAAATACCTCCCACTAAAATTAAGGGGCCAGTGCGGCACTGGTTGAACAGCCTCCCTGAGAACTCTATCGACAGCTGGGAAGACTTTGAAGATGCCTTCTGCAATAACTTCCAAGGTACATATCTTCAGCCTTCGGACGCCGAGGACCTAAGTCACATTATCCAGCAGCACGTGGAGTCTGGCAGGAAGCTCTAGACTAGGTTGTTGATCAAAAAGAACCAAATTGTTGATTGTCCGAACGCCAAAGCCCTCGCAGCCTTTAAACATAGCATCCGAGATGAGTGGCTCACCCGCCACCTCAGTCAAGAAAAACCAAGATCCATGGCTGCCCTTACCACTCTGATGACCAATTTTTGGACGGGAAAACACACCTGGCTCGCTCGTAGAAGCAACAGCACCGATGATCCGGGTACTTCCAAAGTTCGAGATGGCAACGGCAAGACACGACACAATAAACACAAATGTCGCCATAACACTGAAGGAACGCAAGACACGGCGGTCAACACCGGATTCAGTGGTTCCAAACCCGGTCAACGGTAAAAGCCATTCATTGCAAACAGAGACGGACCATCCAATTTCGACAAGATACTGGATCGGCCCTACCAGATCTACCAGATCCATGGCACCCCCGTTAAACCAGCCAATCACACCAACAGGAGTTGTTGGGCTTTTAAACAAGTCGGCAAGCTTAATGTCGAACACAAGGTAAAGGGGCCACCTAGTGACAGCGATGACGAAGAGACTCGCCAACCAAACACCGGGGGTTAGAAGCAACCCCCCCCCCCCCGAAGTTCAGACAGTGAACATGGTATATGTGACGCACATCCCCATAGGGGGTTGCAAGCACACGCTATGGGACGCCGGCATCGTTGAGCCAGCAGCCCCAAAATTAAGCCAATGGGCATCCTAATACGTCTCCAACGTATCTATAATTTTTGATTGTTCCATGCTATTATATTACCCCTTTTGGATGTTTATGGGCTTTCTTTTACATATTTATATCATTTTTGGGAATAACCTACTAACCGGATGCCCAGCCCGTATTGCTGTTTTTTTGCCTATTTTTCGAAGAAAAAGAATATCAAATGCAGTCCAAACGGAATGAAACCTTCGGGAGCATGATTTTTGGAACGAACGTGATCCAGAGGACATGGAGTGCAAGTCAAGAAGTAGCCGAGGTTCCCACGAGTTAGGAGGGCCCCCCCCCTATAGGGCGCGCCCCCTGTCTCATGGGCCCCTCGGGCGTCCATCGACGTAATTCTTCCTCCTATATAAGCCTATGTACCCCGAAAACATCCAGGGAGCAGACGCAACACAATTTCCACCATGGTAACCTTTTGTATCCGCGAGATCCCATCTTGGAGCCTTCGTCGGTGTTCTGCCGGAGGGGGAATCGACCATGGAGGGCTTCTACATCAACACCATATCCCCTCCGATGAGTTGTGAGTAGTTTATCATAGACCTTCGGGTCCATAGTTATTAGCTAGATGGCTTCTTCTCTCTTTTTGGATCTCAATACAATGTTCTCCCCCGCTCTTGTCGAGATCTATTCGATGTAAACTCTTTTTGTGGTGTGTTTGTCGAGATCTGTTGAATTGTGGGTTTATGATCAAGTTTATCTATGAATAATATTTGAATCTTCTCTGAATTCCTTTATGTATGATTGAGTTATCTTTGCAAGTCTCTTCGAATTATCAGTTTGGTTCGTCCTACTAGATTGATCTTTCTTTCCATGGGAGAAGTTCTTATCTTTGGGTTCAATCTTACGGTGTCCTTACCTAGTGACAGAAAGGGTTGCAAGGCACATATTGTATTGTTGCCATCGAGGATAACAAGATGGGGTTTATATCATGTTGCTTGAGTTTATACCTCTACATCATGTGATCTTGCTTAAAGCGTTACACTGTTCTTATGAACTTAATACTCTAGATGCAGGCAGGAGTCGGTCGATGTGTGGAGTAATAGTAGTAGATGCAGGCAGGAGTCGGTATACTTGTTGCGGACGTGATGCCTACATACATGATCATGCCTAGATAATCTCAAAAACTGAGGGAAATACTTACGCTACTATTGCTGCATCACCCTTTCCTCCTCAAGGAAAACCAACGCAAGCTCAAGACGTAGCACGGCCCGCCCTATCACTTTTGACCGCAAGGACCACCCAGCCAGTATCCTTCACGAAGGTCCGGCTGCTCTCATCCTCGATCCAATTATCAATGGGTTCCATCTCAAAAAAGTCCTTATGGACAGCAGCAGTAGCTTTAATCTATTCTACCAAGACACTGTCTACAAAATGGGTATTGATCCTTCAAGAATCAGGCCCACAACAACTACCTTCAAGGGAGCAGTATCCGGCATAGCAGCTCACTGCACGGGCTCGATTACATTGGAAGTCGTTTTCGGCTCGCTGAACAACTTTCGAAGTGAAGGCTTGACCTTCGATATTGCCCCGCTCCGGAGTAACTGCCATGCACTACTCGGGTGTACCGCTTTGGTCGCTTTAATGTGGTCCCACATTACACCTCTCCAACTAAAGATGCCCGGTCCGCGCGGCACCATCATAATAAACGGTAATACAGAATGCTCCATCCCTACATAGGAACACACTACGGCTACTAGGGCCGAACTACAAAGCGGCCTTATCAAGCCACACATTTTGTCGGCCATCAAGCCGACTGTCCCTATTAGACAGGTGTTGGTGTCAAAACCGGCGAATCTTGGGTAGGGGGTCCCGATCTATGGGTCTAAGGCTAATGGTAACAGGAGGCAAGGAACACAATGTTTACCCAGGTTCGGGCCCTCTTGATGGAGGTAAAACCCTACTTCCTGCTTGATTGATATTGATAATATGGGTGTTACAAGAGTTGATCTACCACAAGATCGTAGAGGCTAAACCCTAGAAGCTAGCCTATGATGATTATGATTCTGTCTCTAAGGACTAAACCCTCCGGTTTATATAGACACCGGCGAGGGCTAGAGTTTACATGGAGTCGGTTACAAAGAAGGAAATACAATATCTGGATCGCCAAGCTTGTCTTCCACGCAAAGGAGAGTCCCATCCGGACACGGGACGAAGTCTTGAGTCTTGTATCATCACGGTCCAACAGTCCGGCCAAAGTATATAGTCCGGCTGTCCGGATACCCCCTAATCCAGGACTCCCTCAGTAGCCCCTAAACCAGGTTTCAATGACGATGAGTCTGGCATGCAGTTCTGTCTTCGGCATTGCAAGGCGGGTTCCATCTCCGAGTACTCCAAAGTAATTATCGAACACTTAACCATGTCCGGATCTGCAAGATGATCTTTACATATCACCGTAGAGAGCATATCACTTCATAAATCTGATCTGGTGGCAATTTTAGACAAAGTGACATGACACTACGGTCGGGTCATTATTCGAACCGTTTTCCCACAACCAGCCATAGTGCATATTGCAAGGCGGTTTCCTCGGCACGTCTTGTCAAAGCAGAGATCATGTCCCCTTATCACGGGATTTCCATCAATACGGGTATGGGTAACCCAACCGCGCAATCAATTTTGGCGCTTGGGAAACAAGCGATTCTCAACAGGAAAGTGGGGAGGCACACCGTTCTTGTCGCCTCTATAAAGGGATAAGGATTCCCCATTTTCACGCACGCCTTCTTCCTCCTCAGCTTATCCATTCTCACACCCTCGAGCTCCAGTGCCCTAGTTCACGCCTTCTCCGCACAGCCAAACATGTTCGGAGCAGGAGCAAAGTGGGTGGCCTCCACCGTGAAGGAGGAGCATATTGTAAGTCTTCGGGCGGCCGGATACTTGGCCGCAGACATCGCGCACCGGCTACCGGACGAAGAGCAGATCATTCCAACTCTGAAACCCCACAAGAGGGTCGTGTTTCTTGCCCACTTTGTCCGTGGACTGGGATTTCCACTTCATCCCTTCGTCCGCGGGCTCATGTTCTACTACGTGCTAGATTTCCATGATCTAGCCCCAAATTTCATCCTCAACATCTCGGTGTTTATCGTCGTTTGCGAGGCCTTCCTCTGCATCAAGCCTCATTTCGGCTTGTGGCTACGAATGTTCTGCGTGAAGCCGAAGATCGTGAGCGGCCAGCAAGCGGAGTGCAGAGGCGCCATGGTGGGCAAGATGCCCAACGTCACCTGGCTTGACGGCTCCTTCGCGGAGACTGTGAAAGGGTGGCAATCAGGGTGGTTCTACATCACCGACCCGCACGACGCCAACTGGACGGTGGCCCCTGAATTCCGATCCGGAATCCCCATTCGGCTCACCTCTTGGGAAAAGAAGGGCCTGGCCTGGGGCGAGCCTGCGGAGCTGACCAGACTTCAGAACTGCATCTAGAATATGAAGGACAAGAAAATCAAGCTTGTCAACGTGGTCCAGGTCATGCTTGTCCGCCGGATCCTTCCGTGCCAAAGACGGGCATTTAATCTGTGGGAGTTTGTCCTAGCCGAAGACCAGATGCTTCAAAAGCTCTACGGCATGACACACAAGGGCGCATGGAAGGCGCTATTCAAGGCATCCGAAATACCTCCTCCCACATCCGAGGATCGCGGACTTCACGGCACGCGGCTCCCCCGTCCGGTGAGTTTTCTGACTACCACCGGATTCAGTTTTTCCCAATGCACTCATGGGGGAACCCTAAGTCATTGTATGTATTTGATCAGGAATATGTGGAGACGGCGGAGCGAATTGACTGTCCGGCTCCACTGCCAGAAGGTCCAGCAGATGCTCTCCTGACGGAGATGCTAGTCCCGGCACCCTACAAGGCACCGGAAAAGAAGGCCGAAAAGAAGGCCCCGGGGACTAGGAAGGGTCTCCGTCATAAGGTCGTACGGGACGCCTCGTCCAAAGACGACGAGGCACACTCCTCCCCCGAAGGGGAGGAAGAAGAGGACAGGGCCGCCCCATCCGGAGAGGATGAGGGGCCTAAGAAGGCGGGCCAGGGGACCGGGAAGGGTCCCCGGCGCAAGACCGTCATACCCTCGTTGTTCGAAGATGACGAGGCAGATTCCTCCCGCAGAGGCAGGAGGAAACACGAAGAAACTCTGCCTCCCTATAATTGGGAGGAGAAGAAGAGGAAAGCCGCCTCGGAGGGGGAGGCTAGGACACCTAAGAAGGGAAATGTGCCCCTTCCGGATTACTCCACCACGGCCGCTTATAGCGAGGAGGAGTGGCTGCCCAGGGGGAAGTCCCTAGTGAGATCGTAAGTATCCGCACTCTGTTATACTTTAGTGCAACTACGCTTCATAGCCTGTTATAACACCAAACACATATATGCAGTCCGGTCAGAGTCCATCCCGAGGTATCATCTTCGGATGGGTCCTTGAGTGATTCGGCGATGAACTCGCTTCCGACGGCCACTACCCCTTGGCCTGCGGACGACACAGAGGTGTTGTCCCAAAGGTTCCCAGAGTAGGGGCAGGTGACTCTGGAGACGCCCCAGGGCGAAATTCCAGATGTCGGGCACACGGGGTATAAGATCCCCGCGGATCATGCCGACGAGAGCCGCAGCAAGCCGGGCTCTCAGCCGGATACTGTACCGGAACCTCCAATGATTCTGGACTCGGGCAGGCGGCCCCTCACTAGGGAGGGCGAGACGTCCGTGCCGATGACTTCCGTTACGCCAGAGGTGTCGGATAGTCTGCTGGAAGCGCTTCACGGCGCTTCCATGGATGAAGAGCACGTACTCTTATGAGTGCGGTGATTCAAAAGGTTCTGTCTGTGAAGAGCGGACTAACCGAATCCTACACTAGCCTCCTGACGGGCTTTGAGGTGAGTAATCAAAAATGTTTGAAATTATCACCCGATAGGTCATAGCCCCTGATACTCTGTTTGGTGTTCGGAACGAAAAGCCAAACGGAGGGTCGATTATAATCCGCAGGAGTCTAATAGTAGGTTTGCATGTGAACAAGCAGGCAGTGCTGCTTGCCGCTGCTTCCCGCATGGCCGAGGTCACCGGACTTAAACGGGACCTGGAGAAGGTACAAGGAGAGCCCGGCCTCACGAAGAGGCAGCTCGAAGAGAACATAGGTGAGTGATACCCCGTTCATGTATTAGAAAGAATAGACAAAATTGGTGATTCTAACAACAAAGCGTCGTGACTTTGTAATAGGGGCCACAACCGAAGTTGCGTCCCTGAAGATAGTTGCCCGAGGCCGAAGACAAGGCGTCCATGGAGCGCATTGAGTGCGAAAAGCAGAATGCAAGGGTGGGCGAGGTACAGCAAGAGCTCCAGGAGCTCGGCAAGAAGTTCGATTCTTTGGAGCGTGACCTCAAAACAAAGGAGTCTGAGCTTGCGAAGGCCCTTGTGAGTATGAAAGACGCCAAGGCCGAAGCCGAGAAGGCCTAGCAGGAAATCCAGGCGGCCAAGAAGATAGAGGCGGGTAAGACATTCTTTATGCAAAGCAAGCATGTGGAGGAGGCGTTTCTCTTACTTACCCGAATTTGGAGCTCTCCAGGGGCATTCACAGATCTGCCACGTAGCGTATCCGATGTCGCGTAGTTCTACCGTGCCGAGGAGGGGAGCTCGACGGAGAAGTTGTTCGGGTACCAATATGATGGAGCCGAACATCCGATGCCTCTGAGTGACCAATTGAAGCAATTGGTTGAACTCCATAGGGCGACCAAAGTGGCTATGAAAGATTTCATAGTCCGGATGTGGCCTGGTGAGCCCTTGCCTTCCTGCTACTTTGGTCTGATAAAGCGGATGGTAAACGCTTGTCCACGGCTTGAGGTGATCAAGCGATCCGTTTGTATTGAGGGTGCCCGCCGGGCCTTTGCCCGTGCGAAGGTGCATTGGGGCAAGCTAGATGCGGAGAAGCTGGTGAAGGACGGGCCGACATAGGGCAAGGCGCATCGCTGCCCCGAAAAATATTATGATGGCGTTATGAAAGGCGCTCGTCTCGTGGCTGATGAATGTACCAAGGATACGGTCCTTGCGTAAATGTACTTCAGTCGTTGTTGTAATATAAAGACGAAGTTACTTGCGCTATATAGTGCTTTTTGATTTAAAATATTACCTTCTGTGAGGATGTTTATAAAATTCTGAAAGTAGGCCAGTCGTCGGCTTCCGCCCCCACATAACTAGTACCGGGGTGTTCCTGGAAAAACCCATCCACTCTTTATCCAAATTGTTGGTCCCTGAAGGAGGTGTTTGGCGCAGCGAACAAGGCCATCGGACTATGCGGCTTTATAACTTTCACTTAGCCATAGAAGTCTACAATATTAAATTTCGGCGAACCCCTAGAATACGGAAAGCCGAATTGGGGTGCTATATACGCCTAAATTGGACGAAGCCGATTCCTTGCCTAAAGCGGAAAAAAATCTTTAAGCATTTTAAGACTTCTCAAACAGCGACCAGCTCTTGCCGCATCATGTCGGTCAGTTTTCGGCATTCTCTACTGAGGTGCTCGTCCGGAAGAACCAGGACACAATCGTAGTAGTTCTCCCTGCGCTACCTTAGCTGTTATAACGGAACGTAAGTTACCAAAACAACGTAGCCGGGAAAACCCTACTATTGACCCAAGACATGATTCGGAGTTGATGCATACAGTGCTATAAGTTTGGGGTGTCGCACTGTTGAAAGTGTCTGGACTTGTCTTGCCGTGTTATGGGGTGCCAAAAGGAGCCCCTGGCAAACTAAATGTACCAAGGTGTACGGATGCAATATTAAATAAACATTTATAGAAAAAAATGTGCAAATAGGAATAATAAGCTGGCACTAGATGTTATCCCCCATTGATGAATAATATGTCTAAGCGTATGTTTATAATGAATGCCTTAAGAAGAAGTAAATAGGACCATTTGACATATCCCATCCTAGGGCGGGCTGCATGTAGGTATATAAAACAGGTATAACGATTGTGAACAGATTCCACCTGGGTATTCCTGTTGTGTGCAAAGCCTTTATGCCTCCTTGGTTTTTTCTCCTGTGCAAGTCCGACAATCCGGCTCTTCTGAAGAGGCTGCTCGAAAGCAGTATCCTGAAAGGTAAAAAGGGGGGTTATTGAAGTATGTTGCGGCTGAGCCGCACTGTTTGACTGAGTCCCTTATGGTGCCTCCGCCTATGCCCATGGTATTTTTAGTGCGTAATTGTGTATGTGTGGCATGAATGCTGCTTTAATGGAGCTAGAGCGAAGGCCGGACTGCTAGTCGCGCTCTTGGAGTGCCTGGCGATCATGTTGCGGGGTACTCCGGACTCGCTTGACGATGTTCGGGGTTGTTGTCGCCGGATTGGTGGTTTTCCGGAGAAGGCCGCATTGTACTTCCGACACGAGGGCTGCAGTATGCTCTTCTATACGGAGAGAGCGGTCCATGTTTCCGTTGACTGTTATGACCCCGCGAGGTCCTGGCATTTTGAGCTTGAGGTATGCATAGTGTGGTACCGCATTGAATCGAGCGAATGTGGTTCGTCCAAGTAGTGCGTGATAACCACTGCGTAAAGGGACGATATCGAAGATTAACTCCTCGCTTCGGAAGTTATCCGGAGATCCGAAGACCACTTCCAGTGTTATGGAGCCCGTGCAACGGGCCTCTACTCCTGGAATTACACATTTGAAGGTGGTTTTGGTGGGCTTGATCCTTGAAGGGTCGATGCCCATTTTGCACACTGTGTCCTGATAAAAGCAGGTTTAGGCTACTGCCACCATCCATAAGGACTCGCGTCAGGTGGAATCCGTCGATGATTGGGTCTAGGACCAATGCGGTTGCACCACCGCGACGGATGCTGGTAGGGTGATCCCTACGATCAGAGGTGATCCGACAGGCTGACCATTTGTTGAATTTTGGGGCGACTGGCTCCATCGCATAGACATCCCGTAGTGCTCGCTTCCGTTCTCGTTTGGGAATATGGGTGGCGTAGATCATGTTGACTGTTTTCACCTGGGGAGGAAATTTTTTTGTCCTCCCGTGTTCGGACGCCGGGGCTCCTCATCATCGTCAATGTGTAGCCCCTTTTCCTTGTTTTCGACGTTTATTTTACCGGCCTGTTTGAACACCCGGCAGTCTCTGTTATTATGGTTTGCTGGTTTATCCGGGGTGCCATGAATTTGGCAGGAGAGTTCAAGTATGCGGTCCAGACTGGATGGTCCCTGATTGTTTCTTTTGAATGGCTTTTTCCACTGACCAGATTTTGAGCCACTGAATCCGCGTTGACTGTCGTGTCTTCAGTGTTGTCGCCGTTGTTCCGTCGCTTATGTCTGTTGCGCCGTGGCTTGCCGTTATTGTCGCGGACATCTGAGGTGCCTGAATTTATCAGCGTGGTGCTGCTACGAGCGAACCAGCTATCCTTGCCCGCACAAAAGTGTGTCATGAGTGTCGTGAGGGCCGCCATGGACTTTGGTTTTTCCTGGCCGAGGTGTCGGCTGAGCCATTCGTCACGGATATTATGCTTCAAGGCCGCCAGGGCTTCAGCGTCCGGACAGTCGACTATTTGGTTCTTTTTGGTTAGGAACTGAGTCCAGAATTTCCTGGCTGACTCTCTGGGCTGTTGGGTAATGTGTCTCAGGTCAACGTCATCTGGTGGTCGCACATATGTTCCCTAGAAGTTGTCGAGGAACGCATCCTCCAGGTTTTCCCAACTGCCAATGGAATTTGCCGACAGGCTATTTAGCCTGTGCCGGGCCGGTCCTTTGAGTTTAAGCTGGAGATACATGATGGCGTGTAGATCGTATCCGCGGGCCATGTGAATGTGGAGAAGGAAATCTTCGATCCATACTGCGGGGTCTATTGTGCCATTGTATGATTCGATGTTTACGGGTTTAAACCCTTCTGGGAATTCATGATCCATCACTTCGTCAGTGAAGCAGAGGGGGTGTGCGGTGCCTCTATGCCGGGCTATGTGGCTACGCAGCTCGAATGAGTCTGGGTGGCTATATTTAGCCCGGCCGGACTTGTTCGTAGTATATCCGGCGTGACGATCATCGTCAGCTGTTGGGGCGCGCCCCCGCGATCCGTAGATCGATCTTGGCTGTCCTGCCTTGTTTTCCAGTATATCTTGCAGGTCCTGCCTATTGCCCCAGGCCGTAGTGTATTGGCTTGGGAGTGCGGGCTAGTATTCTGGCTGCCAGGACTTCGGTCCATCTGTCTGTGAGCAGGTCTTAATCAGCTTGGAGCTGCTGGTGCTTCTTTTTTAGACTCCTCGCAGTGGCCATAAGCCGGCGCTTGAAGCGCTCCTGCTCCACTGGGTCCTCAGGCACGCCGAACTCGTCGTCGCCGAGGCTAATCTCGTCTTCGGAGGGGGCATGTAGTTGTCCTCCTCCGGATATCCTTCCGTCGCCTATTCGTCTGGGCTGACTTGCCCGTCTTCCTGCTCGGCCTGCTTGAAGGCAGGCTGATCGGGGTTGTATTCATCTTCGGCACCATCCGGATTGTTTTCGTCTCTTGTGCCGGTATTGCTGTGGCGGGGCTTGGAGCGGCGCCGACGACGCCCATGCTTTGCTTTCTTCCCTGAGGGGTTATCCTCCATTGCCTCATTGCCATTGGTTTCCTTTGGAGTGTCCACCATATATATATCATATGAGGAGGTGGCTGTCCACCTCCCCGTGGGCGGTGGTTCCTGTTCTTCTCTTGCATCGTCGCCCGTACTGTCGATGTCTTCGGAGTCAAAGTCAAGCACGTCGGTTAAATCATCGACCGTGGCTATGAAGTGGGTGGTGGGTGGGCAACGAATTCCTTCGTCGCCTGCTTCCCACTCGAGCCAGACATAGTTCGACCGAGAGTCTCCTAACAAAGAGAGGGACTTTAAAGAGTTCAGCATGTTGCCAAAGGGCGAGTGCTGGAAGATATCCGCAGTGGTGAACTCCAATACCGGAGCCCAACCAAATTTGGCGGGCTCGGGAGTGCGCGGACTGGAACCTACGGCCGGAGACAAGTCCGGGGGTCCGGTGTCACAGTCTTCCTTGGGGGTGAAGCCTGCGTTTGGCTCTACCGTCGATGAGTGTGCGGCCTCCGGGGTGATGGAATCTGCTCCGGATTTAGGTTCGGGGCTTCTGCAGGGGCGATATCCCGAGCATTGTCCGACGACAGGTCTAAGCCGTGCTCATCGTGACTGTCCGGCGCACCTGGCGCATGCCCGAACCCGTTGAAGATCAGGTCTCCGTGGATATCGGCCTTGTAGTTCAAGTTTCCGAACCTGACCTGGTGGCTAGGGGCGTAGCTATCGATCTGCTCTGGATAGCCAAGCGAATTGGCCCGCAGTGCGAAGCCACCAAACACGAAGATCTGTCCGGGGAGAAAAGTCTCACCCTAGACCACGTTGTTGTTGATCGAAGGAGCCATCAAGCCTTGCAGTGACGACACAGAGGAACTCTCAATGAAAGCACCAATGTCGGTGTCAAAACCGGTGGATCTCGGGTAGGCGGTCCCGATCTGTGTGTCTAAGGCTAATGGTAACAGGAGGCAAGGGACACAATCTTTACCCAGGTTCGAGCCCTCTTAATGGAGGTAAAACCCTACTTCCTGCTTGATTGATATTGATGATATGGGTGTTACAAGAGTTGATCTACCACGAGATCATAGAGGCTAAACCCTAGAAGCTAGCCTATAATGATTATGATACTGTCTATAAGGACTAAACCCTCTGGTTTATATAGACACTTGAGAGGGCTAGGGTTTACATGGAGTCGGTTACAAAGAAGGAAATACAATATCCGGATCGCCAAGCTTGTCTTCCACACAAAGGAGAGTCCCATCCGGACACGGGACGAAGTCTTGCGTCTTGTATCTTCACGGTCCAATAGTCCGGCCAAAGTATATAGTCCGGCTGTCCAGATACCCCCTAATCCAGGACTCCCTCAACAGTACCAATCAATCTCAGAGCCGAATTAGCAGTTCGGCCTCCATCGCCCGCCCCATATAGCCACAAAGTCTGTCCCGCGCACATAATTATACACTGAAAATACCCTGGTCATCGGGGAGGCACAATGCGGACAAACCTATAACACTATCTGCACTCTCATAGTCTTTTTCTTTTTCTAACCATTTTTTATCTTTTACCACAGGTGACTATATTTGCTAAGAAGTCCTTTAACCAAGGCAAGGCAGCGCAGACGTGCAGCAGGAGGTCCAAATGTTTCTTGTAGACAGCACACTTTTCAAACCTGTAAAGTGCCCTTCTTTCTCAACTTTTGACCCCCGGCGTGTCAAATAGCCTTGGTAATAGCGTTATAATCTATCATTCAGATGCTAGTCAACGTAACCCGTATTTAGTATTGACTTTTCTCAAAGAACTGAATTTTGCTTTTGTGGTTATTTCACAAACGCCATCGGCCTATATTGCCAGGGGCTCGATATGGCAAAATATGAGTGGCCGACAAGTCCGGACAGCTTTATAGCACACTTCGGCGTCACGAGTTTGGCCTTAGATGCAGCAGCTCCGAATCATGTCTTTGGTCAATAGTTGGGTTGCCCGGCTCCTGTGCTTACTACCTTACGTTCCGCTCTATCGGCTAGGGTAGTAAAGGGAGAACTACTATGATTGTATCCTGGTTCGTCCGAATGAGCATCTCAGTAGAGAAAGCCGAAAACTGACTGTCATGATGGGGCGAGAGCTGGTCAACCACTCGATGACTCACCAGAATCTTCATGATTCCTTCGGTATTATAGGTAGGACTGTTCTTCTGGTCACGTATGTGAACACACCGTATTCAGATAATTGCATACATACCAGGGGCTATATCATAGACCCACCGTGCAACTCCTATGGCTAAGTGAAAGTGTTAAAGTCTGATAGTCTGATTACCTAGTTCACCGCATTGACACCTCCTTAATGGACTAAGACGTTGGGTCAAGACTGATCAAGTACTTTTCCAAACACCCCCGCATTATATGCGAGGAGGCCGAAGCCGACGACTGGTAAACTTTTAGATTATACAAAAAACGGCTGCACAGGAGGCACCAAAAGTCTTTTTGGGCAAAACTATAAAAAACATAGCCCTAATATATCATAATATTGTCCTTACAATTTTGATACACTTCACTCGAACATAATATCTTTCGAGCACTGACCCTTTATCAAGCGGGCACCCTCTAGGACATCCTCGAAATAATGCTCTGGCGCATGATGGTCGTTGACCTCGGGTGGACTTTTCGCTGCAATATGGGGGGCCTTCATCTTTGCCCAGAATGCCTTGATGCAAGCAAGGGCCATCCGTGCACCTTCTATGCACATTGACTGCTTAACAGCGTTGATATGTGCTACCTCTTGAGCATGCGTTGGTTTTTCCTTGAAGAGGAAAGGGTGATGTAGCAAAGTAGCATAAGTATTACCCTCAGTTTTTGAGAACCAAGATATCAATCTAGTAGGAGGCTACACGCAAATCCCTCGTACCTACACAAACAAATAAGAACCTTGCAACCAACACGACAAAGAGGTTGTCAATCCCTTCACAGCCACTTGCAAAAGTGAGATCTGATAGAGATAATAAATATTTTTGGTATTTTTATGATATAGATTGGAAAGTAAAGATTGCAAAATAAAATAGATCGGAAACTGATATGATGGTAAATAAACCCGGGGGCCATAGGTTTCAATAGTGGCTTCTCTAAAGATAGCATAAGTATTACGGTGGGTGAACAAATTACTGTGAGCAATTGATAGAAAAGTGCATAGTTATGAGAATATCTAGGCGTGATCATGTATATAGGCATCACGTCCGTGACAAGTAGATCGAAACGATTCTGCATCTACTACTATTACTCCACACATCGAACGCTATCCAGCATGCATCTAGAGTATTGAGTTCATAAGAACAGAGTAACGCATTAGGCAAGATGACATGATGTACAGGGATAAACTCAAGCAATATGATATAACCCCCATATTTTTATCCTTGATGGCAACAATACAATACGTCCCTTGCTTCCCTTGCTCTCACTAGGAAAGGACACTGCAAGATTGAACCCAAAGCTTAGCACTTCTCCCATTGCCAGAAAGATCAATCTAGTAGGCCAAACCAAACTGACAATTCGAAGATACTTGTAAAGATAACCAATCATACATAAAAGAATTCAGAGGAGATTCAAATATTGTTCATAGATAATCTTGATCATAAACCCCCAATTCATCGGATCTCGACAAACACACCGCAAAAAGAATTACATTGAATAGATCGCCAAGAAGATCGAGGAGAACTTTGTATTGAGAATCATAGAGAGAGAAGAAGCCATCTAGCTAATAACTATTCACCCGAAGGTCTATGGTAAACTACTCACACTTCATCGGAGAGGCTATGTGTTCATGTAGAATCCCTCCGTCATTGATTACCCCTCCGGCGGAGTGCCGGAAAAGGTCCCAAGATGGGATCTCACGGGTACAGAAGGTTGCGGCGGTGGAAATAGGGTTTCGTGGTGCTCCCGGATGTTTTCAGGGTATTTGAGTATATATAGGAGAAGGAAGTCGGTCAGGGGAGCCACGTGGGGCACACGAGGGTGGGGGGCGTGCCTACCCCCTTTGGGCGTGCGTCCCTGCCTTGTGGCCTCCTTGTTTCTTTCTTGACGTCCACTCCAAGTCTCCTGGACTGCGTTTGTTCCAAAAATAACTCTCCCGAAGGTTTCATTCCGTTTGGACTCCGTTTGATATTCCTTTTCTGTGGAACACTGAAATAGGCAAAAAAACAGCAATTTGGACAGGGCCTCCGGTTAATAGGTTAGTCCCAAAAATAATATAAAAGTGCATAGTAAAGCCCATTAAATATCCAAAATAGATAATATAGTAGGATGGAACAATAAAAATTTATAGTTTCGTTGGAGACGTATCAATACACGGTGCCACATCAACAAGTCGTTGCACCAAACCAAAATAACTATTCGGAATTGGCTCAGCCCGCCATAGTCGGACCATGACGTCCTTAATGGCAGATCCAGATATCTTGTGGAGCTCGTCCCACTAGGCCATCTATTCGTTTAGCAACAGCGGACGCTTTGGCATGCTGAATTGCGACCAGAAAAGCTTTTCCGTTACATGTCCTTCGTGCGCTTGGAAAAATTGCATCACATCTGAGACACTCTTTGGCAAGTCCAAAAATGCATCTGGAGAACTCCGAATTTAGTTTGTAATAAGAAGGGCTTACCAGCCGTGATCTCCCCATCTTGTGGGATCTGCTCCCGAGCCGCTCTAGGCTCTGACCATGCTTCCCTCACCTCTTCTGAGGCCTTGTCAAGATCAACCACTCTGGTTTCGTTATCTTTCTCGAGAAATTCGCATCGGCTAGTGGCATACTTTAGCTCAAGCGCCATAGTAGATATTCTCTCCTCGCACTGGCGCCAAGCAGCATGTTCGACCTTTAATTTAGCAGCTACCTTTTCGGTAGCCGCATTACTCATCCTGGCTTGCTTCTTGGCCCGGGCGAGCTCAGCAAGAAGGGCCTCCACTGCGGTGGAGCTATCTGCAGTTATGCATATCTCGGTATACAATTCCCGGCGTCATGCTGACTGCCCCAAAAACATACCTTGTGCCTCGTCGAGCCGCCTGTTAATAAGTGTGATGTCATCATGCGCCACGTGAAGTTTCTGCTTCAGTTCTGCAACCTCTGTAGCTTGGGTATTCGCCAGGGATGTAACAGCCTGTGTTCCAATTAGTCACATTATTTCCTGGGCATATCTTTCTCGATCCTATGATCGCCTCCCTTTGGACGCCAACCAGAGTCTCAGGGGCTACTATCTATACACAGACGCATTTTGCGTTTATAGCACAATTGAAAATATTACATTACGTATATCTAATCCTCTTAGCAGGCCCATAAAGGCTTCATACAATCCGCTTTTTGCGGACAGAACCCTCTCAACTACCGTACCCATCAAGGTATGATGTTCCTCTGAGATTGGCGCATGTCGCAATGTGTCCATCAATGTATCCGGCACCTCTGGATCCCTGGAAGCAGCTGAAGGGGTACAGACTCCCTTCAAAGGAATATGTTTACTCGACCTTAGAGTCGTCTCTGGCTGTAAATCAGATAGTCCGGGGCCTTTATTGTTGGTCCTCATAGGGGCCACACACCCTGGACCCTGGACGGCCGAAGTGTCACCTTCGGGCCTAGTCTTTATTGTCCCTCGCACCGCTTGTTGATCGTGAGAGATCCCCCGGGACGACACCTCCGGGTCGTCTACCCTATTGGATGGGGAGATTGGTGGAGGCATCTCGCTTTGCATCATCTCCGGAAGAAGATCCCCCAAGGAGGAGAACTATTGAGGAATGCTATGTGTCGGACTGCAAACATATATTTAAGTATTACCCTTGCAACCAGGAAAGGACGGAATATGTTTAAAACACCCTTGTTCACTTACAATTCGGCTAAGGGCCCGTCTTTACGGAGGGACTGCGTGACAACATCGCCTCCCGATCCAGAACCCCCTGACAGGGATATCTTCCCTCGCTTAGAAGCCTTTATCTTCAAGTCTTTGGAGGCGGTCCTCTTCTTCCCATGGGGAGAAGGGATGTCACTTTCTTTTTCCCTTTCATCTTCGGAACAGGAGTTCCAATCTCCCCGGACGAGGTTTCTAGTGTACCTGTAGAATGGGGGCCACTCTGGGCCTTCTTGCTCTCCTCCTTGTCTTCCTCCGCCGGCAATTGATATGGTGCCGGAGCCAGCATCCTTGTTAACACCGGATTAGCTGAGTCTTCGGGAAGAGGGGCCAAACACCTAATTCTCTCCACCTTCTTTATCCAGCCTTGGCCGAGTATGGTTTTCCCAGTATATTGTTATGAGAAATTTAACTAAGCTGTGTTCGGGAATCGAGTGCTTACCGAGGTATCCGGATGGTTTCAGTCAAGGCCGATGTCCTCTGTAGTATCCAGCCACTATTTTCGTGTCCTAAAGAATAATTTCCACATTCCTCCGGGCGTCGTGCCGGAGAAGTGCTGAAGGGTTCGTGGTCCTTCCGGATTGAACTCCCACATGTGGAGAGGCCATCGCTGGCACGATAGGACCCGACAGACTAGCATTACTTGGATTACGTTGATGAGACCGGTGTCCTTTTCAATGAGGCTCTGAATGCGGCTTTGCAGTGTATGCACTCCATCAATGGATCCCTAGTCCAATCCCAAATTAATCCATGATGCAAGTTGTAATGGAGGGCTAGGTAGGAATGCAGGTTTAGCTGCCCACTTGGTACCACGGGGTTTAGTGATGTAAAACCGGTCCCGCTGCCATAGGTCGGAAGTTTCTGTGAAGGAGCCCTTTGGCCAAGGAGTATTGGTGAGTTTTCTCACTGTAGCACCACCGCACTCCGCTTGTTTCCCGTTGACTACCTTCGGCTTCACATTAAAGGTCTTGAGCCACAAGCCGAAGTGTGGGGGAATACGGAGGAAGGCCTCGCATGTGATGATGAATGCCAAGACGTGAAGAAAAGAGTCCGGAGCTAGATCATGAAAATCTAGCCCGTAATAAAACGTGAGCCCTCGAACGAAGGGATGAAGAGCACCCTAGCCCTCAGAGGAAGTGGGATATGAATATGACCCTCTCGCCGGATCTGGGAGTAGGAATAACCTGCCCTTGTGCAGGAAGCCTGTGGGGGATTTTCGCTGTAAGGTATCTTGCCGCCTGGAGCTTCGCAATATCCTCCTCCGTGACAAAGGAAGCCACCCACCGGCCTTGAGGGCTGGGTCTGGACATGACCGAGAAGCGCGAAGCGATTAAATTGAACCTTGGGCGCTGGAGGTCGAGGTGGGAGAGGTTGAGGAAAGGGTTGGCGTAAAGGAGAAAGGACGTGTCTTAGCCCCTTTATAAAGGCGATGAATATCAAACGCCCCTCCTAGCCCTTAAAACCTGCCTATTCCCAAGGAATCATGCCAACAGAACGGTTGGGTTACCCACACCCGTATTGATGAGAATCCCGCAATAAGGGGACATGATCTCTGCTTTGACAAGAAGTGCCAATGAAACTCCATCTCGAAATATGGAGCGGCAGGCTAAAAAATGGTTCGAAATAATGGCCGGGTGGCGACGTGATGTCACGTTACCAAAAAATTGTTAGCGGATTGGACTCGTGAAATAATGTACTCCTGCGGTTTTCTGGGGAATTTGTTTTGCAGAGCAGGACATGATTCTTCTGTTCAAAGACTATTTTGGAGTATTCAGAGAAGGAACCCGCCTTGCAATGCCGAAGACAATCTGTGTGTCGGACACCTCGTCATTGAAGCCTGCTTCAGGGGCTACTGAGGGACTCATGGATTAAGGGGTCTTTGGCCATCCGGCCTATGTGACATGGGCCAGACTGATGGGCTATGAAGATACAAGACATAAGACTTCTTTCTGTGTCTGGATGGGACTCTCCTTGGCGTGGAAGGCAAGCTTTTCGCTGGGATATGAAGATTTCTTTCTCTATAACCGACTTTGTACAACCCTAGTCCCCTCCGATGTCTATATAAACCGGAGGTATTAGTCCGTAGAGGCAATCATAATCATGCAGGCTAGGCTTCTAGGGTTTTCGCCATTACAAAATTGTGGTAGATCAACTCTTGTAATACTCCTATTCATCAAGATCAATAAAGCATGGAGTAGGGTATTACCTCCATAGAGAGAGCCAGAACCTGGGTAAACATCATGTCCCCCGCCTCCTATTACCATCAACCTTAGACGCACAGTTCGGGACCCCGTACCCGAGATCCGCCAGTTTTGACACCGACAGTGGGTGGGAAGCGGAAGTCTCCGTCATCAGCTTCCAATCCAAACAGGATATAGTTTGGCTGAGAGTCCCCTGATAACGAGAGGGCTTTTAATGAGTTTAGCACATCACCTAAAGGTGAGTGCCGGAAGATGTCCGCGGCGCCTGATCAGGTTCGATCGGCGCGGATGCATGCGGTTCGGAACCTATGGCCGGAGACGAATCCGAGGTTCCGGTGACACAGACCCCGCTCAAGGTTGGATCTGTGTACGGCTCTAACGCTGCTGAGTCCGTGGCTTCCGTGGCGGGGTTGATCTTCTCGTACTCGGACAGCGCAATCTGCTCTGGATCTAGGGCCAGAGCAGTTATGTCGGTGTACTAGAGTAGGGGTACCCTAGTATCCCGAACTTGTGCACGGGCAGTTGCAGCGCCCCGCGGCAGGGCTTGCCGGGTGACCACCAAGGTCCTCCATGGTTCTTTTTGGAGCCATTCAAGAACAAAGTATTTAAGCCAAGAAGACAAGGCCCCAGCAAGAGGATCTTGCGGGGAAGGCCAACCAATGCATCTCAAGGAACTTGCCGCGACACGCCACGCGTCCCCGCAAGGCCCGGTGAGCGACAAGCTCCCGGGCGCGACAAGACAACGACCGCGGCAAGGCGCTTGCCGCGGCAAGCCACCACTCTGTACTCACGCTCCAGCACATCCACCAACGTGTCGCCCTGGGGCCTTTCCAGGCACGCGTGGCAAGAGGCTGTGCAGCCAGCGGTGCACGGTGGCAAGCGACACTGACAAGATAGCCATCGTGGCAAGCGGTGGCATCCCTGACGGTCCTTTTCTGCACTGTTTGGGCGACGCGGACGTGCATTTAATGCCTTTGTCCCCTGCCGTCAGGGTTAGGTAGGATACACTGTACAGGTAGCTGTACCAACCGCAATTTCCTACGTTGCCACCTGTCGGAGACCCCTTGAGCATATAAAAGGAGGCCCATGCACAACGTAGAGGGGGGGGGGGAAACCAGAAAACACTCACGCTCGGTCTCGTGTGTACTGTAGCACTCAGCGCTCCCGAGCAAGAACCCAATACAATCAGACAAGCAGTAGTAGGAGTATTATGTCTCCGGAGAGCTCCGAAGCTGGGTAAATTACTTGTGTGCTTCGCCTCAATCCGCTCTTCGTGCAATCTCCGCCCCCCGCTGAACCGAAAGGGGCCCGGTCCGCCGGCCCCATAGGTGTTCGTGGATCAGCTTCCCCGACATCTTTGGCGTGCCAGGTAGGGGGCGTCGAGGTTGTGTGAACCTGATCCGGCATTCACACGAGCTAGATCTTCATTTTCTTCATTGACATGCCACCGAAGAAGAAGACTTCGGCGGTAGCTGTTCCGTCCACGTTGATCCCACCACCATCGGAGCAAACGAGTGGTGGGGTAGGCGCTGGCGGAAGAACGGGCATCAACGAGGAAGCTCACGGTGCTGCCAGGTCCAAGGACAAGGCTACGCAGACCTCGGCGTCTGTACATGTACCACGCCCATCTCAGGAGGCGCAGGACCGATAGCGTCATGGTACTCGCAGTGCCATACGTTTGTTAGGCCAAGATCGAGCTGGTGGATCTCGGGGTGCTCAAGACCAGCATGCATGCCAACATCTTGACACGAGCGAGACACGATCGCCTGGACGGGATACTGCTCCTTCTAACATAGTTAGAAGTCCGAGCATATCCCGCTCCTCGCACCGATTGCCACTGCCTCCCACCACTCCAGCAGAAGCTTTGGCGCGAGCTCAACTGCTCCTGGATTACCCTCCAACGGAAGACAAGATCGACGGATGGAGGGCCACCATTCAGAGTCTCATCGGCTTCGCCAACGGTGACACTCCGCGGCAGCCGAGTACATCGCTGCCGCGGCAGGACCGCCAGGCACAAGCCGATGGCAACGAAACCGGTGGGGGTGCGACCACTCTGCACTCTCCACCCCGAAGGCCAAGATCGCCGACTCGCCGGATCCACCTCGACAGCAACGCTACCGCATCATCGGATCCACGAGCTCGTCGCGATCAATGCCAAGTTCTTCACGAACGACAGCAAGAAGACGCTCGTACTCACATCGAGCGCCGAAGAGAAGCGCGGCATCAATCGGACTAGCAAGCTGGGCCCTCTGTCGACATGCATGCGCCAGGGGAACCAGGCGACTTGCCGTACGCGGTAGGATGCCCTGCGTTCACTCGTGAGCTGCGGCAAGTCCAGTGGCCCAGCACGAAGAATTTCAAGCCAGACGTGCCAGAGAAGTACGACGGCAAGTCGCATCCGTCGGAGTTCCTCAGCATCTACACCATCGCGGTGCAAGCTGCCGGGGGACGGGACGACAAGATCCTTGCCAACTACTTCCCGCTGGTGCTCAAACCCAATGTCAGATCCTGGCTCATGCACTTGCCGGACAACTCCATATCCTCCTGGGCAGACCTATGCCATCAGTTTGTCGGCGCCTTTACAGGCGGCCACAAGCCTCATGGCCAAGAGAGCGACCTTCATCTGCTCTCCCAGAAGGAAGGAGAGCCCCTGCGCAAGTACATTCAGAGATTCAGCCGTGTACAGCACAACATCCCAGATGTCCACCCTGCCGCGGTAATCAGCGCGTTCCATCTGAACGTGTGAAACCGCAGGATGCGGGAGGAGATGGCGATGTGCAAGATCAGAGACGTCAGTGAGCTATATGCCCTGGCCGACAAGTGTGCACGTGCTGAGGAAGGGAGGAAACTCCCCGGAGAGAATATAGGAGCAGGAGGATGTGATAGTGAGGAGACTGCCCCGGCAAAGAAAAACCGGCGGCGGAACAACAGGAAGAAGAAAGGCAAAGATGTGCTAGTTGTTGAGCAGTCCGGCAACGGAGATGGCGCCAAGAAAGCCAAAGCTGGTAGCTCCGGCAAGGAGATTGCCGCAGGCATCAACTACCAGGCTGTGGCGGTCGCCGACAAGCAGGACGGCACCAACAAGCAGTACTGCAAGATCCACCGCACCAAGGGCCATGATCTCCAGAGCTGCAAGAAGGTCGAGCAGCTTATCGAGCAGCAAAAGGCTAAATACGAGCGACGCGACAAGGAGAAAGCCCAGGAAGGTGCTGGAGGAGCTGGCAAGAAATGCCCCGGCCGGGGAGGACGCCGCGGCAAGGCCAAGCAGCGGCAAGGAGACAGACCTCCCCGCGGCTGCGACAAGGATGAAAATGACGACGACGATGAAATATGGATGATGACGAGACCGATGAGCAGGAGTTACAGAAAGCCACAGAGGACTTGTGCGTTGACGGTGGTGCTTCTCTGCATACTTCACACCGCCAGCTCAAGTAGTGGGTGCCGGAAGTCAATGCAGTAGAACCACCCGTCGAATCACGCAAGCCTCTGAAATGGTCCAGCACGCCTATCGTCTTTGATATTGAGGACCACCCTGATCGCATAACTGCGGTCGGGTGCTTGCCGATGTTGGTTTCGCCAACTATCCGCAACCTCAAGGTCACTCAGATGCTAGTTGACGGCGGGGCCGGCTTGAAACTGATCTCCTCCGCGGTGCGCCAGAAACTCCAGATCCCTGATAGCGAGCTCGAAGAGACTGGCACATTCCAAGGAATCAATCCGGGAAGGAGCAGGCCGAAGGGAAAGATCACGTTGCCGGTGACATTTGGCAGTGAGTTGAACTTCAGGACTGAGAGGGTCACTTTTGACATTGCTGACTTTCCATTGCCTTATAATGGGATACTCGATAGTCCAGCACTCACCAAATTCATGGCAGCCTCTCACTATGCATACAACATACTGAAGATGCCAGGCCCGATAAGTGTCATCTCTGTCCCTGGCGACAAGAAGGATGCTCTTATCTGCGCCGACAAGATTTACCGGGATGCAGTAGCCGCAATAGATCGCAAGTCACTTGCCATTGAAGCTCCCGGGGCGAAGAAGAAGACCAAGTCCGGCAAGAGTTCTGATGCCCACTCTGGCAAGCGCACCTCTTTGGAGTGCTGCACTACCGTCGAGGACGCACCATCGAGCTCCACCGGCAAGTGTAAGAAGACGATGGCAGCTCCACCAGAGACAAAGAAGGTGTCCGCCAAGGAGGATGGCACTGGTGGTACCTTCACCATCAGTGCCACTCTCGACCCTAAATAGGAAAGCGCGCTCATTGCTTTCCTGCGGGCGAACGTCGACGTATTTGCGTTGCAACCGTCTGACATCCCCGGTGTTCCCAGGAAAGTAATCGAGCACCATCTTGCCGTCTGTCCTCATGCGCGGCCCGTCAAGCAGAAAGTCTGGAAACAGGCAGTGGAGCGCCAAGAATTCATTGCAGAAGAAATCAAGAAATTGGAAGCAGCAGGCCTTGTCAGAGGAGTGCACCATCCTACGTGGTTGGCCAATCCTGTAGTCGTGCGTAAGGCAAACGGGAAATGGAGGCTTTGTATCGACTTTACCGATGTCAATAAAGCTTGTCCCGAAGACCCATTTCCCTTGCCGCGCATCGACCAGATTGTTGACTCCACGGCCGGATGTGACTTGCTTTCATTTCTTGATGCATACTCAGGATACCATCATATCTTCATGGCAGAAGAGGATGAGGAGAAGACCGCATTCATCACCCCATGTGGCACATACTGTTTCGTACGGATGCCTTTCGGTTTAAAGAATGCTGGTTCAACATTTGCAAGAGTAGTCCATGACGCTTTTGAGCCACAAATACACAGAAATGTGGAAGCCTACATGGATGACATAGTGGTCAAGAGCAAGGACAAGGTGACTCTGATTCAAGATTTAGATGAAACATTTGCAAGAGTAGTCCATGACGCTTTTGAGCCACAAATACACAGAAATGTGGAAGCCTACATGGATGACATAGTGGTCAAGAGCAAGGACAAGGTGACTCTGATTCAAGATTTAGATGAAACCTTTGCAAATCTGCGAAAGATCAACCTCAAGCTTAACCCCGAGAAGTGCGTGTTTGGAGTCCCCTCCGGCAAGCTTCTCGGGTTCTTCGTGTCTCAGCGGGGTATTGAAGCCAATCCCGACAAGATCAAGGCCATTGAGCAGATTGAAGCACCAAAGCGCGTCAAGGATGTACGAAGACTTGCCAGTTGCGTGGCTGCTCTCAGCAGGTTTATCTCTAGGTCTGCTGAGCGCGCCCTGCCATTTTTCAGAATATTGAAAAAGGCAGGTCCAATGAAATGGACTCCGGAAGCGGAGGCTGCGCTGCAAGACTTAAAGAGATACCTGTCCTCCACTCCAACACTTGTCGCACCTAAGCCACAAGAGAAGTTGCTGCTATATATAGCGGCAACCAATCAAGTGGTTAGTGCACCGTTAGTAGTGGAGAGGGAGGCGGATGATGAGCCAGCAACCACGGCGGATGCATCCAGCGACAAGCAGGGGACTTCGCCGGCAAGCTCTGGTCCCGACAAAGATGGATCTGCGCAGGAGCGTGAGAAGATGCAGAAAAGAATGGTGCAGCGCCCAGTTTACTTTGTCAGTTCCCTTCTGCAGGGGGCTAGGTCAAGGTACTCTGGTGTGCAGAAATTGCTTTTCGGCCTTCTCATGGCCTCGAGAAAGCTGCGCCATTACTTCCAAGCACATGAGATCATAGTCGTCATGTTTTTTCCGCTGAAGAGGATACTGCAGAATCCTGAAGCAACAGGCATGATTGTCGAGTGGGCACTGGAACTGTCAAGCTTTGGCCTTAAGTTTGAAAGCACTTCAACTATCCAATGCAGAGCATTGGCAGAGTTCATAGCAGAATGGACGCCAACACAAGATGAAGAATTTCCAGAAACGAGCATCCCCGTCAAGGAAGCAAGCAAAGAGTGGCTGATGTACTTTGATGGTGCCTTCTCGCTGCAAGGCGCCGGTGCGGGCGTACTGCTTGTTGCACCCACCGGAGAGCACCTCAAGTATGCAGTCCAGATGCACTTTCCCAAGGAGCAAGCAACAAACAATACCGCAGAGTATGAAGGTTTGCTTGCCGGTCTCAGGATCGCAGCAGACCTTGGGATCAAGAAGCT
The DNA here is from genome assembly GCF_018294505.1 of Triticum aestivum. Taxonomy (NCBI): domain Eukaryota; kingdom Viridiplantae; phylum Streptophyta; class Magnoliopsida; order Poales; family Poaceae; genus Triticum; species Triticum aestivum. Next base: position 297,128,402 of record NC_057801.1, read on the forward strand.
CATTGTCAGGGGTGACTCACAGCTTGTCGTCCGCCAAGTAAACAAGAATCATCAGAGTCCGTTGATGGAAGCTTACGTTGATGAAGTGAGAAAGCTAGAAGAGCACTTTGACGGCCTACAAATGGAATCTGTTCCAAGAGCTCAGAATGACATTGCCGATGGCCTGTCGAAGTGCGCCGCACTTAAGTTACCTGTGGAACCAGGGATCTTTGTGCTCAAGCTGACTCAACCATCCGTAACGCCATCAATAGGACAGAGCAAGAAGAGGAAGTCGATTTCTGGTGACTATTTTCCGGCAGAGCTCCCCGAAGCCGCCGCCAAGAAGGTCCTCAGGATCAACACCAAGAGTGCTGAGGGGCAGTCTACTCTGGCAAGCCCTAGGGTTTGTTCCGTTGAAGCAGACGCTCCCGACAAGTTTTGCTCCGGCGAGCTTGCCGGGGAACATCAAGCTCTGGCTAAGCCACAGGTTCTCGTCGTAGAAGCGGATGTTCCCACAGTAGCAGAAGTGCCTTTAGTCCTTATTGTCGAGTCGCAAGCTCCAGCATGGGCACAGCAGATTGTCCGTTTCCTTCAGACAAGAGAACTACCCGAAGAGCAAGAAGAAGCGGAAAGAGTAGCCCGGCAGTCAAGTATGTACCAGTTTGTCGACAACACACTGTACAGAAGAAGACTCAACGGTGTGAAATTGAAGTGTATTCACCGGGAAGACGGACAAAAGCTGTTGGCGGAGATACATGGAGGCATATGTGGTCACCACATTGGCGCAAGAGCACTTGCCGGCAAAGCGTTCCGGCAAGGTTTCTTTTGGCCGACAGCCCTCCAGGATGCAACTACACAAGTAACCAAGTGTGAAGCGTGCCAGTTCCATTCCAAGCAGATACACCAGCCAGCTCAAGCTCTCCAGATGATCCCTTTATCCTGGCCATTTTCGGTCTGGGGGCTCGACATCCTCGGCCCCTTTCCCCGAGCTGTCGGGGGCTTTGAGTACTTGTACGTTGCAATCGACAAGTTCACAAAGTGGCCGGAAGTGGAAGCAGTGAGGAAGGTGACAGCACAGTCAGCAGTCAAGTTCTTTAGGTCGATTGTTTGCCGCTTCGGGATCCCTAACAGGATCATCACCGACAACGGCACACAATTCACGAGCTGCACCTTCATGCAGTACGTCAAAGATCTTGGCGCCAAGGTCTGCTTCGCTTCTTTTGCTCATCCGAGAAGCAACGGTCAAGCGGAGAGGGCAAATGCTGAAGTGCTGCGCGGGTTAAAGACCAGGACTTTCGACAGGCTGCGCAAGTGCGGAAGGAACTGGATTGAGGAGCTGCTGGTGGTTCTTTGGTCGATCAGGACGATGCCAAATCGAGCCATTGGCCAGACACCTTTTGCTCTAGTCTATGGAGCAGAGGCAGTTCTCCCCACGGAACTCGTATACGGGTCACCTCGAGTGCTCGCTTATGATGAGCTTGAGCAAGAGCAGCTGCGACAAGATGACGCGCTGCTCCTTGAGGAAGACCGTCTTCAGGCTGCTGTACGAGCTGCTCGATAACAGCAAGCTTTGCGCCGCTACCATAGCCGCAAAGTTAATGCTAGAAGTTTCGAGGAAGGCGACCTTGTTCTTCGGCGCGTTCAGTCCGCCAAGAATTCCAACAAGTTGACGCCGAAGTGGGAAGGCCCTTACCGGGTGAAACGAGTCACTAGGCCTGGCACTGTCCGCCTTGAGACCGAAGATGGCATTCCGGTGAGCAACTCCTGGAACATTGAGCACCCTCGTAAGTTTTACCCGTAAGGCGCGGTTGCCGGAACCTGTTCCGGCAACCACCTTTTGTACAAGTCTTGCCGATGTTGCATGTAATCCTTTGTACAAAGCCGGGCGCAGAACCCGTGCATAAGTAAAGCTCATGTGCTCCACACATCTTGTCAATTTCATGCTTTCTATTTTTTGCATGCGTTATCTGACACTTTGTGCAGCACCTACCCCCGGTAAGCAATAACGAGCCGTAAGGCTCCATATCTTTATTTTCTCTTCTTTCTTTTTCTCAAAAAGGAAAGGAAGGTTCCCTCGCACACAAGTTTGCCGGGGGGAAAGGAGAAGATAATGGTGTGGATCAGGCATCGTTCAAGGAAGTTTCGCCTTACCGGAAAGCAAACGACAGAAAAGCTAAGTTGCCAAAGTTTGAGCAATCAGTTTTAAATTTTTAAGTTATCTTCCTCGAACGACCGTACTTTGTATGGAAAACCTGTGCACGGAGGAACCAACTCGTAGCTAGTTTGCGCCCTTACTTTGTTTCGAGTCCGCTCAACAACTTAAGTGAGCTACGGCTAGTTGCGACAAGGTTTCTTGTCGGTAGTGGCACCGCCGGCAGGCTGCTGCCGTCCCGCACTCAGCGCTCGCGGCTAAGGTGCCTGCGCCGACAAGTTCCCTAAAAGCGTAGGGCAAAAACATACAAAGGAAGGAATCAAGTAAAGGAAATAACACATCAATCTCTACTCAAAATAGAGTTATATTACAAGATAACTTGTCGTAGCTCTAACAGATTGTTCTCGTGACATGTCTAGCAGCGACAAGGAAAAAGAGAAAACGGGCGGCCTAGTCTACGCAATCGCCCTCAACCCTCTTGATCTCGCTCACCTTGTCCACAATGGGTGCGACAAGGGCCTTGAGCGCTTCCAGATCAGCATCCGGCGGCAGGGACCTGAGGACGTTGGTGAGGTTGAGGCCTGGGTTGCGGAAGGCCACCTTCACCAGCACCATTTGAAGAACTCCCACGCAGATCTTGCGTGACTCGTCGGCTAGCTGCTTTGGGATCTTCTCCCGGAGTCGCTGGAGGGTCGTCGCCACGCCTTTGAAAACAAGCTGAGCTTGGAGCTGGGTTGGAGGTGCTCGTCGGAAGAATACCCGAGGTCCTCCATCCCCAGCTGCGCCAGCTCCCCATTGATGGCTGCGGCAACATTCACGAGAACCTCGGTCCAATGCTCCACAGTCTCCCTAAAAGCATTCTGGGCGGCAGCAGCACTCGCCAGCAGCGCCTCGTCGGCCTTGATCTTCTCCTTTAAGGCCACCTCCTGCTCCCTAGCGCCGTCCAGCGTCTCGGTCAAAGTGGCCAGCTTCAACCCAAGATCTGCGTTGGAGTCCTTGGCGGCACTAAGCTCTTTGCTCCTCTCGGCAAGAAGACCCTGCAGCTCGCCATGAGCGACGGCGTCCTTCTCACGCTCACGCTTGAGCGCGTCAAGCTCCTCGCCGCTCGCCTTGAGATCGGCCTCCAGCTGCGCCACTTTCGTCTCCATCTCCTTCTTGGCGGCCTCGGCAGCTGCGGCAGCATCCTTCGCTTCCTTGAGAGCCCCACCAATTGCTTGCTCGTGCGCGGCAAGCTCCTCCTCGTGGCTGTCAAGGTTGACCTTGCGCTGCGCCAACTCACCTTCCTGCGCAGACAGCTTCTCGGCAGCGAGCCACTGTTGCTCCTCAACATCAGCCTTCGCGAGGAGGAATGCTTTCTGCTCCTCGGCAACCTGCTCCCGCTCCTCCGCCAGGGATCGGAGAGTTTCCTGCCTGAGACCCCGGAGATCCTCAGCGCGTTTCTCAATGTCCACCCGTGCCCTCGCGACAAGCACTTCTCGGGATTCCAGCTTGGCTTGTAGGGCGCGGTAAAGCGACAACAGCTTCCGCAGTAGCCGCTCTTCCTCAGACTCGTCGCTGCTGCTGCTTGGCGCGTCGACCAGCGTCAGCCCAGCGGAGGCGAGCACCTCTCCATCCACGATCTCTCCCACAACGCTACATTCGACGCGTGCCGTTGGGGGAGGGTGCGGTGGATACGGAGTAAGATATGGCGTAACTCAGGCCGCGTGTGCCCGTGCCCTGTCTTGGGCCTGGCCCAACAGCGCTCGGCACCGTGTGTGGCCCAGGCCCGGGGGCTCCTGTCGGTGTACTAGGGTAGGGGTACCCTAGTATCCCGAACTTGTGCATGGGCAGTTGCAGTGCCCCGCGGCAGGGCTTGCCGGGTGACCGCCAAGGTCCTCCGTGGTTCTTTTTGGAGCCATTCAAGAACAAAGTATTTAAGCCAAGAAGACAAGGCCCCGGCAAGAGGAGCTTGCCGGGAAGGCCAACCAAGGCATCTGAAGGAACTTGCCGCGACACGCCACGCGTCCCGGCAAGGCCCGGTGAGCGACAAGCTTCTGGGAGCGACAAGACAACGACCGCGGCAAGGCGCTTGCCGCGGCAAGCCACCACTCTGTACCCGCGCTCCAGCACATCCACCAACGTGTCGCCCTGGGGCCTTTCCAGGCACGCGTGGCAAGAGGCTGTGCAGCTAGCGATGCGCGGTGGCAAGCAACGCTGACAAGATAGCCATCGTGGCAAGCGGTGGCGTCCCTGACGGTCCTTTTCTGCACTGTTTGGGCGACGCAGATGGGCATTTAATGCCTTTGTCCCCTGCCGTTAGGGTTAGGTAGGATACACTGTACAGGTAGCTGTACCAACCGCAATTTCCTTTTCCATTTTTGCCCTTGCCTACGTTGCCACCTGTCAGAGACCCCTTGAGCATATAAAAGGAGGCCCATGCGCAACGTAGAGGGGGGAAAACCAGAAAACACTCACGCTCGGTCTTGTGTGTACTGTAGCACTCAGCGCTCCCGAGCAAGAACACAAGAAAATCAGACAAGCAGCAGTAGGAGTATTATCTCTCCGGAGAGCTCCGAAGCTGGGTAAACTACTCGTGTGCTTCACCTCGATCCGCTCTTCGTGCGATCTCCGCCCCCCACCGAACCGAAAGGGGCCCGGTCTGCCGGCCCCATAGGTGTTCGTGGATCAGCTTCCCCGACATGATAATGGTGTGGATCAGGCATCGTTCAAGGAAGTTTCGCCTTACCGAAAAGAAAACAACAGAAAAGCTAAGTTGCCAAAGTTTGAGCAATCAGTTTTAAATTTTTAAGTTATCTTCCTCGAACGACCGTACTTTGTATGGAAAACCTGTGCGCGGAGGAACCAACTCGTAGCTAGTTTGCGCCCTTACTTTGTTTCGAGTCCGCTCAACAACTTAAGTGAGCTGCGGTAGTTGCGACAAGGTTTCTTGTCGGTAGCGGCACCACCGGCAGGCTGCTGACGTCCCGCACTCAGCGCTCGCGGCTAAGGTGCCTGCGCCGACAAGTTCACTAAAAGCGTAGGGCAAAAACATACAAAGGAAGGAATCTAGTAAAGGAAATAACACAGCAATCTCTACTCAAAATAGAGTTATATTACAAGATAACTTGTCGCAGCTCTAACAGATTGTTCTCATGACATGTCTAGCAGCGACAAGGAAAAAGAGAAAACGGGCGGCCTAGTCTACGGATCGCCCTCAACCCTCTTGATCTCGCTCACCTTGTCCACAATGGGTGCGACAAGGGCCTTGAGCGCTTCCAGATCAGCATCCGGTGGCAGGGACCTGAGGACGTTGGTGAGGTTGAGGCCTGGGTTGCGGAAGGCCACCTTCACCAGCACCTTTTGAAGAACTCCCCCGCAGATCTTGCGCGACTCGTCGGCCAGGTGCTTTGGGATCTTCTCCCGGAGTCGCTGGAGGGCCGTCGCCATGCCTTTGAAGAACAAGCTGAGCTTGGCGCTGGGTTGGAGGTGCTCGTCGGAAGAATACCCGAGGTCCTCCATCCCCAGCTGCGCCAGCTCCCCATCGATGGCTGCAGCAACATTCATGAGACCCTCGGTCCAATGCTTCACAGTCTCCCTAAAAGCATTCTGGGCGGCAGCAACACTCGCCAGCAGCGCCTCGTCGGCCTTGATCTTCTCCTTCAAGGCCACCTCCTGCTCCCTCCCGCCGTCCAGCGTCTCAGTCAAAGTGGCCAGCTTCAACCCAAGATCTGCGTTGGAGTCCTTGGCGGCACTAAGCTCTTTGCTCCTCTCGGCGAGAAGACCCTGCAGCTCTCCATGAGCGACGGCGTCCTTCTTGCGCTCACGCTTGAGCGCGGCAAGCTCCTCGCCGCTCGCCTTGAGATCGGCCTCTAGCTGCGTCACTTTCGTCTCCAGCTCCTTCTTGGCGGCCTCGGCAGCTGCGGCAACATCCTTCGCTTCCTTGAGAGCCCCGCCAATTGCTTGCTCGCGTGCGACAAGATCCTCCTCGTGGCTGTCAAGGTTGACCTTGCGCTGCGCCAACTAACCTTCCTGCGCAGACAGCTTCTCGGCAGCGAGCCGCTGTTGCTCCTCAACTTCAGCCTTCGCGAGGAGGAAAGCTTTCCACTCCTCGGCAACCTGCTCCCGCTCCTCCGACAGGGATCGGAGAGTTTCCTGCCTAAGACCCCGGAGCTCCTCAGCGCGTTTCTCAATGTCCACCCCCGCCCTCGCGACAAGCGCTTCTTGGGATTCCAGCTTGGCTTGTCGGGCGCGGTAAAGCGACAACAGCTTCCGCAGTAGCCGCTCTTCCTCAGACTCGTCGCTGCTGCTGCTTGGCGCGTCCACCAGTGTCAGCCCAGCGGAGGCGAGCACCTCTCCATCCACGATCTCTCCCACGACGCCGCATTCGACGCGTGCCGTTGGGGGAGGGCGCGGTGGATACGGAGTAAGATACGGCGTAACCCAGGCCGCGTGTGCCCGTGCCCTGTCGTGGGCCTGGCCCAACAGCGCTCGGCACCGTGTGTGGCCCAGGCCCGGGGGCTCCTGTCGGTGTACTAGAGTAGGGGTACCCTAGTATCCCGAACTTGTGCACGGGCAGTTGCAGCGCCGCGCGGCAGGGCTTGCCGGGTGACCACCAAGGTCCTCCGTGGTTCTTTTTGGAGCCATTCAAGAACAAAGTATTTAAGCCAAGAAGACAAGGCCCCGGCAAGAGGAGCTTGCCGGGAAGGCCAACCAAGGCATCTCAAGGAACTTGCCGCGACACGCCACGCGTCCCGGCAAGGCCCGGCGAGCGACAAGCTTCCGGGCGCGACAAGACAACGACCGCGGCAAGGTGCTTGCCACGGCAAGCCACCACTCTGTACCCGCGCTCCAGCACATCCACCAATGTGTCGCCCTGGGGCCTCTCCAGGTGCGCGTGGCAAGAGGCTGTGCAGCCAGCGGTGCGCGGTGGCAAGCGACGCTGACAAGATAGCCATCGTGGCAAGCGGTGGCATCCCTGACGGTCCTTTTCTGCACTGTTTGGGCGACACAGACGGGCATTTAATGCCTTTGTCCCCTGCCGTCAGGATTAGGTAGGATACACTGTACAGGTAGCTGTACCAACCGCAATTTCCTTTTCCATTTTTGCCCTTGCCTACGTTGCCACCTGTCGGAGACCCCTTGAGCATATAAAAGAAGGGCCATGCGCAACGTAGAGGGGGAGGCGGAAACCAGAAAACACTCACGCTCGGTCTCGTGTGTACTGTAGCACTCAGCGCTCCCGAGCAAGAACACAATACAATCAGACAAGCAGCAGTAGGAGTATTATCTCTCCGGAGAGCTCCGAAGCTGGGTAAACTGCTCGTGTGCTTCGCCTCGATCCGCTCTTCGTCCGATCTCCGCCCCCCGCCGAACTGAAAGGGGCCCGGTCCGCCGGCCCCATAGGTGTTCGTGGATCAGCTTCCCCGACAAGTTACAGGCGCTATCTCCTGGGCACGGTCCGATGACAGATATAGGTCATGTTCATTGTGGTGGCTCGACTGCCATGGGCTCGAATCCATCGAAGATCAAGTATCCGCGGATATCGGCAACGTAATTCAGGCTTCCAAACCTGACCTGATGACCAGGGGCGTAGCTTTCGATCTGCTCTAGATGGCCAAGCGAGTTGGCCCGCAGTGCGAAGCTGCCGAATACAAAGATCTGTCCGGGGAGGAAATCCTTCCCCTGGACCGCATCATTGTAGATGATTGATGGAGACATCAAACCTTTTGGTGATGATGCAGCGGAACTTTCAATGAAAGCACCAATGTCGGTGTCAAAACTGGCGGATCTCGGGTAGGGGGTCCCGAACTGTGCGTCTAAGGTTGATGGTAACAGGAGTCAGGGACACGATGTTTACCCAGGTTCGGGCCCTCTCTATGGAGGTAATACCCTACTTCCTTCTTGATTGATCTTGATGAATATGAGTATTACAAGAGTTGATCTACCACGAGATCGTAATGGCTAAAACCCTAGAAGTCTAGCATGTATGATTATGATTGCCTCTATGGACTAAGCCCTCTGGTTTATATAGACACCGGAGAGGACTAGGGTTGCACAAAGTCGGTTATAAAGAAATCTATCTTCATATCTGGGTGCCAAGATGTCCATCCACGCAAAGGAGAGTCCCATCCTAACATGGGAAGAAGTCTTCTGTCTTGTATCTTCATGGTCCATCAGTCCAGCCCACGCTACATAGTCCGGCCATCCGAGGACCCCTTAATCCAGGAATCCCTCATACAGCCCCACTCATTATTATGTGAGAGTGTCACGAGTGGAGACCTTCATAGGCCGGAGCCTTGCTTCATGGGTAGAACTTTCGGAGGTGCTGAATGTTCCAGGCGTTCTGAATGGGGACCCCGTCCTGTGTCTCCAGGCATGTGGCGCCAGGCCTGGAGACACGGGCAATCCTAAACGGGCCCTCCCACATGGAGAGAGATTGTGCAGCCCCTCCCTGGAGAGCACCCGCCTCAGGACGACGTCCCCCACCTCCAACATCCTAGAGCGGACGCTGTAGTAGTGGTACCGCTGCAGCGCCTGCTGGTACCTTGCCGCTCGGAGTGAGGCATGACAGCGGCATTCCTCCCCCCGCATGAGATCCATCCCCCGCGTGGCGTCCTGACATGCCTCGTCAAATGCTAGGACCTACGTGGAGCAATGCTTGACCTCGTGTGGGAGAATCGCTTCAGCTCCGTAGACGAGGAAGAACGGTGTCTCTCCCATTGGCTTGGTCGCGGTGGTGCGGATGGACCACAACACGGACTGGAGGTCGTCGAGCCAGACCCTATCGCAGGTCTTGAGCTTCTTCTTGAAGGTCCTTGCTTTGAGGCCCCTCGGGACCTCGACGTTGGCGCGCTTAGTCTGGCCGTTGCTCCTGGTGTGTGCCACTGAGGCATAGCATATCTGCATTCCAAGGTTAGCATAGTATGTTTCGAAAAGGTTGGTAGTGAATTTCAAGCCGTTGTAGGTGATGATGCGGTTAGGGACCCCAAAATGGCTCATGAGGCCCTTGATGAACTTGACGGCTGATCCAGCTGGGATGGTGCAGACGGCTTCTACCTCCATCCATTTGGTGAGCTTGTTACTGGCGACATAAAGGTAGCGGTAGCCCCCTGGAGCTCGGGGAAACGACCCCAAGATGTCCAGCCCCCAGACCGCGAATGGCCATGTGAGCGGGATGGTCTGGAAGCCTTGTGCAGGCTGGTGGATTTGCTTGGCGTGGAACTGGCATGCTTCGCAGGAGCGCACCAGCTCAGTGGCGTCGTCGAGTGCAGTAGGCCAATAGAAGCCACTGCAGAACGCCTTGCCCACAAGGGTGCGTTATGAGGAGTGGTGTCCGCAATCCCCACCATGTATGTCTGCGAGCAGCTCAAGCCCCTACTCCCTGGAAATGCATCGTAAAGAAAGGTCGTTGGGCCTCTTGCGGTACAACTCACCGTGACGGATGCACTATGCAGTGGCCTGACGAGCCATGCACTCGGTATCATACTCCTTCTCCGACAGGGTCCCTTGGAGTAGGTATGTCTTGAACTCCTCGGTCCAGCACCCATCCCGAGGCTCGAGCACGAGGAGCAGGCGGGCCCCTGAGGGAGGCCCGCATGCTGGGGCGCCAGTTGCTGGTGCTTGGGGTAGGTCTTCCTGAGGTCGTGCGGTGCTATGGTGGGGGGAGCCGCCGATGGCTTGAAGAGGCATTCCTCAAACACCCCTGGCTCCTGAGGGAGCCTCCGGGATGCTCTCTTGGCGATGTCGTCCGCCTCGTTCGTTCCTCGCGGCACGTGTTGCAGTTGCAAGCCCAGGAATCGTTTCTCCATTTTGCGCACCTCTTACCGGTATGCCTCCCTGTGCTCGTCCCTGGGTGTGTACTCTTTGTTGGAGAAGTTGCTGAGAAGTTGGGAATCGCCCTTGATGGTGAGACGCTTCACCCCCAGCGCCGCCGCAACCCAGAGCCCGGCGAGCAAGCCTTCATACTCTGCGATGTTGTTGGATACCTTTTCACCACGCTGAAAACAGAGCCGTACTACGTAGTAGAGTTTGTCTTTGGCGGGTGAGATGAGGATGACCCCAGCCCCTGTGCCTTGTCGTGCGAACACACTGTCGAAGTACATGATCCACCAATCTGGTGCCTCATCCCGAGGCAAGAGGGAGCAGTCCTCGCTTACTCCACGGTCAGGGACCACTACTAGGGAAAACCTTATACACAGAAATTTAGCAACAGCGCGGGTCAAAAAAAGGGCGCTAGTGCTAGATAGCAGTAGCGATCGAAGGAAAACCGCGCTACAGATACAATCTTAGCAGTAGCTCGTGTAATGGCAAAAGCGCTACTACTAATATTCCAATTGGTAGAATGGTAGGCTACGCATAGCAGTAGCGGGCTTGGAGGAAACGCGCTACCTCTAGGGCATAAGTAGCAGCGCGTTTCCTAAGAAGAGCGCTACTACTAATGGAAATAAAATAAGATGGAAAACAAATATAAAAGTAAATGAAAATGAAAGAAATAGGAAAATGAGAAAGGAAAAAATAAAATGTAAAGCAAAATAAATGAAAAAGCGAAAAAATGGAGGAAGACATAGCAGCAGCGTGTGTTTGTAAGAGGCGCTGTAGCTAACGTAGCTGCAGTGCGTGTCCTAGACCCCCGCTCTAGAATTAGAAAAGGAAATTAAAAATGGAAGAAAATTACATAGCTATAGCAGCAACGCGTTTTGTGAAAACCGCTATAGCTATCTTAGCTATAGCGCGTTTCACCAAACGAGCTACCGCTAAGTTTTACTTAACCAAAAAACCGTTTCCCCCCGGCCACCACTTCTCCCCGAAATCCCTCAATCCACCCCGCGCACCGCCGTCTCCCCAATTCACCGTCGCCCCACTTCGCCGCAGTCTCCTGCCGACGTCGACGCCACCAGAGCTGTGCGCCGTCGACGCCACCGGAGCCGCCCCCAACGCCACGGAGCCGCGTGGCCTTGTCAACGCCACCAGAGCCGCCGTCGACGCCACCGGATCCTTCCTCGCCACAACTGCCTCCCTTGCCGTCACCGGAGACGCCCCTGCCTCCCTTGCCGTCACCGGAGACGCCCCTGCCTCCCTCGCCACCACTGCCTCCGTCGCCACCACCGGAGCCATCCTCTGTAAGCCACCACCCCTCCTCTCTCTCTCATGCATAGGTTAGCTAGTTTAATTGGGTTAATTATCTAGGTTAGGGCAAAAATTTAGTTAGGGCTTTGACAGAGAAGTAGTTAGGTTAACTAGTTTAATTAGGTTAATTATCTAGGTTAGTGCAAAAAACTAGTTAGGGCTTTAACAGAGAACTAGTCAGGTTAATAGTTTAATTAGGTTAACTATCTAGGTTAATTAGTGCAAAAATTTATTTTGGGCTTTGACAGAGAACTAGCTGCGTTAACTAGTTTAATTAGGGTTAATTATCTAGGTAAACTAGATTAACTAACTAGGTTAAATAGGTAGATTAATTAGGTTCATTGGATTAACAAGTTAGGTTAAGTAGGCTGGCTAGGTTAGAGGAAAATTTTATTTTAGAGCATTAGGTCGGAAGGGTTAGAGAAATGGAGTTCCTTTGCAATTTAATTGGGTTCTGTCCTAGGCAGAGAAAGGTTAGAGATAATAACGTGTGTTTGTGTGAGAGAGAGGAATAGCTAGATCAACATAATTTGGGTTCTGTCCTAGGCAGAGAAGTGTTTTGTGAGGTCATTTTGCAAAGGTTTTTGATTTTTGAAAAGACCACTATTTTTCAAGGAAAAGAATTTAGGCAAAATTTATTTTTCATTGAAGTGGTCATGTTATATCTTTTCATTGAAGTTGTTCGATTGTGCCCAAGTGGCTTTGTTGTTTCCAGGGAATGATGCTGAGTGGCCTATGTTTTTTCGGAATGTTGATTCATTTCTGTTCCGGCAAATTTTAGGTTCTCGATTTGTCCACTTTTTAGCAAAGGTCATGCCGAAAGTTTCCGTGAATTTCGGCATGACTTGTGCTACAAACTAGGACATATCGAGTGCCCAGGATTTGCCGCACCAGGAAGGAGTCAACATTCCTGCAAAACAATAGTCCTTTTTTATGTCATTATTCATTTTATTAGGTCTAGAATTAATTGACTAGATTTAATCATAGGAAACATGGCTAGCAACGATGAAGGACAGGCTTCTGGTGATTGCGACGATGTCTACTGGGCGGGAGACGAATATTTTAGCCTTACCGACGATCAACCGATGTTGTTGATGGGCCCACCGGTGGCATCGGGGACTGAGACCAACACGCAGACCGGTGCTGAGACTGAGACCGGCGCTGAGATTCAGACCGGCATCGAGACTGGCACTGAGACCGATGCTGCCTCGGGGAGCAGAGCCGGTGTAGAACCAAAAGCAAAGAGGCAACGGGTTCCTAACAAACTCAGGACTACTAGACTAGTGGTCACGGAGGTGGACGACGGCAATTTTGAGCCAAAGGCGCCCGAGGAAGCACACGCGTGCTACGGCAATCAAATAGGCTGCATCATACGGACAACCGCCACCATCAACGATGAGAAACTACAGAAGATAGAAAATATGAGGAGCTCCCTCCTAAAGAAGTTTCACCAGATATTCTTGTTCCCGGGCCGGAATGAGAAGGATTATGAAGATCCAGACGAGGACCTGGCAATGAAGAAGATAAACAAACACGCCATGACCAAGTTTAGCGACGCATTGGCCGCCTGGAAAAATTGAGTGAAAGCAAAGATCACGACGGGGAACCCTACTCCGAGATTGTAAAGGATAATCCGACAATCACGGAAGAGCAGTTTCAAATATTCAAGGAGGCTTGCGAGGTCGAAGCTGCCAAAAAAAAGTCTAAGTACATGAAGGGGCTTCAAAAGAGAAACATTGGGAGCCACCACCTTGGAAGCCGTGGTTACGGCAGAAAGAGGTCCAACTGGGCGAAGGAGGACGCGGAAGCCGCGAGTCTGGGCATCCCAGACCCCTTTGCGGATTTCACCGTCCTGCAGGAGCGTGACGTCCTGAGGACCCGGCACCATTGGGACCCAGTGAAGAAGGTTTACGAGACAACACTGGTCATTACGGAGTTCATGAGACTGCTGGTAATTTTAGTTTCTGATCAATTTGACTGCACACCTTAGTCATATTTCTAAACGATCCTTGTGCCTTTTGCAGAGAGAGCAGCACCGGATTGCGGCCGAAAGTGACTCGCCGTCTGAGGCATTGGCGAGACCCAAGTGGGACACTCCATTCAACCGGGCGTTGAACATATTGAAACGACAACCGGTGGATACTCGACCGTCGTATGGACGCGTGCACGGTGTCGGAGACGGCGCCACATGGAAGAAGTACTACCGAGAGACCACGGAGGAGAGAAAGGAAAGACGGAGGTTAACTGAAGAAAACATTGACAAGAAGGTTGGCATTGCGGTTGAGAAGAAATCATCTCAGACAGTCGCAACAGCGGTAGCTGCCACAAAACAGGCGATTGCAGATATGTATACTTCCTTGGTGATGGGAGCTTTCACTTGGACAAGGCAAAATCCAGAAAAAAATTTAGAGGACTTTCCTTGCTGACTTCTTGGGAGCATCTACTCCCGCACCGGCTCCCGTACCTGCTCCCGCACCGACTCCCGCACCTGCTCCCACACCGGATCCCGCACCTGCTCCCGCACCGGCTCCCGCACCTGCTCCCGCACCGGCTCCCAGACCGGACGTGCTCGGTGGTGCCTCCTCTTTGGCTGAGCTCGACTCCCTCACGGTATCTGTCACACCGGCCCCCTTCAATATAAATGTATAATCTCCAGTTTTCGTTTCCTTTAGGATGTCTCACATTGCAGACTTTTCTTTCCAGGCCGACGAAACCACGTGCACCATATTGTACACCATCGGCGAACAGAAGGTGGATGTGGGGAAGGCGACGATAATGGAGCCGAAGGAACCATTGTTCCACAGCCGGCCGATCCCCCCGAACATCTTCAAGGTTTCCGTGGCTAGTGTCAAACAGGGCCACGAGAATTTGCGTCCTCTAATACTAGTGGGGGATGACAACGAGACCCCGCGGCGGCTTGGTGATTGTTGCAATGGGTGGGTCCTGTTGTGGCCAAAGAGTCTGCTTCATCTGGAGGCGGCCGGGAGCACACCCACGAGCACGCACCTCAGCAAGGTATGAACATCAACACCCCACCTACCCAATTAGCATCGGGTGTCGGGTTGGGTGATAGCGGACGGGGTAAGGAGGAGGCTCCATTAGTCACTGATGATGTCGCCATGCATGAGGATGAGGATGACGATGTTGCTGAACAGTATGTTTATACTGGCGCCTCCTCAGGGTTTGAGCGTCATGAGTCGGTGCCTGAATTACCGTCTCAACGTATTATTGACGGCCTTTCGGTAGTAAAGAAGTCTAGGAAGAGAGCGAGGAAAGGCAAAAAAGCTGATTCTATGATCCAGCAGCCTCGGCTTCAGGACCGTATAGATATCCCCGATGCGGATAAATGGCATATCCCCGGTCAACCAATCCTACCTGCAACAGCGCTACGGGCCAGATTCGGCGATCTAAGGAGACTTCATGACGATGTGCTGCGGGTAGAGAAAGGCCTCATCGCCTCGAAGGATCCAGGATACCCACTCTACATGGTTAACGTTCCGCGGCAAATGTCGTACGTCAACAGCTTCCCCGCGGATAAGTTCTTCCTCCGATTCGATTACATATTCGACATGTTTCACGTGAAGAAGCTGGATTTTACGTTTGTCCGCCTTTATGCCTTGCACATGAACTACATCTTTGGGGTTGAGCAGATACGTCATATCTGTGTCGCTGACCCGTACTACATGCACGAGGGCTTGTTGGGAGTCTGTGCAGAGCAGCGTGAATACGCGAGGGATTACATCGTCAGTTTCATGCTCGCCAATAATGACAAGGAGGCGATTCTCGTGCCTTATCATCCCGTGTAGGTCATCCGCGCTGCTATCCTTCCTTCGATTTCAATAATTCATTTGCACAGTGGAGGCTAATTAATTTGAGGTGTACTTATTTTGCGCAGCGGCGGGCGCGCCGTCCTCATCATCCTCTACCCCCGATTCTCCCACGCTCTTTACTTGGACTCGTCGAAGAACATTCACAAAAAGGATTACACCCACATCAAATATGTTCTCGACAGTGCTATGTTTTACTACCAAGCAAGGGGTGGAGTGGTTAGGGACAAGAAGAGAAGGGGCGGCAGGGCCGCCTTCAGCCATAAGACCGACTTCTGCTGCAGCCAGCAATCGAACGATTCTCTTAATGATGGATTCTATGTCCTACACCACATGCTGGAGTACAGATGGGATCACCAGAACCTTCACATGTCACCTAGATCTGGTGATGCCCATATTCTGCAATGGGCAAAGGACATAGGAGATATCGAGGATCAAAGACTTCGAGCTGAGTTCTATAACATCCAGCGTGAACTTGCCCAAATCATCATGAAAGTGGTCGTCGAAAAAACAGGGATGTTCTACGGAGAAGGACAAATGTCGCGGGAAGACGTCCGAACATGGATAGCCTCTCAGCGTCTCGACATGAAGCCTTTCACTAAGCTCGGGGACTATCTCCCTGACCTCGATGAATGGCATGGCATGTTGGAGTGATTGTCGATATATGACAATGTGTCTGTTTAGTCCATACTTTCTGTATGACAAAACTTTGAGTTATGCGCATTGAAACTTTATTTGTGATGTAATTAAACCGTCCTCCTCCTCGACTAGCAAAGATCACTCTAGTTAGGGCATTTTGGGTACGATGATATGTTGTTTCTATTTTTGTCAAGTCTGTCTCTTTCTGTTGCTCAACTATATATGTTGCTTATCATCGACTCATGTGACGATGCAGGTGCATAGATCATCGATGGCGAAGAAGTGCTACGCCAGGAATATATATACGATGAGTGGACGGAGTGTCAGCCAGTAGTTAGTTTAGGTTCACGCTAATGCGAGAGAGGGATACGAACTCATGTACTCAAAGTGATAGCTCTTCTCGCGTATACCATTGTTTAGATGGATGACGATGTATTTGCAAGTAATCAAGGACTTGTATCGCTATTTTCGAGATGATGACGAGAGACCACTTTGTGTTGGATGATGATTATGATGAGACTATTTGTATGTATATGCTATGATTACATTCGTGGTCTCGCAGGCATTTGTATGTGTATCATGATGACATTTCTATGTGCTAAAGATTCTTCTATAAAGCCTGTTCAAATACAAAACAAATATGCCCCAAAAAACAAAAAACTTGTTAAATTAGTAGTAGCGAGTGTATAAAAGTTAGCAGCAGCGCCACGGTAGCTATAGCGCGTCGTTGCAAAGGGCGCTAGAGCTACTAGCAGTAGCGAGCTTCCAATAACTACGCTGCTGCTACACTTGTGTAGCAGTAGCGCGGTTGACCACGCGCTACTGCTATGTGTTAGCTGTAGCACCTTATTAGTAGCGCCCCTCCACGCGCTACTGATACACCTAAAACCCGCGCTGCTGCTAGCCTTTTCCCTAGTAGTGGACGTCAATCTATTCTGCCATGAAATCCGCGAGGGCCGCACCCTTGATGACTCTGGTGGTGCTGAACTCGAGCTGGAATGCCTGGATCTCGATGTTCCACTCTGCAACCCGCCCGGCGGCATTAGGGCTCCGGAGCACCCTCTCGAATGGGTAGGCTGAAACGACCTTGATGGGTTGGCATCGTAAGTAGTGGCGCAACTTTCCGGAGGCGACGAGGAGCGCAAGTAAGAGCTTTTGAGGCATAGGGGTAGCGTGCATGTGCCTCCCGTAGTACTGCACTGACAAAGTAGACCAGGTGCTCAACGATGGAGGAGGCATTGGCGAAGTATTGTGTTTCTTCTCCCATTGTTCCAAGGTTTCAAAAAGAGTCTTGTGTTTCTTGAGGATGCGGGTCTTCGGGGGTCTCATCTCCAACCGCTCCAAGTGCGTCCTCGCGAGCATCCGGCTCGGGAGCCCCCCTGGCAGAGGGGTCGGTTTTAGCCTCGGGAGGAATGTTGGTGGTAGAGTCAGCCAAGGCCTGTGGAGCACCATCCTGAGGCTGCCGCACTTTGCTTGGTGATCGAGCACCATGCTGAGGGTCCCTAAATTGTGTGCTCCTCTCTTAGCGCCACCATAGAGGTGCTGGCGGAGTGAGGGGTAGCGGCCAAATAAAGCACCAGGGGCTCGAGAGGGCGCGATGCCACCATGACTGCCGGGCCGGTCAGGTATCTCTTGAGGTCTTGAAAGGACGCATCAGCTTTGGGGGTCCACTCGAACGGCCCCTTCCTTTTCATCAGCTTGGAGAACAGAAGGTCGCATTCTCCCAGCTTGGAGATGAAGTGCCCTAGTGATGTCACGCAACCCGTCAGCTTCTGCATCTCCTTGAGCGTCTGCAGAGGGCTCATGTATTCTATTGACTTGACCTTCCCTGGATTGGCCTCGATTCCTCTGTGTGACACTAGGAAACCCAGCAGCTTTCTAGAGGGAACCCCGAACACGAACTTCTCGGGATTGAGCCACAGGTCCACCTTGCGCAAGCTGGCAAACGTCTCCTCTAGATCCTCAATCAGGGTCCTCGCCTCTCGAGACTTCACCACTATATCATCAACATAGGCGTGAGCATTTCTCCCGAGCTGCCTGCCCAGGGCGATGTGCATCTGCCGCTGGAAGGTAACCCCAGCATTGCGCAGACCGAAAGGCATGCAGGTGTAGAAGTACAACCCGCAGGGGGTTAGGAACGTCGTCTTCTCCACATCTTGCACGGGCATCTTGATCTGGTGGTAGCCCGAGAAAACGTCCAAAAAGCACAGCAGGTCGCACTCGATGGCGGAGTCCATGATCCGGTCGATGCACAGAAGCAGGAAGGGATCCTGAGGGCAAGCCTTGTTGAGGTTGGTGAAGTCGACACACATGCGCTCCTTCCCTCCTTTCATGGGGACGACGACTGGGTTTGCCAGCCATTCTGTGTATCGTACCTCCCGGATGACTCCAGTGTCCTACAACTTGCGGGTTTCTTGGACAATGAATGCCTGCTTCTTGGTGGACTATCGACGGGCCTTCTGCTTCACCAGGCGCACGTTTGGGCATACCTTCAGTTGGTGCTCAATTATTCCCCTTGGAACCCCGACCAGGTCCTTGGGCTCCCATGCGAACACGTCCTTGTTGGCGCGCAAGAAACCGACCAACGCTTTCTCTTGGTCCTGGGGGAGGCCAGCTCCTATGCTGAAGGTGGCGCCTGAGGCCCCATCCTCATCAACTGGCACCTGCTACGTCTCGGCTCGGTCTTGGGAAAAAAGATGCTTCTTCGTGGCTGGTGCTGCCCCTGGAGCCTCAAAGCCCTCTTTCTCGCTTGGCAACACGGACACCGCGGACTTGAAGGAGAGCTTGAGGGCCTGCAGCGCGTCCTTGGTGTCCCCTGCCACCGTGAGGACACCACTGCTACCTGGCAAATTCATGAGGTTGTAGGTTGGATGTGTTGCCGCCATGAACTTGGCCAGGGTTGGGTACCTGAGGATGGCGTTGTATGGTAGGTCGATCCGGGCGATGTTGAAGTCGATGAGCTCGGTGTGGTACTTGTTGCGGGCCCCGAAGGTGATAGGAAGGAGGATCTTCCCTGGAGTTGGTGGAGCCATCGCCAACCTGGAGAAGGGCTTGGTGGGGCGGAGCCGGTCGGGGGTCACGTGCACCAGGCGGAATGTCTCCGCGGAGAGCACGTTCAGGCCAGCTCCAACGTCGAAGAGAGTCTGGTTGACCGCCACGTTACAGATGGTGGGGGTGCAGATCATCGGGAGCACGCCTGCTCCTCCCGTGGTGGCTGGATGATCCTCTGGGCTGAAGCTGAGGTCGGCCTTAGGCGTCGCCCAGCCCGGGGGAGCCCCCGAGCCTACCTGGGCGGCACTTACTTGTCGGTGGAACTACTTGATGTGGCGATCGGAGGGTGGTGCCTGCGAGCCACATAGAAGAGTTGCAATGACGGGGGGCGCCGGTGCCGTGAAGTGTGCGATGAAGAGGCCACGCAGCTCCTCCCAAGAGGCCACAGAGGATTCCGGTAGGTTGAGAAACCAGGCATGTGGTGCGCCTATGAGGGCCATGTGGACCCAGTTGGCCTTCAACTTGTCGTCTCTGCGAGGTGCCCAAACTGCTTCCTCGTACCCATGGAGGAAGCCGACCGGGTCCGCTGCACCGTCGTAGCATGGGGCATCTCTGGTCTAAACTTGGGTGGCCACTCCACCCATCGCAAGGCGGGGGTGAAAGCGCGGAGGCCCTCGGCTCCCTCGAAGGCGCATGATGGTGGAGTCGACGAAGGAATGCCCACCATCGAAGCCAGAGGCGGGATGTGTCGGACGAAGCAGTGGATCTCCGACGCACCCCTACCTGGCGCACCAAATGTCGGATTTCGGGTTCCGCAAACCCTTGATAGGTTCAAACTCTGGGATGCGTGCGGAGATCTCAATCTACCCAGCCTGCCTACTCGCGATTCCTCAAAGCCTAATGTGTTGAGATCAAAGGGACAGAGAGACACAACAGTTTATCCTAGTTCAGGCCACCTTGCGGTGTAATACTCTACTCCAGCTTTTTTGTGGAATTCCTCGAGGGGCTGAGGATGAACTATTACAATGGATGAATAGCCTCAGGAGGTGAGGTGTTCTTAAGCTCAAGAGAGCTGGTGAGGTGGTCGGATGAGAATGGATCTGATCCCCCTCTATGGTGGTGGCTAAGTCCTATTTATAGTGGCCATGGTCCTCTTCCCAAATATTGGCGGGAAGGGATCCCATAATGGCCAGATTTGAAGGGGGGCAAGGAGTACACGCTATCCTGACTAAAGTGGTCCTCGCCTGCAAAAAGCCTCTGGTCGTGACACTGCGGTGGGCTAGGCGATGACCTCCGTCCTGCCGTCCTGGCGGTCTTGTTCTTGTTGCACCAGAATGGAAACCTTTGGCTGACTCCTCGGGACTCCATGCCTACTGCTTGCCTCCTTTGCACCAAAGAGGAAACTGGTACTCTGCACCCGCTGGCATCCACCTAGCGCCTGCTTGGCCTTGGTCGTCATGACTCACGTCAGCTGAGCGTCCTGAGGTGCACCTTGCATAGAAGGATCCGCTCCTCGGGAGCCAGGCTGAGGAGGCCGATCCCCTTAGAGGTCTTCGTCTCGTCTGCCTCGTGAGGCTTGTCCCCTCGCAAGGGACTTGAGTTGTTGATGCTGAAGCTGGGCCGTACCAGGCCGTCGATGGAGCCACGTAGTGGGACGCACGCAGACAAGTCTGGGTACCCCTGTATCCACAACACCGACAAGAAATTTTTTGCTTATGTGGAGATTAGTAAAATTTGTATGCTTATGAATCATGAAAAGAATGCTTTATGTGATGGTTATATTGTTGAATTCATTCATGATACTACTGAAAATTATTATGAGGGAGGAACATATGCTTCTACATATTGCAATAATATCTAGTTGCCTCTCTATGCGTTTTAAGTTTTGAAGTTATGCTTGCTTTTCCTTCCTAGTTGATTCTTGTTCCCACAAATTGTTCTCTCACAAAATCCCTATTGTCAGGACCCCGACTCGATGTCACATCGATCTAGCCTGTAACACCTCATATCACTTTGCGGCCTCACGCATGGTATCCCCATGGGTGTCGCCTTACCTTTGCCCGGGACCGTTTGCGCCTTTTGGCTCACGTATATGATAGTGTCGCTAGCATCCATATGATAAGGAGCCCGGGCTGACATGACTAGTCGTAAACCCAAAGTGGCACAGACTCACAGGGACAGGCATCCATGACCCAGCTTCGAACGTGTCGGTCATCAGCAAGTGGGTCTGGGCTGTAGCACTGGGCTAGCAGGATTCCGGTAAACCGAGCTGTAGCGGGCTAATAGGACTCCGGTACTCAATGTGTGACATTTCCCCGAAGGGACAGACACCGGAACGAAGAAGGACACATGCCGGCCAGCCTAAGTGTTCCAGAGCAGTAGCAAGCTACCATGGCTCAGCAGTAACACTAGGAGACATTTCCCGGTAAGAGAGGCTACTAAAGATAAACAACTAGATAGTCAGATCCCACACATACCAAGCATTTCAATAACATACACACAGTATGCTCGATATGTGCAAATACAACATGGCATCACAACATGACTCTACGACACAAGTACTTTATTTAAGGCTCAGAGAGCCATACATAACATACACATAGGTACGGGTCACACGACCCAGCATTCAAGTCATACAGTCATACAAACCAGCAGCGGAAGTAGCTTGTCTGAGTACAGACAACTATTAAAATAAAAAGAGGCTTGGGAAGCCTAGCTATACTACGTGGTCCTTCACAAGCTCAGGATCACCACCTGGGCCTTAGCCTACTCATTGATGTCAACGTCTACGAAGAACCCATCAGAAGGGGTTGCAGCGTCTTCTGTAAAAATGTAAATTATAGCAACATGAGTACAAAGGTACTCAGCAAGACTTACATCAGATCCTACATACATGCACATTATCAAGAAGGGTTGGTGGAGTTGTTGCAGCAAGCCAGCTTTGACTCTTGGCTAGGCTATCCAACGAGACTCCAACTTGAAATGGTTTTGCGCACACGAGTCCACTACTCACCACTTCAATACACTACCGAGGATCCACCTTCGTCTTCCTACGGAAGAGCCATCCTCGGCACTCACACTTATCTTGAGGCTTTTAGTAGTTTCCATTTACTTGTCTATGAACTGTATAGGCAACCAAGTAGTCCTTTACCACGGACGCGGCTATTCGAATAGATCATGTTAACCCTGCAGGGGTGTACTTCTTCATACATGTTTCCACCACTTAGCGTCTGCACACGACATGTGCTCGGCAGACTTCAAGCGAAAGCCGACGTGGGTGTAGACCACGACCTACCTAAACACCTAAGTCTCTAGTCCAGGTTTATCGCCTATTCGGGTTCCATCCATGAGGAGACCCGGCCGAGGTTTCGCTCACAGCCCCAAATGATGTGAACAGGGTTCCCGAGATACCTAACGGGTATTCGGTACACCGTGCCACGTACCTACCGCATCACAGCCCACCCCTACGGTCAGCGCTGTCCATGGCCTCCAGTAGGCTACAAACACCAGAAACTACTTGCAACTCCTGGACAGAGAACTAGGGTGGATAAGAAGTCGAGCGGGGTCATATTTCAGGGCCCAATGCATGGTAGTAGCTGTATCTTAAATCACACATACAGATCTCAGTGCTTAAGGTCGGCTTCAATGAAACAACCCACCATGTACTCCTACATGGCCTCTCATCGATACCTTTACCAAATCGTGTTCACCACACCACTCTCATTACCGACATAATCATTTCACTCTAGCCCATCACCCAGATGAACCAGACCTGACACAACTCTAAGCATAGCAGGCATAGCAAGGTAGGAACAACACATACATATGGCTCAAACAACTCCTACACATGCTAGTGGGTTTCATCTAGTTACTGTGGCAATGACAGGTCATGCAGAGGAAGTGGGTTCGACTACCGTAACACACAGCAGTTTGAACGCGTTGTCTTAATGCAGTAAAAGAGAGCAGGAGCGAGAACATGGGATTGTATCGATATGATCAAATGGTTGGTTGCTTGCCTGATGGTTCGATGCACTGATACGGTTCTTCGTTAGGGTAATCACGGTACTCCTTGGAGGTAGAACCTGCCGCAAAGAACACCGATACACAACCATCACCAAACAATGTGCAACAATATGATGCATGCATGAAACATGGCAATATGAGTGTGTTGGGCTAATGCAACTAAGACCAGAAGGGTTTGAACCAAAGATTCAAATTTCAAACTCATACATGGCCCTTTAAAGTGTTTTACCTTGTTCTGCATTAAACATCAAGTTAACTTGTTTAATCATGCATGAAAATAGTACAGATGGATAGATTGGATTTTTCTGATCATTTTTCATATATAATTTGTCTGATTTGGAGTTACAGATTAAAAGTTATGGATTTTTGAAATTTAAACTATATTCTGGAATTTCCTATATTAGATTAAATCCAGAAAGTCAATTACTGCGTCAGCCTGACGTCAGTGTGACATCAGCAGGTCAACGGGACACGGTCCGGGTCAAACCTGACAGTGGGTCCCGCGTGTCAGTGTGATTAATTAAACTAAAATTAATTTAAACTAATCCTAATTAGTTAACAGGGCTGGGCCCCACCTGTCATTGACTCAGGGGAGTCAACCAGGGCCCACCCGTGGTCAAACCCGGGTCGGCTGCACCGGCGTTTAGCCGCCGGCGAGCCCGACGCGGCGGCGGAAGTGGTTTTTGCCGTTCCGGCAACCAAACGAGCCGCGGAGGCCACCGGAGAGGAGCTGAGGACGAACCGCAGCTCTTGGTGGAGTCCGTTGGGGTCGGGGTGGTCGGAGTTGGCGCCGGCGACGACTTTGGCGGCCACCGGAGTTCGGCCGAAGTCGAACTTGACGCAAGAGGGGTCGGTGAGGTGCGGGGAGTAGCTAGTTAGGTGCTACGTGACACGGTGAGCATGATGGACACCGTGGAGTGGCCGGAAGATGACCGGGAGCACGTCGGCGACGAGCTCCACGGTGGTGGGTGCGGTTGAGCTCCGGGAGGTCGCTACACGGCTCGGGAACGAGAGAGGGAGGGTAGGAGGGGTAGCTAGGCTCACAGCGCACCCGTAGAGGCCACCGGTGGGGTCGGGGACGAGCTGAGGCGGCGACGGTGTTGAACGGGATCTCCGGCGACGGCGGTTCGGGCGAGGTCGTTGCGGTGGACTCGGGCGTTGCGAGCGCTCGGGGCTCGGCTTGCTCGAAGAAGTGGACAGCGGCGGAGCTCCTGGACACGACGAGAGGACGCACGGGCGGCGGGGAGCGCGGCTACGACGTAGGCACGGCGGCGGTAGCGTCGGCCATGGCTGGGGGGCGCGAAGGGGAGGAGCTGGAGAGGAGAGGGGGTGT